>NW_027526214.1:8031515-8489015 GCF_048455015.1 Haemaphysalis longicornis
GACTGACTGACTGACTGACTGACTGACTGACTGACTGACTGACTGACTGACTGACTGACTGACTGACTGACTGACTGACTGACTGACTGACTGACTGACTGACTGACTGACTGACTGACTGACTGACTGACTGACTGACTGACTGACTGACTGACTGACTGACTGACTGACTGACTGACTGACTGACTGACTGACTGACTGACTGACTGACTGACTGACTGACTGACTGACTGACTGACTGACTGACTGACTGACTGACTGACTGACTGACTGACTGACTGACTGACTGACTGACTGACTGACTGACTGACTGACTGACTGACTGACTGACTGACTGACTGACTGACTGACTGACTGACTGACTGACTGACTGACTGACTGACTGACTGACTGACTGACTGACTGACTGACTGACTGACTGACTGACTGACTGACTGACTGACTGACTGACTGACTGACTGACTGACTGACTGACTGACTGACTGACTGACTGACTGACTGACTGACTGACTGACTGACTGACTGACTGACTGACTGACTGACTGACTGACTGACTGACTGACTGACTGACTGACTGACTGACTGACTGACTGACTGACTGACTGACTGACTGACTGACTGACTGACTGACTGACTGACTGACTGACTGACTGACTGACTGACTGACTGACTGACTGACTGACTGACTGACTGACTGACTGACTGACTGACTGACTGACTGACTGACTGACTGACTGACTGACTGACTGACTGACTGACTGACTGACTGACTGACTGACTGACTGACTGACTGACTGACTGACTGACTGACTGACTGACTGACTGACTGACTGACTGACTGACTGACTGACTGACTGACTGACTGACTGACTGACTGACTGACTGACTGACTGACTGACTGACTGACTGACTGACTGACTGACTGACTGACTGACTGACTGACTGACTGACTGACTGACTGACTGACTGACTGACTGACTGACTGACTGACTGACTGACTGACTGACTGACTGACTGACTGACTGACTGACTGACTGACTGACTGACTGACTGACTGACTGACTGACTGACTGACTGACTGACTGACTGACTGACTGACTGACTGACTGACTGACTGACTGACTGACTGACTGACTGACTGACTGACTGACTGACTGACTGACTGACTGACTGACTGACTGACTGACTGACTGACTGACTGACTGACTGACTGACTGACTGACTGACTGACTGACTGACTGACTGACTGACTGACTGACTGACTGACTGACTGACTGACTGACTGACTGACTGACTGACTGACTGACTGACTGACTGACTGACTGACTGACTGACTGACTGACTGACTGACTGACTGACTGACTGACTGACTGACTGACTGACTGACTGACTGACTGACTGACTGACTGACTGACTGACTGACTGACTGACTGACTGACTGACTGACTGACTGACTGACTGACTGACTGACTGACTGACTGACTGACTGACTGACTGACTGACTGACTGACTGACTGACTGACTGACTGACTGACTGACTGACTGACTGACTGACTGACTGACTGACTGACTGACTGACTGACTGACTGACTGACTGACTGACTGACTGACTGACTGACTGACTGACTGACTGACTGACTGACTGACTGACTGACTGACTGACTGACTGACTGACTGACTGACTGACTGACTGACTGACTGACTGACTGACTGACTGACTGACTGACTGACTGACTGACTGACTGACTGACTGACTGACTGACTGACTGACTGACTGACTGACTGACTGACTGACTGACTGACTGACTGACTGACTGACTGACTGACTGACTGACTGACTGACTGACTGACTGACTGACTGACTGACTGACTGACTGACTGACTGACTGACTGACTGACTGACTGACTGACTGACTGACTGACTGACTGACTGACTGACTGACTGACTGACTGACTGACTGACTGACTGACTGACTGACTGACTGACTGACTGACTGACTGACTGACTGACTGACTGACTGACTGACTGACTGACTGACTGACTGACTGACTGACTGACTGACTGACTGACTGACTGACTGACTGACTGACTGACTGACTGACTGACTGACTGACTGACTGACTGACTGACTGACTGACTGACTGACTGACTGACTGACTGACTGACTGACTGACTGACTGACTGACTGACTGACTGACTGACTGACTGACTGACTGACTGACTGACTGACTGACTGACTGACTGACTGACTGACTGACTGACTGACTGACTGACTGACTGACTGACTGACTGACTGACTGACTGACTGACTGACTGACTGACTGACTGACTGACTGACTGACTGACTGACTGACTGACTGACTGACTGACTGACTGACTGACTGACTGACTGACTGACTGACTGACTGACTGACTGACTGACTGACTGACTGACTGACTGACTGACTGACTGACTGACTGACTGACTGACTGACTGACTGACTGACTGACTGACTAAATGACTGACTTACTGACTCACTGACTGACTGACTCACTGACTGATGACTCTATGAACCATCAATTCCAGCCAGAACTAATTTCTTCAGACATAAAAAGTTTGCGAGTACATTTGGTTATACAAGCGCAGGAGATAACTAAAGAGGCATGTTCAAAAATTGCACTCCTAATAGAGGAACAGAGCAAAATTTTCTTTTCCTAAACTTATGATTATCTCAGTCACCCATTCACATATCGAACTGCTTTTTGCTAATATCTGCAGCCTTTAGGAATATCCGAAAAGTAGGTATAGGATTTAACCCTGAGCAAAACTATTGGGGTGAATATGCATTACGGAACAAAATGGGTGTTCCGTGTGATTTTCAAATAAAGTTTCACTAAATCATTCATCCAATTGGTGTTTGCTATGATATAGCAAATTATTGATATAGCACACTGATATACTGATGCTATAGCAAACTGATATACTGATGATAAAGCAAAATAACAAATATTACTCAGGCAACTGCAGAAAAGGCATCGTAAGGATTTTGACAAGCGACGCAGTAAAGGTTAAAATATTTTTGAATGACACTCCTGAGGAGACTAAAAGGCCTAACACGTGGTGTGAACGGCTAGGCAAAAAACTGGTTTAAATGGCTTCAAATTTTATGAGCACATGATGAGAACATTTAGGAATCAAACCTTGGAGGGTGTGAAAAGCTGTCAAATAATTATAAAGCTAGTATATGTTTATTGCATGCCATTTGACATATTGAACAGGTATTGGTTGGTAAAAGTAACCTACTCAGGTATCTAAACACTGAGAAAGCGGGAAAATTGAAAATGCAAAAGCAATATAATGCAAAATGTCGCAACAATTCAAAACAATGTAATGCGGGAAAATTCTAATGCCTTCAACGCTCACACTGGAGTAAAATTAATGCTCTAGCAGGCTTTTGATTCGCATGTTACAAAACAAACCTGAAATTTGTTTTTGGGAACTGGATGGGCAGCACTTGCAAGCAAAACTGAAGTGAATATATCTAAGGGATAAGTTTTTAAGCAATCTTTAAAAAATTGTTACTTTACCAAGATCCTGGTTGTCCCTGTTTTGCGGGTGTCTTGGAAAAATGATGTATAATGGTTGTAATAATGGTTGTATAGTAGTTGTAAAATGTTGCATAGCAGTAGTAATTTACATGGAATTACCGGCAATTGTGGAACAATAACACATGCTGCCTTACGTGATGTGTTTGTCGGAAATATTGTTTTTGAAATCTATTTCATATACTGTTTCTTTAAAAAAAGAGTAATTGGTTTGTCTTTTCTTTTACCTGTACATCTGACGCTGATCCAATGCATTCAAGCTTGTATAAAAGTATTTAATTGTTTTTATTTTTTTAATGTTTACTGACCTATTCTGGCACAGTCTTCTCCGAGGTACTGCCAAGGTGCATCCCTTGTTGTAACAGGAGTGTACATTCAAAAGTCGTCATTGAGCTGCCCATTTGGCTCCCAGGCCCCGTCAAGCTGCAGCCACAGCTTTCTTGCCAGGGCCACCATGTACATTGTAGTATGTTCAGAAAAAAATATATTTGAATTTCAATTTGAATTCTTTTCAATAATAATTTATTTCCCGAATAATTTACCAATATCAAAGAACACCAGTTTAGTCTCTGAAATCATCAACATCACCACCGTCATTGTCACCATCATATAACGCCTATCTGTGCCATCTGCAGCGCAAGGGCGTCTCCCGTACATCTACTATACCGGTCCTGTGCTGACTGCGACCAGTTTCCTTCCGCAAAAATCATCGTCGCATCGGCCCATCTAACCCTACGCAGCCCCTGGCCCTAGTTGGCTTCTCTAGGGATGTACTCTGTTACCCTTAGTCACCAACGGTTATCATGCCTTCGCATTACATGCCCTGGCAACACCAAGTGCTTCTTCCGAATTTCCACTAATTTTTCTTAAGACGCGTTTGTTCCATCACCCACTCTGCACTTTGCTTGTTGCCTAATGTTACTCCTATCATCTTCCATTCATTTGCTCTCTGAGTTGTCCGCTAATAAGTTGCAGCTTACTAGTGAGCCTCAAAGTTTCTTCCCGGTCGTTGAGTACCTGTAATATGCAGCTTTCATACACTTTCTTCTTCAGGGACAATCCGCCTCTTTCACCACCCCACTGCGCATGCGCAATCCCCTAGCGGCCAAGTCCCTAAGAAGTCCAGTAGGGGCAGCAGACGACATTCCCCACAGCTCCCGCACAAGCAGGAAGGGGTCGTGGTTGTATTTACATCGTTCGATTTTTTGTGTGTGCTCGTTGTGCGCGGAACAATGCCTACAACTTGTGCTGCGTTCCTCTGTGACTCGGAGTGCCGAAAAGGGAGCGGTGTCGGCTTCTATCGCTTCCCGTCGGCCGCACGCGATCGGCTACGGCGGTTTGCGTCGCTCGCGTCGGCTCGGGTGATGGGAACTATAGGCTTAGCATCATGGCGGATATTTGATGGCTGCTATCTGTGCAACTGCGAATGACAATCCGCACACAACTTTTCACTACACTATCATCCCCTTTCTCGCATGTGGAACTCTATTAAGTTATAACTGCCGTTTGAGCGATCGGTGACCAAGACATCTGCGTAGCCTGTTTTGATGCTTCCGCGCAGGTATCGCCATCTCTCGACCGCTCGGCGCACCGCGCGCCGCGGCGACCGGTCAGCGTAGGCGGCTTGCATCGCGGCAGATATATCTGATCGCCGCTTTTAAAATAAGCCGTGACAACAATCCCTAGCACAATTTTCACCACACTAACACCTACTTTCTCGCATGTGGAACTTTTTAGCGATCATATTCGATTCAGAAGAGCAGCGACAAGCGCGGTTGCTACCGTGGTCTGCGTAGGTTCGAGCCGCTGAGTGTGCCGAGCTGGCAGGCGCCGCCGACGTGTGCGCGGACTGTTTCCGAGGGCAGAAAACGCTTCACGATTGCTTGCTTTATCCATTTCTTGCGAACAAACGCGCAGAATATACAAATTCAGCTCAGCAATCATCGTAGTTGACCATGGAGCAAAAACAGTGGGCGGAGCGACGTCGACGACGCATCTCATGCGCGAATCGGGCCGTCTCAAATTCACGCGTACGACTAGTCATGGCGACAGTCGTAACGATCAGTCGCATGCGAATCGCGTGTACCAACCGTACATGTGTCCAGCGCTTGAAGGCATTTTGCGAACTGCCGGCCTTTGTTGAGCTGGCGATCGCACTTCATGCCAGACGACTCCAAGTACTGCTCGCTCTGCTGCTCGGACGGCACACGGATCTGTCCGAGATTTCTCTGCCAGCCCTCATTCAGTGATAAGAAGCCGCCTGGTATTATGTGATGACCAGGGGCTGTCATCTTAAGGCATTATAACACCAATGCAGAAGAAAATCTTCGGCTGCTCCTCGCCGTAATGTGGGATTGCCGTGCATACAACGAGAACGCAGCCGGAGGAAACGCCGGCAAACCCTACGGCTTCAACTTCCGCTAGGCACGCTAGGTGGCAGCACAACGCAATGAAAGAGGCGGATTGTAGGCTACTGTTCATTATCTGAGAATCGCTACTAAATGCATTTTATTCTATTGTTTCTAATTATATCAGCCTCATTCGTGGGGTAAAGGGCCACTTCTTGGGTTAAGTCAGTAAATTCGGTTACCACATCAACTGCCTTTAAATCTATCCTAAAACTGTACGCATTGTATAGGGGTTCGCGGGCTACCTTAGGTTTGTGCCTACTCGGTTTCTTCTCGGCTTGTGCAGAGCGGAACGCACGTTTCGGAAAGCACCTTTTCCCCATCCAGTGTTCTGAATAGCTCTTCTAAAAGGTCTGTGAATAACCTTGAATGCATTGTGTCTCCTTGCCTGACGCCCTTCTTTATCGGTATTTTACTGCTCTCCTCATAGAGGACGGTGGCAGCTGTGGACCCACTTTAAATATTCAGCAGTATTCTCCCGTAATGCTCGTCTACACCCCCATTCCGCAATTCCTGAATGACTGCTTAAGTTTCGACCGAGACAAATGCTTTCTCACAATGTATGAAGGGTACAAATATGTGTTCAGTATACTCCGTACATTTCCTTTACACCGGTTTGATCATGTGAATATAGCTCATTGTTAAAGACCCTTTAAAATCCCCCCTTGTTCATTATTTTGATATTAATTTATTTTACCAGAAATTGTGTTTGCGGTCGCCTTAATGAGTACCTTGTAGACGACTGACAGTACTGGTCGTCCTTTAATATTTAAAGCCCTCCTTTTTACATTCCACATGGCTTAGGATAATGTTCGCGTTCTTCCGAGATTCCGTTGCACTCACATTATTATGGCGTATATGTACAGGTTTCCTCCCTTTGCTAGTACACTTTTCCCGCCATCATTTAGGAGGTCTGTGGCTACCTGATCATAACCAGGTGTTTCGCCCGCTTTCATTTCCTTGAAAGTAATCGTCACGGTTATCTCCTCCTATCTCCTCTGAACGACTTGCTTATTCTGTATTATGCTCGATGTCACGGTGATTTTATAAATCTCTATCGCACTTCTCAGCTGCTACAACTATTTTGTCCCCGCTTGTGATGACATTGCCTTCCATGTCTTCAGGAGCATACCTCTGATGTTTTCCTATGCCTTGGTGCTTCTTCACTGCTTTCAGGCCGCCTCCGTTCTTTACAGCATGCTCGATCATCTCCATCTAACACTTCCGTATGTCAGCTGTATTACGTCGAATGATTAACATGGAAGGCTCCGCTAGTTCTACTCGCTCAGCCAGGAAGAACTGTGTCATGCTTTGCCGTTGCAGAATAAAATCTGTCGTCTCCTGGGGTAGTTTACCAATATCCTCTCTAGCGATCAATTCTGGCGATTTTACAGCACACTCTGTTATAATGGGAGTAAGTTTAACGCTTGCTTCCTGAGTCGCAAACAGTGCTTCGTCAGTTAGAGCTGAATGTCGGTTCTGCTGCGCGATCCTAAATTGTTAACTTTTGTTCTTACTGTCAGCTCAATGATCGGATCTTTCTGCACTCGGTTGGTACGGTCCCTCCTCAAATCTAGCACAATTTTCTATCTTACTAGTGCGTGGCCACTAAACCTCACCCCTTCAAGCACTTCGACATCCTGCACCACGCCAGGGTTATCGCATAGTAAGAAGTCAATTTCATTTTTACGCTCCCATTTGGCCTTTTGAACGACCATTCACACCTCTCCCATTTACTGAAGAAGGTATTCATGATTCGTAGAATGTTCTGTTCGGGAAACCGACTAGTAAGTCCTTTGGTAATACCTCTGTTATACCCAGAATATATTTACAAGTGCATTGTCTCCAGCCTGCTGCTTGCCTACTTTAGTATTGGTTTCCGATAAATAGGTATACTGTGTTTTTACTTTACCAATTGCTGATTTCACATCTTCATAGACCCATTCAACTAGTTGGTCGTCAGGGCTCGATGTACGCTCTCAGCCCTGTACGACCTTGAGTTTGTACCTTGTGTTAGGCCTAATTACAAGATCAGCTACTTTTAATTAGTTTGAGCCCCAGCAAGGCTGGCTCAAGTGTGCGTCTTTGCTGCCAGCTAAGGATTTTTTGACAAGAAATCCTACTCTCAGTCTTCTTCGATCCACTAGGCAAGTCAACATAAGACATGTCTGTTGTTCAGAATTCTAAAAGATTTACGTATTCTCCTACTTTTGCTAAGCCCTAATGTATCCCATTTAATGCCCCCGAAATTTTTGAAGAACCCCTCTAGGCTCGGCTCGCTAAGCAAAGTTGTCTTGTTAAACGTTGTCAGGTCCACATACGAATGACTGCCTGTACGGATCCAGAGATTCTCAGCACCCTCTGCCGCGTCACAGGTCTGACCGCTGCGGCGTTCAGTTGCTTTGCAGCCACTCGAGAGTGGGTGCCGTGGGTTAACATCCGCATTCATGGAAGGTTGTGGCCATTACTAAATTAGGGTGGTCAATCCTCTTTATCTGAGTCAGTGCGTTACCGGCAAAGTTCCGCTGGATCAGGCCACACCCCAAGCCTCCGTATTTATTTTCATCAACACGCAGATATTTTTATTCGCTGGTAATTCTACGGCAATGGGATTCAAACCACAGTCCTTCTGCGTGCGAGACAGATGCTCTACCTGTACGCCACCGCGACGACACCAAATTTTAATATTCGCCTGCGACAAAAAAAGATTATGTGAAAAATTATTTCACCGCTTTCACACTCTCCATTGTGTAATACTTGAATTTTTTAGAAATATTCGTCTCCAACACCGTAATCACAATGTCCTCATAAAATATAAAGACGTTTATATCAGCAGGTTGGCCAGGCGTTAACATCACCAGATAGGGCTTTTCTGGTCGTCAGTCATGTCATTTCTAAAAAATTGGCTTTTTTTACCGGTGTCGCAAAGCAATATCTCTTTAAATGGGTTTCCTTCATTCGTATAAAAGAAAATAGCAACAATCAATTGGATAAATTAATCAGTGAAAGATGTATTAGAGAAATTTTAGAACACCCATTTTCTTACAGGAGAGGGAGTCACTCCGATAGTGTTGGTCATTGCGAATTCCTAGAACAGGTTTTTAGATATTACTATAGGCTACACTTATCAGCCAAAACATCTATACACCTCGACGATACAAGGTGACTGAGGTAATTACCAGTTTACGAAAACACACCTAATGATATTTCTCGGTCAGCAGTGCCATTTCCAATATTTCCGCCCTCAGCTAGGCCCTACGCAATAACGAAGATGTTCTTGTAAACTTTGAAGTCTACATCAGTAAAGGTTGAATGGGCATTGATGGGTAATTCAGTCACTCAGTCAATCAGTCATTAAGTTAGAAATTCCGTCAATGAGCCATGCGGTTCGTCAGTCAGTTAGGGTAGAGGTTGTGGTTTCGAATCCCAGCTGATGAAATGTATTCGTTTACTATCTTCCTTTCTTTGACAAAAACTGTCGGTTTCAATATTAATAGGTTCACTTTCCACATTTTCCTCTTTGCACTGCTTGGCTTTCTTGACTGCCTACGAAATATTTTGTGTGTGTATATATATATATATATATATATATTTAAAAGGAAGCAGTAAAACTTTGAACAAGGTAGAAGCCACAATTGTTGCCAATGTTTCAGCAAAGAGACGCCTTCGTCTTGGCTAAGGCAAGTCTCTTGGTGGATAAAAGGTGGATAAAATCTTACAGGAGAAATATGTGGCCTGCCCAGTGAAGATTGCAGCTTGGACGTGCTCAGCCGGGGAATGTATGACATACTGCGTGAAAGTAGGGCACACCCAAGGGAGTCCGCAGTCTACGAGCAGGAGTACCGTCTGATGAATGTAGACCTTGATGTCTTCACTGCGGTCTTGTTGCCGGCGTTGCATTTCCATGTAGCAGGCGTCCGAGGTGCCTGAGAGGTGACCAAACGCAGCAAGCAGCCCCCGCTCCAGCTTGCCCAGTTCGAATGTGTGTTTTCCTGGTACCTAAGCTATATGCACACAGCATTGCAGAGGTGTTCTGCAGTGACTGACCTCTTCATGTGCTCAGGCCATGCGTGGCAAACCGCAAGGGTGTCGAAGGGTTGTTCCCACCAAAAATCGTCATCCTGGAACCCACAAAATACCAGAACGTCTGCGTGGGCAGGCGATGAGAAAGTACTGGCACAGACCACGCATTCCGGGGTGGGAACATCGCCCAGACTGAAATACCATTTCGTTTGGGGTTTAACAATCACTTCTACCGTGCAGAAACCGGCCCTTCTTTGCTTCTATAAAGGCATGTTTATACTCCTCGTCACCCTTTTCGATAGCTGAAGGCCACAATTCTCTAGTCTAGTTTAAAACACCTCCGGATCGCGAGGTATGTGTGTCCTGACTTATCTAAAAGTTTAACACAGCGTCATTTGACATCGATAAAATTATGAGAAATCACTTGTCTTTCCCCCGGTTAAAATTTCGTGCTTCGGCTTTTCGTCCCCCTCCTTCTTATTTATATGCAGGAATTCTGCATTCCTTGGAATACGGTTACTCCAGTTCACTTATTTCCCCCTCTAGAATCTTCTCCCGTCAGTTCGCGACCCCCAGAAGACGGTTATAGTTTTGCGCTTGCACCACGTTCTTTTGCACGGCGGATTACTAAACCAAATCTATCCAGCAAGTCTGGACATTATGTTCTATGTATGAGGCTGCGGTATCACTGTTAGCGTTATTTATCCCACGCTGTAATGGATTTGTACACGCAAGCGTCTGCGATTGCGTTCCTCTCGTTTTCTATTTTTGTATTCCTGCTTGCTAATATTATTTGCTGACCGCCTCGGCGTCCCCTCAACTGGTACCATGTGCCGACCAGAGTGGGCGTCATGTGCGTGCCGCTGCTTTCTGTTACCTTCATTTTCATGACTTGTTTGATCCTGTCTTTTTCCTGTTTCTCTCCTTTTTCCTGCTTTTTGATGTTCTGTGGGTTGGTATGTATACTCATTTTCTGTTGCAACTGCCTATCTGACTGCTTTTGTGATGGGGGCCCTTTCCTCTCACAACCATTACCCAACAATAGTACTCTTTCATGTTTCAATCACCTCACTCGGATTTATACAACGAATGGTTATGGCCAGATGTACACCATATGCGCGCATGGGCATATCTTCTGACCGCTTTTTTGCCCCTAGTTGGCACGGGACATTGAAAATAGATATTACTTTATTACTTTCTCTTTCTTCCTACTTAATCATGTTCGTACCAGGCAACTGTGATTTCTTTGTTTTCTTTTTTTTTTGCAAACGCCAAATGCGCGCAAGGGCATATCGTGTTTTACCCTGTTGACACGGGAAGACAGGTATATTACCTTATTTTTTTGTTGTGTTTCTTTTTTTGTTCCTTTTTGCCTATTCGTACCTAATGACTGCAATTTCTTGTTATACCTCATTTGCCCCTCTTCCACTTGTCTCATTTTTTTCTCGCTGCCAACAAACATATATATATATATACACACACACACACACACACATATATATATATATATAAATAAATATATATATATATATATATATATATATATATATAGATTGCGAGAAGGGCTGTCTTTGGTTGCCGTAGCAAATAGTAAAAAATGGGTATAGCTTCTAACAAAACAGTTTATTGGTCGACGTTTCGATCGGATGCCGATCTTTCTCAAGACAACATTTCGTATTTCTGTGCACGTATTTATAAGCTCGTCGTCCAACGACGCCGAAAAAAGAGAGAGGGGGGATTTGGGGAGAGAGGTAGCAACAAACACGCTCTCGGCGAGGTGAGGTGAAGGTTTGCAAAAAAGAGAGAGAGAAAAAAAAAAGAGAGGAAAAAAAAAGAGAAAACGCAAAACCAAAAACAAACCTAAACATGCAGAAAAGGGAGTGAAGTACACAACTCTTTCAAAAACACTGTCCTCCATCGTTCGTCAGCTTGTAGAACGAGTGACAGGTAGCGCCCACTTCAGAGGGGGGCCGCTCTGCTTAAGAAACGAAAGCGCAAAGCAGTAACAGGGACGCTCTCACACCATCACTGGGAGGCACAGAATTCTAATGGTCACTGACCTTACGGGAAGAGTTTACAGGAAGCGGTCGCAGCCGCACACATATCTCAGTGACGCCAACCCCACAAAACAAACAAACAAAACTGCCTGTTTGTTTTGTGGGGTTGGCGTCACTGAGATATGTGTGCGGCTGCGACCGCTTCCTGTAAACTCTTCCCGTAAGGTCAGTGACCATTAGAATTCTGTGCCTCCCAGTGATGGTGTGAGAGCGTCCCTGTTACTGCTTTGCGCTTTCGTTTCTTAAGCAGAGCGGCCCCCCTCTGAAGTGGGCGCTACCTGTCACTCGTTCTACAAGCTGACGAACGATGGAGGACAGTGTTTTTGAAAGAGTTGTGTACTTCTCTCCCTTTTCTGCATGTTTAGGTTTGTTTTTGGTTTTGCGTTTTCTCTTTTTTTTCTCTCTTTTTTTTCTCTCTCTTTTTTGGAAACCTTCACCTCACCTCGCCGAGAGCGTGTTTGTTGCTACCTCTCTCCCCAAATCCCCCCTCTCTCTTTTTTCGGCGTCGTTGGACGACGAGCTTATAAATACGTGCACAGAAATACGAAATGTTGTCTTGAGAAAGATCGGCATCCGATCGAAACGTCGACCAATAAACAGTTTTGTTAGAAGCTATACCCATTTTTTACTGTATATATATATATATATATATATATATATATATATATATATATAAATATATATATATATATATTTATATATATATTAGAGCGTTGATTATGGATGCGATATCAGCGATTGGCGCAGTCGTCTACGCAAGGACAATTCCCCGTTGGGGATATTCGGTATGGTACACGCCCGACGACGACAAGGCCGAAGAAGCGCTTGGCGCACGGGCCGATCCTGTACCTGTATCGCGGCGGACCTTGCTTGTTTAGCACGTAGAACCTCGGCTTCTCCGCAGGTCTAACTGCTCATTAGTGGTCCAATAAACCACGCTTCAGTATATATATATAAGACAGAAATAAGAGTTGGCAGTCAAGTAAACTATATGTAAATATATATATATACATATATATATATATACATGTAATATATATATATATATATATATATATATATATATATATATATATATATATATTTATATATATAGTAAGGAAATGAGGGGCTCGTTGAGGAAATACAGAAAGATAGGTCAGCAGTCTACAACGCCAAAGGAGGCATAGGGGTGTGGTTAGGCTCTTTATATTTTCACTACGGGTAATGAAGTAAACATTTTTTTTAAATATCCAGAAGAAATAAAGAAAAACACGCGCGCAGAGTGGGGACCGAACCCACGCCATTCGATTACATGTCGAAAGCCTTACCAATTCGCCTATCTGGGCGACTCTGTTCTCCTTCACTTTCTGGGCTATCTAAATTTACTCGAAGTGTAACTGACGCTTGAGGGGGGTAGCCAGCGCCACTCTGACTACACGGGCAGAAGGGGACCATCTTTTCAACCCCCCAGGGCGTGACTCGACCGTCTACAGCCTGTCATGAGCGGGTTACTGGCGGGAAGCCCTCTTATGCTACCTAGGCATCAAGGCTGCCAGAACCGAGACCCTCGCTAGGCTTTCGCAGAATAATATAGTAAGAAAATGAGGGGCTCGTTGAGGAAATACAGAAAGATAGGTCAGCAGTCTACAACGCCAAAGGAGGCATAGGGGTGTGGTTTGGCTCTTCATATTTTCACTACGGTTAATTAGGTAAACATTTTTTTAAATGTACAGAAGAAAGAAAGAAAGAAAGAAAGAAAGAAAGAAAAACACGCGCCCAGAGTGGGGACCGAACCCACGCCTTTCGATTGCATGTCGAATGCCTTACCAATTCGGCTATCTGGGCGACTGTGTTCTCCTTCACTTTCCGGGCTATCTATATTTACTAGAAGTGTATCTGACGGTTGAGGGTGGCAGTCAGCGCCACTCTGACTACACGGGGAGAAGGGGACCTTCTTTTAAACCCCCGTGGCGTGACTCGAGCGTCTACAGCCTGTCATGAGCGGGTTACTGGCGGGAAGCCCTCTTATGCTACCTAGGCATCAAGGCTGTTAAAACCGAGACCCCCGCTAGGCTTCCGCAGAATAATACAGTAAGGAAATGAGGGGCTCGTTGAGGAAATACAGAAAGATAGGTCGGCAGTCTACAACGCCAAAGGAGGCAAAGGAGTGTGGTTAGGCTCTTTATACTTTCACTACGGGTGATTAAGTAAACATTTTTTTTAAATATACAGAAGAAAGAAAGAAAGAAAAACACGCGCCCAGAGTGGGGACCGAACCCACGCCTTTCGATTACATGTCGAATGCCTTACTAATTCAGCTATCTGGGCGACTGTGTTCTCCTTCACTTTCTGGGCTATCTATATTTACGAGAAGTGTCAGAAGTGGCTACCACCCTCAAGCGTCAGATACACTTCTAGTAAATATTGATGGGCGCCGACGCCGGCAGGGGTGTGCGGGAGCTACCCAAAAAGAGTACAAACTGTGCGAGTGTCTTGAGAAATGACACCAAGGCAGGAAATAAACAAAGAAACATCACACAGAATAAAGCAGTTGAACAAGTCCCTGGCTCATGACATGAACCGGACAGATACAACAAATTGTAAGCTTACATTTGAGATTTTTGCGAGTACCAAGGGCTTGCACATCATGAAAAAAGTAAAACAGAAATGTGACGCACATACGAGAACAAATCTCCAGTGATCTAGGAAAAAATGACACTCCGTAGCTAGTCATCAATGGCCGTATGAATTCGCACGCAGGGTTCTTTAAACAAACTGAAAAACGAAAGAAAAAACGAAGAATACAAGCGTACAAATCGTAGGACATGGGGTACCATAGCAGTGAACAAGGATAGCTTACAAAGTGACATTTCGGGCAAAAGAGCAATGACGCACACGAACAAAATACGTTATTCACAACACTAGGCCGAATAGTGCTTGAAAAGTGTAATTATGGGATACAGCAAGATTTCGTGCCGGAGAAGTGGTACTTCCGATACGTACCGCTGCAAGGCCTAGGTTTGATGGCACGACAGCCTTCACTGAGACTCATTGATACCTCTTGTGAGAGTGTTGTATTTGTGGATAAGATAAGATTCGGAGGCTTCCCTGTCGAAATAGGTTTTAAATCCTGATTGGAGCATTGTGGCCTTAAAGTGGTCGAATGGGTGTTTTAAAAAGTTTATATGTTTTGAAAGGGGGATATAATGTTTTGTTATTGCATCGAATCTGATATTATTGATGCGAGTTTTAAAAGAATTTTAAATCTGTCCAATATATTGCGCACCACAAGCACCGTATTCGGTAGCTAGGATAAGCACTTTTTAAATTCCAGATATGATAACACAAGACCAAGCCTTCCATCGGTTAGCCATTGGACGCCACCACCACAACGTGGCAAGTATATGGATACGAACATCAAGGTGGTTCAAAAAATGTCTTAACGGAATATATAAAGCGCACCTCCTACCTACCGAATCTCACAGGAAAGGAACACAAGGCACTAGAAATCCTTAGTACCCGCTCTGACATCAATATAAAGCCCGCTGATAAAGGTGGAGCAATTGTTGTCATGAACCAAACAAATTATAACACTGAAGCGCAAAGGCAATTAGGTGACACGTCTTTCTACCAGCCCCTTTCGGCCTATCTGACATTAGAATACAAAGAACGAGTCAGCAGTACCATAATTCAACTTATGGACGGAAAACTGATAGACGAAAAAACTATCTTTCTCTTTCTCGAAAAGTTTTCTTTTTATTGCACTGCACGCCAGGGCGTTTTTACATCCTTCCCAAAATTCACAAATTGAACAATCTGGGCAGGCCCATATTCTCTGGCATAGGAACCGTGACCGAGAACATTTCTAGCTATGTGGACAACATTACAAGAGAAATCCCGCCCACATTCAATTCGTACAAAAAGGACACTACTAGATTTTTAAGTGAAATAAAAGACCTCAGGATACCGGGTAACTCCTTCCTTGTAACATTAGATGTAGCCTCTTTGTATACAAACATTCCTCGCGCTGGTGGAATTGAATCCGTCATAAGAGCCTACCAATTTTCAGAAGGGGACAAACCTGTTGACAGCGACACTTTGGCCAAACTATTAACTTTATTACTTGAAAAAAAAAACAATTTTGAATTCAATAACCAGCACTACGTCCAACTAAGTGGTACATCTACAGGGGCAAAAATAGGCGCAAATTAAGCAAACATATTCATAGGAACCCTTGAGACACGGTTCTTGGAGAACTTGACTTTAAAAGCACCGTTTTGCAAGCGGTACATCGACGACATTTTTTGGTTTGGTCTCAAGGTGAGGAAACCCTGAAACAATTCATATCCGGTTTCATCAGTGCTCACAGTGATATCTCGTCCTTACTTGAGTATTCACTTCTACAATAATGTTCCTTGACGTGCAGGTAAGAACTAACGGACAGAGACTGGATACTTTGGTGTACAGAAAACCCACCAACCGACACCAACACTTGAACTTTCACAGCAGCCATGTCAGACTGCAAAACGGTTATTCCATACAGTCAAGCCCTACGCTTCCGCATAATTTGTTCTAACCAAAATGACTTCCCTTCTAGTTGTGAACAGCTCCGCATTGACCTCGCACGACATAAATATCCACTAACACTGATTGAAGATTCAATCAGGAAGGCATCAGACACGGAGCGTTCCAGACTTATTAGTGGCAATAAAACATCCACTTCGAGGTCACAATACAATCTGATTCTGATATTTTTGGCATCTGGCGAAAACGTGAATGAAATTTTAAGGAAACACCACAACATCTTGCTCCATGGTGAAAGAATAAAGCAGGTCAACCCAGCCCACCACGCGTGGTGTATCGCCGGGCAAGAAACATCAGAGACATTGTAACATCATCTGAATCAAAAGAAACTAGTTTTACAGGTTCCAAACCATGTGAAAAACGCCGGTGCAAATTGTGTCTGACGATGACACCAACAACAAGCGCTCTGAGCAGGGAATCTGACTTTTCCATGCAGATCAAGGGCAGCTCTAATTGTAATACTGCAAATATAGTTTACCTCCTAGAATTTGGTGCTTGTGGTGCGCAATAAATTGGACAGACTGAAAATTGTTTTACAACTACCTTCAATATTCACAGATCTGATGGAAAAACAAAACCTTATCTTCCTCTTTCAAATCATATGAACTCTTTAAAAAATCTGTTCGACCAATTTAGGGCACAGTGCTCCAATCTGGATTTAAAACCCACTTCGACAGGGAAGAACGCGAATTTTATCTCATCCACAAATACAATTATCTCACAAGAGGTATCAATGAGTCTCCGGGAAGGCTGTCGTGCCTTCAAACCTAGACCTTTTAGCGGCCCATATAGCATGTTACAACTTCTGAAGCGTTGGATGGTTCATCGTGCCAGCAGGTTACTTTTGCGTCTGCTTTATAGCTTCTCATGTATGAAATCATGCTATATCCCATCCTTACACTTTCCAAGCACTATTCGGTCTAGTATTGTGAATAAGTTATTTGCTCCATATGCTTCATTGCTCTTCGGCCAAAATGTCACTTTTTATGCTATTCTTGTTCGCTGCTATGGTCCCCCTAGTCCTACGATTTGTACGCATGTATTCTTTGTTTTTTCTTTCGTTTGTCAGTTTTTTTAAAGAATGCTGCGTGCGAATTCATACTGCTTTTGATGACTAGCTACGAAGGGTCATAGTTTCCTAGATCACTGGAGATTTGTTCTCGTACGTGCAGCACATTTTTTTTTACTTTTTCATAAAGTGCATGCCCTTGCTACTTGCAAAAATCTCAAATGTAAGCTAACAATTTGTTGTATCTGACTGGTTCATGTCATGAAACGGGGGCTTGCTCAACTTCTTTATTCTGTGTGCTGTTTGTTTGTTTATTTCCTGCGTTGTGTGTTATTTCTCAAGACACTCGCACAACCTGTGCTCTTCTTGTGTGGCTCCCGCACACCTCTGCCGGCGTCCGCGCCCATTGAGGCGTCGTCATTGTCTGCCATGTGCCCGGGACGCCGGCCACGGGTAAGCCATTTGTGGCTATTATCTTGTCTCATCGGGAATCGTCGCCATTTTCCACTTTGCGTTACCCAGGGTCTGGATGACTAATTGTCGATTCTACGCTTCCACCTTTTGCGGCAGGTTGTTTACGCTCCTTTGGAGTGAGATGCCCAGTACCCCTTCCTTATTTGTTTACTTTCTTATTATTGCTGTGCGTGGGTTGGCGGTGGCTGAAGGAAACACGCTTCCTAAGAGCCTCGCTTTTGCTTTTCGCCGCGTTGTATATTGAGACGGATTACCTGCGCGTCCAGTCGCGCAGTACGTTTCTTTTCACTTGTTCTTTGCTGTACTTCCTTCTTGTACACTTTGAAAATCGTGTGTCCACGTGCTCACAGCACTCCGTACGAGCCTACATATATCCTGTATTCGACCCTTGTACTTTACTTGAAGAAGGCTGGATCCCAGCCGAAACGCCGTATTAAATATTGGTATGTGTTTGTGGTGACTGACAGGCTCTGTTCGGGGGCGAGTTCAATAAAACTTTCGTCACCGTCGTGCGAAAGAAAACAACCGCACTTTTGCTAGAAACCTGCACGCAACAACCAACCGAAGGGGTAGTGATCTTTGTTGAGGACGTGGAAATATTGTTTCGAGGGGGAGATCCGGAACTGACAGAAGAAAAAAAAACTAAGGTTTTTATGCGACGAGTAATCATGAGCTTTTTGCTTGCCCTAACCGGAAACCTCCGAATTCACGTCTGTGGCAGCCACGATTGAGAAGACGCTGGAAGTTCAAACGAGGCAGTACTAACGCCTGGTCGATGCCCTGGTTTCCGAGACATTGGCAGCCTGGGCTATTAGCTCCGACACACTTAGCGATTCTATCGAAGCAGTGGCCAGGGATGAGCTTGGAAATCTTTTTCTTACTAGGCTACAGCCTCGGATGGCTTCCCTGACTTAGTTCATCCCGCGAAGAGGTTCAACTGGCAGTGGGGCCTTCTACGCCATCTGAAACACCCTGCCAGCCAAAAGCGACGACTTACTGCAATGCTCTTCATCGACCCTGCGAAATGAAGCGACTAATACGTCGCGCCGACCCGGATACGACGAAAGGAAAGAAACTGGGGTTTCTGATGCGAGGAGTAAAGCCAGAACTTTTGCTTGCCTTGTCCAAAAACCCCCCAAATCAGTGGCCGAATTCGCGTCCGAGGCGCCCACCATGGAGAAGACGTTACAAATTCACTCGATGCAGTACGATTGTTTTATCAATGCCCTAGTTGATTGATCGTTTCATCAATGCTGTGGCTCTTAGCTCTGACACACTACGTGAGACAATCATCGCTGTCGTCAGGGAAGAACTGCGGAAACTCTTACCAACAATGCCGCAACCCCTTCACCTCTGCGAGCGACGATATCCGGGAAGAAATTCAACTCGCTTTGGGGACTTCTACACCTTCCGAAGTACCACGTGAGCCTCAAGCTATGACCTACTCCGCGGCTGTTCGGCGACCCCTCCCTGCTCCAACCCGTCATAAAGAAGTCGCGCCGTACCGCCGACCACTGTCGCCCGCCCGATCCCCTGCTGTCCAAAACCAAGCGCAGAGGAAAACGGACGTATGGCAAACCCCCGATAATCGTCCGCCGTGCTACCACCGCGGAGAGGCCGATCACATCTATCGTCGCTGCCCGTACAGGAGACTCGGACTGCGTGGATTCTCCGTCGACGCCCCACGGCCCCCGACCCGGCTAGCGCACTACTGAGATCGACGAATACCTGTCCAATACCAACGGAGGACCAACCCGCTTCAACCAATCGCCGTCGCCCTACCCATACTAGTCGCGCAACCGCCGTAGCAATGCTGATTTCGCACGTGGAATGTCCCCCAGCCCACGTGGGGGAAACTAATAGCAGCAACTTCGGGAAGTAAAGTTGCACAACGGCGGAAAAATGAAAACCCTCGAAGGACGCAGCGACTCGCTGAAGACCCTGATTTACTACATGCCCCGACCCCGACGACCTGACGTGACTCCCGACCACGACGACAGCAAAACGGCGCGACGCCCACCCGACATGACCGAACCTGATGCTCAAAATACAACTAAGACCACGAAGCACAGTGCCCAACCGTCAACACGCAGAAGCCGAGATACGACGCCACGACGCACCCTGAAATCGAAGAAGGCAGCGTCCGAAGTTCAGATGACCATCCACGGCTTTGAAGTAGCCACCCTCATAGACACGGCAGCCGACTACTCTGTCATGAGCGGACCTTTTGCGTCTATGCTGAAGAAAGTTATGACCAGATGGGGCGGTCCGTACATTCACACAGCAGGAGGCCACCCCGTGACGCCAAGTGGAACGTGCACATCGCGCGTCACCATGAACGGCACAATGTACCCTGCGGCGTTCATCATTTTGGGTAACTGCTCCTAAGACGCCATTCTTATAATGGACTTTTTGACGGATGACGGCGCAATAATTGATCTACAAACCAAGTCCACAACTTTTTCTCCACCACTCAATGACGCCGGAACTGAACCCCGAACACCGCGCTGCTTTAAAGATCGCCAATGATCATGTCACACTGCACCGCGCGCCAGCTTGATGATCACGTTCTACTGTGAAAATGCTGTTCCTGTCGTCGACGCTATTGTAGAGAATACCCAAATGTTGCTCGTTGACGGCGGTGGCTCCGTTGCAAGAACCATTGCACGCTTAACGCAACGCCAATATCAAGTTTTGGTTACTAATTTCAGCGAGGAATACCAGCTTTTAAACAGAGGCACTGGATTTGCGTTCCGCAGAGAAACGCAAGAACAAGATATGTGATCGCGGTTTCTGAATTTGAACGCTCACCCGAACATACCTTCAAGCTTCCGAATGTCTTCGACGTGAATCTTGCGTTATCGTAAGAAGAAAGGAATAAATTATTGGATTTGCTGCATCGCTACAGAGAGTGTTTTTCGTCAAAAGCAAATATACGTCAGACACCTCTAGCGAAGCACGAAATAATAACCAAACATGGAGCCCGACCTACCGGAAAATCACCGTACCGCGTCTCCTCACACTAGCGGTAAGCCATCCGGACTCAGGTCGACAACATGCTCTGCGACGACATTATACAGCCATCGAAAAGCCCCTGCGCTGCTTCGGTTGTACTCGTCAAGAAAAAAGATGGCACATTAAGGTTTTGCGTTGACTACCGGCGACTGAACAAAATCACCAAAAGGACGCTTACCCCCTCCCCAAAATCGACGACACCCTCGATTACCTCTCCCCCACAAAGTACTTCTCATCGATGGATCTGAAGATCGGCTACTGGCAAATTGAAGTGGATGATAAGGCCGAGAGAAGACAGCATTTATAACCCCGGACGGCCCATACGAGTTCAAGGTGATGTCGTTCGGGTTGTGCACGGCGCCAGCAACGTTTCAACGAGTCATGGATACGCTGCTAGCTTGCCTGAAGTGGCACACCTGCCACGAAAACCTTGACGACGTTGTGGTATTCTCCCAGTCTTTCGACGAACACCTTGCAAGGTTGCAGTCTGTACTCGAGGCCATCCGTACGTCGGACTTAACGCTAAAACCTGAAAAGTGCCGCTTCGCGTACGAGGAACTCAAGCTTTGTGGGCCATGTCGTCAACGCCTCGGTAGCACGGCATGATCCGGCGAAAACCTCCGACCTAGCGAACTTCCCAAGTCCGAAAGATACGAAGAGCGTGCGGAGATTTCTCGGATTATGCGCATGCTACAGGTGCTTCGTCGCAAACGTCGCCCGCATTGCTGAGCCACTCACCCGCTTTACGAAAGATAGCACCCCTTTCAGCTGAGAAAATGCCCAAGAAACAGCCTTCCGCGAGCTGCAACAATGCCTGCAAAGCCCGCCTGTGCTCGCGCAATTCGTCGAAAATGCCGAAACGGAAATGCACACGGACGCCAGTTATATAGGCTTGGGTGCCGTCCTCGTACAAAAGCAAAGCGGGTGCGAGAAAGTAATCGTCTATGCCAGCCGTGGTCTGTCCAAGGAAGAAAGAAACTACTCAGCCTCTGAGCAAGAGTGCCTCGCGATTATATGGGCCATTTCAAAATTTTACCCATACGTGTATTGAAGACCATTTAAGGTTGTGACGGACCACCATGCGCTGTGTTGGCTCGCCAATTTGAAGGACCCCTCTGGCCGTCTTGGTAGGTGGAGCTTGCGCCTGCAAGAATTCGACGTTACAGTAGTCTAATAATCTTGCAGGAAACACTCCGACACTGACTGCCTGTCCTGTGCCCCCGTCGACACACCACCACAAGACTCCGATGAAGACAGCGCGTTCTTCGGAGTCGTGACTGAGAGCTACCTAGATGCCCAGTAGCGTCCCGACCCAGATCTACGCGTCATGATGGACTACCTCCAAGGATGCAACGTCGCCGTGCCAAGGGCATTCAAGCGAAACTTACCTGCATTCAGCCTGAAAAACTACGTTCCCGTGAGGAAGAATTTCAGGCCTGGAACGAGAGCGAATTATCTTCTTGTCATCGCGGCAGATCTTCGTGACGAAATTTTGGAAGCCTACTACGATGGCTCGTCTTCCGGACATCTCGGCACAGCTCGCACAATTGGAAAAATCAAGATGATGTACTACTGGCCCCGCCTTGCATCCGACGTCACCTACTACGTCCGAAGCTTCCTTGACTGCTAGCGATGAAAAACGCCACCGACGAGACCAGCCGGACTGCTGCAGCCGATCGGCGACCCATCTAGGCCCTTCCAACAGATTCGAATGGACCTTCTGCGCCCGTTCCCTACATCCCGATCCGAGAACAAGTGGATTGTTGTAGCGACAGACTACATGACGCGCCACGCAGAGACCGCCCCTCTTCCGCGGGCAGTGCACAAGAAGTCGCAAAGTTCTTCATTAGCCAAGATGTGCTTCGACATGGAGCTCAGGAAGTCCTAATCACGGACCGCAAAACGGCTTTTACTGCGGAGCAGACGCAAGGGATATTACGCTACAGCAACACGGATCATCAAACAACGACGGCAGTACCATCACCAAACGAACAGGCTAAGTGCTACCGTACGTGACGAAGTGCTACCGGAACGAAGTGCTACCGTACGTCACCATTGCGTACAACATGGCTATCCAGGAAACTACGCAGATGACGCCGTTCGAGCTTGTCTACAGAAGACGACCGACAACGATGTTCGACGCCATGCTTCCGCACGTAGAAGACGACGATATCAACGCCGACGTCCAAGGATACCTTCAGCGTGCGGAGGAGGCGCGCCAGCTGGCTCGAGTTCGTACAACGGACCAGCAGCTGGTGGATGCCGGGTGGTACAACCTCCGACGCGGAGACGCCGAGTACCACGCTGGGGATCGTTTGTGGCTTTGGATTCCCATCCGTCGACGCGGACTAAGTGAGAAGCTTAGGCGACGGTATTTCGGAAGCTACCAGATTCTACGACGTGTCGGCCAACTTAACTACGACGTGATCCCCAAAGGTGATTTCGGAACATCACGACAACGCACACGTCCCGAAGTCGTCCACGTGGTGCGCTTGAAACCTTACTATGCAAGTTGACGGACTTTATTTTGTTGTTTGTTCGAACTGTCTTTTATTATAGCATCGGTGTGACGCCCTCTTAGAGGGGGGATAATGACGCGAACCATGCATGGGTTTGATAATTTATTGTTTGTTTTTACTGCCGGGCCACTTCCGGCTGTGTTACCTGCGTTCCAAACGAAGCGCGTCTTACATTCTTTACTTTTATGCCACCCGGGCTATCACATTCAGATAAGCAGACTGTTTCACCCTAACGTCACTAGCCCAGAATAATCTTCTGTGATCAACAATGTTCTGGGGGGGAATCGACGTTTCCAGAAACAATTGCGCTGAAAGATAAAAGCCTGCAGAGCAGACGCCGCGGCATTTATTCGACGACACTCGCGTTTGCTAGTCACTTTGTTTACCGATGCTTTGCCTTATCGGTATTCTTTTGAATTGTTACGAGAGTGCAAGTTCATCCCAATAAACTTGTTTCTCCTTCAAGACAACTGCGTCGTCCTCGGCTTCGTGACAATATCATAGGCAGTGCATAGCTTTGCACGTCAAACGATCAAAATTTGTTTCAGACTCAATACAGCGGCACTCCTTAAGTACGCAATTTACTACCATTGAACACTTAGTCACAGAAGCCAAATGCAGTGGAACGTTTATTTTACCTCTTGTTTAATTTGTTACAATGTAAGCATCAAGAGTTGAGCTATACTACCAAGACACAATAGTGAGCATACTGCCAGAAAAGAGAACAAAACATTAGGCTTTCTGCAGCTTAACAGTATACCCGTACGCTACAACAGATCTCTGGACTTGGGATTCTCCAGTGTAAATATTGATAATGCTCTTCGTGGCAAAACGGCTTTCTTGTGAATTCTCTGAATCTCACTATACAGTCAGCAGTTAACCAATTTCGGTGTCATCAAAAAGGTGCACCTAGGTTTGTCCGAGAATATAATTGGGCAAAAACTCCGGAATAAAAATTGACGATTAGTTTGCGCTCATCGTTATTACAAAATCTCCAGCTTGGTAATTTTTTCAACACAGTGTTTGAAAAACCAGGCTTTAGATAAGTGCAAGGTCAACATAAATATTTTCATTTGAACAAAGTGCTCTTGAAATTGGTTTTCACATGTTTACGAATCCCTCTAAAAATGTAATATACCGAAATTTGGTTGGCACATTTACGAGTTTGTAAATAAAAACCCATGAAGACACACCCAAAACTTCAATATCAGCTACATATTACATAAAAACCTTTTATATTCAGGAGTTTTGATTAGTATACAATAAAGTATGTGTGAGCAAGATTTGGAAAGAACTGTATTTCAACCTCCTGCATGCTCTGAGTACAATCGTAGGATAATTCATAATGACTTGTTCTGCAGCGACAATGTCTTCTTCTCAAAACGAACGTATGTGTCGCTTGAGAATTTCGTGTCGCCGATAGGGTAGAAAAGCATATGATGGATGTTTTATTTGCAAAAGGCGATTGTCGCATGCTCCTTCTTGGGAGGTTCATTTGTAAGCGACTCTGTTTCGCCCTCTACGCAGAGGTAGACATCTTAGTGTACACTGCAGCAGATACAACACAGACATTCCAAAACTTGTCTAGCGGTGTAATCCGTGTTGGGTTTTTAATGAGCCACATACCCAGTCAAACAGTCAGTTAGTCACGAGTGAACAGTGAAAAAAGGTATCTCAACTTGGAAACACTATAAAGCAAAGAAACCGAATTGATGATCGTCGATTCGAATGTTTATTTAGGCTCAAGTGGGCGGAAACATTTTGAATGCCAGAGCAATGCCTTAATCACTCCGAGTAAAAATGAAACGGTGAGTGACTTCACAAATTTTGCACTGACATGACAAACCAGCCCGGCTTAGCAAACTGGCACTGATTTTGCTTCAATAGACAAAAAGGCAAAGACTTCAGGCCGCAGCGCTGACTGAATACACTGACTCGTAAGCTTAGAAAAACGTCGGCAAAAAAAGTAGTAGTCGACGAACATTCCATTTTTACCGTAACTACTGAGCTGTTAAGTCAGACAAAACTTTTAAGGTACTAATAAACAAAGAAATTTTACATCAAAGGGCCATTAAAAAGAAGCCTACCTTATGTGAAGGGCGTCGTTCAGATTCATGGGAAAACGTTAAGTGACAGAAATCGCCTCAATCCAAAAATGGGTTTTCCCGTCCTTCATACCTTAACATTCTAGTACCGGTTAATATTAGTGTGGGCTGAACAGCAGAGATGAGTATAAGAGGAATCGCTGTTTGCCAGAGATTCCGCGGGTTCATTGACATAAATCCTCCTAAATATGCCCCTGAAAACAAACTAATATTTTATACCAATAACTTGGCATGCTGTCTGAGGCATGTCTTTGGCCAGAGCAGTTTTAGGGTGAAAAGACGTAAGTAGAAATCAAGCGAACTCACCATTTTAAATGGATACAAAATATATGTACCGAACTGCCTGGACTTAAGCAAAAAACAAACCCGATCAGCCACCCGTACAAAAACGACACTTTAGGCAGGGCAAGACATACCCATTTGTAAATGTTTTAACGCAAAATTTGAAACACCGCATAATAAAGGCCAACTGCAGTTAGTACACTCTCAAATGACGAGATATGCCATTCCTAAATAGAGGTCATACTGAAGTCATCAAACTAGAACAGGAGCATTTGGGGATTTAAAGAAAATAAATATTTCAACGGATGGTTTTCTAAAAGAGTGCTTTTAAAACATTTGGCAGTCCGGGTTTTGATTTCTGCACTTTATGAAGAAATGAATAAATGTACCAAAGAAATTAGCTGACAGTATGACTAGGAAACGCCTGGGTAAAACATGCACATCTATCAGCAACAAAAAAATATGTCAACATGTTAACCTCTCATTCGCAGTTTCCCAGTAAGGTTTTCGGGCAAAAGATGTTAAAATTATTAGATAGGGGGAACGCGCATGTGTGAATAAAGCCACTACTTTTGCTTGACTGGCGAAAAAAGATTGTGGCTGCTGAAGATCAAGATGACGAAGCTCATATGCAGCAGCCATCGCAACAAGAAACAGCGCAACTTTTATAGACCGGTTCGTCGGCTTTTTGGTTTCCTTTAATGCTACGGTGTCCAGGTTTACACTGCAATTTCATGTTGTGCCCCGTGTAACAGGCAAAATGTTTGAGATATCACTGGCTCCCATTTTACGGGGCGAAATCGTCTCGATAGAATTCCCAGAGCTATCTTGGAGTCCGTGAAAATGCTCCATGGGTGCGGAACATGCTGCAGGATGTAAACAATTACCTACTTCAAAGAATAAAGCCCAGGCGATGTCGAAGATGTTTGTCGCTTGAGAAGGAATGAAAACATTTACCCAGTTATTGGCATGTATAATCCAGAGGTATATGTGTTCATGGTTGATGAACGATGATAAATATGAATGTGCTCAATACACATAGTCTTGAATGATGTGAAGGATTTTTGACTGCGGAATGGTCTTTTTTGGCACAGTTTCTGCGATACATATACAATTTCTTGCAGAACGAATTGGTTTTTGGTAAAGCAATAAAAATGCTTGCTTAGCTTTGTTACTTTCTTGTTTTGTTTCAATAGGATTTAGAACTGGTGAGTTATGAAACTTCATACCGGGTGCCGTGCGGCCACCTAACACACTTGCTTAGCCCATGAAGCTTTTTTCACCAGTCGCAGTATATGCACGCGTTCACAATGTCAGTGCGGAAGACAATGTCGTTTATCAGCCTTTTATAAAAATTACATTTTCACTCAAGGTGAAATGGAAGTGATCAACTGGTTTTCTTTCTGAACCGCACATCTACGCATGTTACTTTCACACTTGTTCTTTTAACGCAAATACTATTACATAAGTTTGGGTAACATAACTGTTCTGCGGCACTTGCGTAGATTCTAATTAGTTTTTAGAACGAAAACTCTTTGCTAGGTACGCTTACTTGTGTTTTTGTTTGCGATTTTGTAGTGTTGCGGAAATAAAGAATCAAAATCAAGCTAGACGAACCCAAGGGTCATTTCGATAGATTGCCTTTTCTATTTGTTGTATTGTTCTTGTTTTGCCTTGTATTGCCTTTTCTATTTGTTGTATTGTTCTTGTTTTAAAAATGCATCAAATTTCGACGTGCTTTTTGTTGGCAAGTTCTAAGTTGAAATAAATTCAATTTCAGTTTATTCAAGACAATCATAACTACAAGTTAGTCTGCGGTGGCGTGGCTAAAGGCAGAAAGAATGCCTGGGGGGGATGACACCCATTCAACAAATTAGAGACAGCTCATCACGCCGTGCACTAAGTGTGAGCATAAAAGTATTGACAAGGAACAATGCGACGGCAGCAACAGATGCTGTTGCTGGCATCAGCCAGAAGGATAAGACTGGGAACGCGCACCCTGTGCTGTACGCCAGCAGGAAACTCTCGGTTCGCGAGGAGGTGTCAGTGCGTCAAAAAATGAATGTGCCTGCATTTTTTGGGCCACCCAAAAATTAGCCTGCTACCTCTACGGAACTTTCTTTTTCTTCGTCACTGGCTACTGCCCACTGACACGGCCATCGCATATGTCACTTTGCGACCTCAGTTGGAGTTCGCTACCTCACTTTGAGTTTGATAGTCTAAAAATATTTAAACCCAGGTTCCTCCTGGCGTCAATCATTTTACGGCGAAATTTCATGTGTGCCAACAAAATGCGACGACTAGCTAGGGCAGGCTCACTGAACACTGGGTCGCCTGAGCCTCTGCGAGGGTCGGTGGCCAGGCAGTAGCGAAGTCAGGCCAGTTCATTTTTTCTAACGTCAATCGAAATGCCATAGAAATCAACAAGGGGGTGCAGAAAGGCAAAGAGCGTTTTTGAAAGAACGTTTCTACTAAATAAAGTCACGTAAACTATGCGATAATCGTCATGATACGGCCTACTCACTGCATACTAAAATTTACGCAAGTATTCCTGCAAATTTTAGAAATCAGTTCAGTGCCTTTTAAGTACTCCAGGACTGGAACCATCTATATGCAGCCTGCAGGGAGTGAGGCAACGTTCAGTAAGAGGGCGTTTGATCTCTAACCGCCCACTACAAATTGAACAATATCAGTGGACAAACAATTGCAGACTTCGTTAGCTTTCTTGGTAAGCCCCAAAATTTTGAGATTGGTGAACCCGAAAATTTTGAGACCACTACCACGGGCAGTTTGGCGTTGTATTGTCAGAACTTACGAAAGCACAGCGGCGATATGAGGGCTGTCAGAGCTACTATATTCGGGTATTGAAGACCTAGCACAAATCTCTGTTGTCCAACAAGAATTGACAATAGCCTGAGTTGCGGGATCATTGCTAAGCTGCATGCTTTTAGCTACGCGAACAATTACCGACCCAGAAATGGTACATTGTAACGGTAAAATACTGCAAGTAACATAGCCAAACTGAAACATTTGGTCAATGCAGCCGAAGTAAAAACCCTCATCATTACCAACTATGCACCTGTAATGCAAGTAAGACACCTTTGCCAAAAATGCATCATCATAGCTAAACGTACTCGTTGCTGCCACTACTCACACTTTACAAAAGCCCGCAGGCTGGTTCTTTTAAAGCTGCGCAAAGGAACATCGCATGCCGAAAAGTTCTGATTATTGGCTTAGTGGTACGACCGCGTGGAGTGAAAACTTCCGTGAGGCACACTCTAATACAAATCCAGCTATTGTTCACGGGGGTGATATCATAGTTTCCGTCCCACCGCTGAAACCCACGTGTCCCGCCAGGCAGAATGGCACCGCAGATCAAGATGCAACACTAATACCGGGCACAGTAGCTGCGAAGAGCGTGGGTGCAATCGAACTGCCTAGAGGCTAAGTGAAAAAATTAGCAGTAGCTTAGCTCGGCCATGCCAGGATGTATGTCGCATGGCCTAAAGTTCAACAATCCAATCCAATACAATACAATCCAATATAGTCCATGCCAGACCATTCCAGTCCAATCCAATATATAGCAGTCCGGTGAAGTCAGGTCTATTCACTGCTCCTCACGGAGGCGGAGCACGTGTCTTAAGGAGCCACGCGAAACGGCTATCAAGCGGCTCCGGCGCAGCGTCAGACTTGGCTACTGCGCAAGGAAGGTGCACAGCAGGGCATGCGCCGGCAACCAGTGCGTCTGCTCCGGCTATGATGTCCCTTCTCTGAAAAGCGCTGACCTGCAAATTAGCCTACCCAATTCCCTATACACCCATAATCTAATTGGATTGAATTGAATACAACAAAATCTAATCCAATCCAATTCAACCCAATACAAATCCAATCCAATATCCAATGCTCATCGTGCTTGCGGAGCACCGCTCTTCACGGTCCACACAAATCTGATCAACCTCGGTCACTGTAGCTTACGCTACAAAACGTTCAGGGAGGATGCACTAACGCACAATACTTGAATGGTGGCGCTGTTACAGGGGAACATACGGGCACATAGTTAAGTGTAAGAATCCTTGTTTATTTGCGTAGTGGCGTTGCTAGTAATCGTCGTCATATTCACCGAAAAGTTCGTCGTCTGCTTCGCGGCGACTGGCGATTCCGAAGTAAACTTGAAATTTTACTCTTCGACCAGCCCTTCTTCATTGACTCAAGGTAGCGGTGGCGGGACCTGCGAGCCGTCTTTGGAAGGAGCTCACTCTTAGCCATTTCTCCATTCTTTTGTTATGACTGTAAGGAAATGCGGCTTTGGTCACCTTACAAAAGCAGATCGGGTTCCACAGTTTAAATTAAGGCTGGACATGTTTTCACACCCGCGGCCGCACTTGGTGGGAGAGCTGAAGGTATTCTTCCTAGTTACTGCACGCGCCGGGGACTCGGCATTCAGCGTGGCGTACGCGGTCACGAGCAATGAGAGTTGTATCGCTCCTCAGAGATTTTGCCAGTTCATTTTGCTAAAGTTATATCGCGCGCCGTAGACGGTTGGCGGTCTCTGCTGGGCACGCGCTCACGAGCATGCGCTATTTCTTTGTATTTTTTTCTTCGACACAAACCTTACGTATTGTAAAGAGGTCCTCTGTTTAAGTAATCGTTTCAGCATATTTGAGTCGTTTTTGACACTTTGCCTACTCAAAAAGCAAGCAACCAATTTTTTGGAGGGCGGTAAAGTATGCAGGAAGGAACAGGATACTTGCTGACAGTCTTCGGGGGTTTTGTGCTTCATCACTCAAAACTGGTTCGCATGGCAAAAAATAAAACACTTCTATTGAGGCTATAGCGATTTGAACAATAGTATTTATTGGGTTAGTTGCTGTATGCTCACTTTGCGTATCTTCTGACTTCCACTGCTTGAGCTCTTTTTTGAGGAGCCTGCAGGTCAACTTCCCGAACCCTTCGTTGCTAAGCGCGAAATATGTGCTTCAATTCTCATTGGAGCACTTCCCGCACCGATGCCCTATATTGCCAGCTTGAAATATTGTTTTACATTTTCGCCAGCACTCCTTTTTATTAAACAAACCACGGGCCATATTTTTTGGCAGAACAAATTCTAACACATCTAATTGCTCATTCGCTCGGAAGTTTTCTATCCTTCTCTTCACATGCACATGGGCACCAACTCGTAGGAGGTGACGACTACCCTACATCACTAACATTGGTAAGCCCAAGAAGTTCACCTTGCCGAAAGAGGTTTAATGAAGAACCAGCAAGCTGCAATACATTAAAAATATCCAAATTACGCTACACAAATATAATACACCCAAACACTGAGCACGCAACACAACTCATCACAGCGCACATCTTTGACGCCACCGAACAGTCCCCATTTTGGCACCGGGAATTTCCAGAATGTTCGACGAGTCTGTGGTGGGAGAAGGTGGGTTAGTTGGCGTGATAGGGCAGGGACGAGGAGTGTAGAGTTCTTGGTTGACCTTTATACGTCGAGAAACTTTATATCTCTCATGAAAACAAAAGTGCCTTTGCAAGTCTCGGCGTCGTTAGTGAAGGAGTGAAGAGGGCGTGCTTTTTTACATACCTAAACTCCAACAAACCACACAAAGTCTGAAAACGCATTGGTCTTATGAGATACGTGGCTCAGTGCCTGCCTTTGGCTAACACTACAAACGATACACTCTAAGTAGAGACGAAACAGTCGGAGAACACTCCAAAAAACGTATTCAATTGGGAACCTACACAACCATTTTCATCATATGAAAGCATGGGCCAACAAGGATTTCTTACGTTGCAATAACTAGTAAAAATCTCATTCTTACTCTGAATACCCAAATCAGGTATTAAGGGCTGTTTTAGAGCATGCACGCCTTCAGCTCCAGGTGTAAAAACATGACAGAGATGATCATACAACAGCTATACAGAGACGTAGTTCAAACACTAGTGGAAATTTAAAACAAAATATAACTTGTGGTGCGCACTTCGGTGTCTTGGATGGCGCAATTATATTATTTATTTCAAAAAACGCAAAGCACGCAACATCACTTGCAAGATATCGTCCTATTGCACTAGCAAGCTGCATGTCCAAGCTCTCCAAGAAGATAATAAATCCAAGACATCAGTACATTCTAGTGTGCAATGGTCCTCTGGAGGCCTGCCATTTAAAATTCTTGTGGCGGTTATACACGAACGATCAACTTGTGACTACTCCAACATACAACAGGGATGTCACCGATCGTAAGGAGTTTCTTAAGAGGGTCTTTTAACGTTAAAAAAGCTTTGACACGACTTGATGCTACGGATACATTTGAAGTTATATGGTGTTTTTGAAAACCTGTCCACCGGGCACGGGGCACCTTGAGTAATCTAGGTGATGGTATTGGTGATACCACGGACCCAGTTCACCCACACTCACGCAGTTCTCAACCGTAGCTAGGAGTGTTAAGGTCAAGGGAAGAAATAACAAACGGTGTCCATCGGAGGCCAGGTCTAGCGGTGGCGGATCGGCTCCCTGTCTGTTTACCTGGCCACGAGCTCCGGGGCCTCTCTAGGTATCAGGGTAACCCGAGCGAAGAATGTACCCCCGGCCTCTGTTTTGATACATCATGTACGGTTTTCCAAAATTCTACAAACCGAATTATCTTTTGAACCCCTTCCGACCATGACAATCCCAAAGCCTGATAACAACCCCCACTTTTTGGTAATTGAATGTCTTGAGCAAGCCACGACAAATGCTTCAGAGACATTGTTCTTGATTTCAAAGACTTTGGTAAGTATGATAGGGAAATCCTAGAAAGCTAATAAGCTAAGAATCGACAAGATCTTGTCGAGGTACACAATCAACAGCAGGCAACAAAACTCCCAAAGCATACACGAATTGCCGATGTCGATATCAAGGTCACGCACCGCCGCCGCATCACGAGGTCGCAGGGCGTGATCTCGGAGCCAGATCTAGAAAACGAGACAGAAGCCAATTTTTTTGAAGGCCTGTAAAGTAAAGGCGTGAAGGCTGTCTTTCGGATAACCATAAAAAGGGACGATAAGGTAGTACCCACAAGACATATCATCCTTCCATTTGGCCATTCTGTCCTTCCAGACCACATCAATGCTGGTTTCATCCTGTGCTCCATCCGGGCGTACATCCCGAACCCGCGGCGCTGTTTGAAGCACCAGAGGTTCGAGCATTGTAGAAACTCGTGTCGGGGCCAAATAACCTCGGCCAAGTGCGCCTAGCATGACAATGCCACTAGTAATTGTAGCTCACAACAACTTCTCTGCATTATCTGCCAGGGTCAACAGGTGGCGCACTCCAGAAAAAGCGAGAAGTTTTAACTTGAGAAGAAAATACGAAACTTCAAGGTCACGAAAACATCACCTTCCCGGAGGCGCGGAAGTGCTTTGCCTCTTTCCCCCTTCGGAGGTACACAGACGCGGCTTCCCGGGGGGCAGAGCGGTGTCTGATTTCGGAGGGGACACAGTAAAGCGAGTCAGATCTGGCCTCAACCCTGCCCACATCGGGTTGCTTCAAGCAGCCCTTCGCCTAACCACGCCGCTGGCTGAGCCAGCAGTGGCTGTGGTGTAACGACTACCATCGGGACCGATGGCACTGCGACGCCTCCGGCCTCACCCTCCCTGCTTCCACTGGAGGCTGTGGAGGTGATGCACACCAGGGGTCCCGCATCGGCTCTTAACCCTGCCGCACCGCGTGCTGCCGACACCTTCGGCGGAAGTTGGCCAAAAACCAAGGGCGCCCAAATGTGCGCAAAGTCTAAGGCACCTGGTCTATTGGGCACCTCAAGGACATCCGAGGGTGAGATGGACGTGGGACCGACCCTGTTTAGGTCGCAGCGGAAGGAGCGGATCCCGGCATCCAAACCTCTAGGCACGCCGAAAACGTCCCCTCCAACAGTCCAAGCACCGAAATACGATATATAAACACCACACTTTAGTAGCTCAGAGCCCTTCATAATGGGAATAGAAAACATAATCCAATAAACTGCAGCGGCCTTCCTAAAAACCTTGACGATATATTCAAAATACTGCATGCTAACAAGTCAAGTGTAGTGTGTGTTCAGGAAGCACATTTGTATTCCAATAACAGAAACAGTTACATGGTTTCTTGCTATAGTTTAATGAGTAGTTACATCTTATTCAGAAAGAACAGGGTTGGCTACACAAACTTTTCGGGCGGTGTGGCAATTATCGCAAGAAATTCCTAATCATATAAAGCTGTCACTTTGAACACTTTTCTTGAATCTGTGGCAATTTGCACAATATTTTAATAGGTTGACAACGGCATGTTTCATATACTTTCCTCCCGATTTTGCACTTTTGAGGATTGTCTTCCAGGCGCTGCTTTACCAGCTGCCCGAACCATTCATCCTCATAGGCAACCTTATTTCACACAATAATCCTTGGGCTCTTCTCGCTTGGATGCCAAAGGTTGCCTGATAAAGATGTTTATAACACTATCGGTAGCATGTCTTTTCAACAAGAATCAATCTTTAACCACGCATTCATTTGACACCTACAGATTGAAGAAGCTACCAAACTCTTCACGGCGCACATCCTCGATGCCACCGAAAAGTCCAGTCCCTACGTCTATGGCGGCCCGCGCGGCCGGAGGAGACCGTGGTGGAATGAGGACTGTAGGAGGTCGCCAGAGGCCCAGAACAAGAGGTGCGGTATCCTTTGTCCGTACCCCACGTCGGATAATCTCATTTTGTTGAAACGGACCAAGGCGTTCGGAAAACGTGTTCGCCGTGAGGCAAAACGAGAGAGTTGGCGTTCCTTGATAACATCAACGAACTGATACACATACACACGAAAAGTATGGAAACGAATACGCAAACTCAAGGGACAACTAACACACAGATTTTCTCTGGTCAGCACAACAGGGGCACACTGAAAGATCAGGCTTAAATACTCGCACAACACTTCCATTACGTTTCTTGTTCAGCACACTACACAAACGCTTTCATAAAACACAAACAATTTTCCGAAAAGAAGCCTATACTAGATAACAATACCAAAACATTTTCTTATACCTTAGAGTTTTTACTGCCTGAGCTGAGGGCTGCTCTGAGCACCAGGCCTGGACAACATCACATATACACCGATACAACGCGTACACGCAAACACACTTGAATCACTTCTACATATGTGTAATAAAATATGGCTTTCGGGGCACATTACACACTCTTGGAGGAAGGCAGTAGTAGTGGGTTTCTTGAAGGAGGAGAAGGACCTGTCATTTCCCTCAAGTTACCGTCCCATAGCCCTGACGAGGTGCCCATGGAGGCGTCTCAAGAAAATGATAAAAAGCAGGCTCGTGGTACTCTCGCGAGCTGCCTGGCTGGCTTCATTGTTCAGCGATCGACAAAAGATCAACTCGTCACACTTGACTCGTACATCAAAGCTGCCTTCATCATAAACAGTATTGTGTAAACGTGTTTTTCGACCCTGAGAAGGCCTATGATACCGCTTGGTGTTACGAAATTCTCAGTGAGCAGAAACCATTGGGTGTTTCGGGTAACATGTTAAACACACAGGTTTGTTACTTGTAAGAATATTGTATGGTACTCATGTTACCTCACCTTCTCGAAATACAGATCCCTATTTTCCTCATCTTGAAATTATTTAGTCATTAGGCATGCATCAGCAGCTTCAGCAGGCTGGAGACTCGGCAAAAAGATATTGGCAAAAGAATGTCTGATAACCTATTTTCAGTGCAGTTTAAACATACCCCCGAATTTTGTTTTGGATACCAGGATACGGTGACATCGCTGGTAAGAAGTTGGCTGATCAAAGTGCTCCAGCTACGATTTTGAGGAACAAACCGGACACAACTACGGTACCATACTCAAAACACAAGTCATATATTAGTAAGCTTCAGAGAAATGGCAATCAGACTGGAGCGAACAGCCGGAAAACCAACTTGGAATATCTTCACAGAACAAAAATACCGGGCAAAGACGGAATACAAACACCGGGAAACCGAGGAACGGTGTTTTTTGCTCAGATCTTTGTCCCGTATTTAGAACTGTGATGGTGAATTTGTTAAAACTAGTCCAGTTTTCGACGTTACTTATAATCGAATTAGGTTTGGAAACCACACTTAGGCACATAGAAAACTGACTAATGCACAAATTTTTTGAAGTTGTCTCAGAAAGGTTACGGATAGGCCACACACGTCTAACACACTTTCACCTGTACTCTTGATCTCATATACCACTGTGTAGCAGGGGCGAAGACACCGTATTTATAGTCGGTATCCTCATCGAATGCACCCATAGGGATCACTTTACAAACGACATATTTCACAGAACGCTTCACACTTCCAAAGTAATGACCTCCAGCTTTACAAATTTTATTTTAATTTCATCATAGTTGCTTAAACACGCCTGACGTGCTATTATGTAAGGAATGGGTATCAAAACTAACAAGCGGAAGAGGAATGGATATAACCAACAAATGTATTGATCTTCTTCATGAAGGGGAATTGCTGGGTAATGGTTGCGATTTAGCTGTGAATCGCAACTCGTTTGCAACTTGGTAACAAAAACCAAGCGCCTGAAATGACAGCGCACAGCCTGAAAAGCGTTCTCTTGCGCCGCCACATGCACTTTTTTCAAGCTATACAGGAGGCTTATCCTCCATTCAAATGAGCTCACAGACCAAATCTGAGAGCATCAAGGCAGAATATGCAAAATGCTGTGTGGTACTAGCGATGAAGTTACAACTCAAAAGATTTGTTGCAGTCTGGCAAAAGGTCGGAACTATGTGACACATCGTGCCACTATCATAAAATGACGAAGGTGTTTCTAAGAGTTAAAATGGGTAATTCGTAGCCCGGGTTTTTTCTTTCTATTTCTACACCCCTCTCCCACAACGGTGATTCCTGGTTTCGAAGAATCCTCAGCGGCTGCACCCAATCACGTTTCGAAAGGCGAACTGCGTGAACAGACAGGGCTAGAAGTTAACATCTCCGCTATCAACACGGTGAATATTTCATGGTCTGAGATCTTGTTAAACGCGCAGGTCAAGACGGTGACGTTTACTTTTCTGAGGTCAGACGTCGCTTTGTTGCGGCATTTCACTTACTTCGTACCCCCCGTGCGCCATCGCGACAATAAAGAAGGATCTTCGCTGGGTCTTTGTTGTATCAGCGACCCCACCTCCTGTGGTCGCTGGCCTCAGTTTTCGCGACGCAGACTGCGACGGTGGCCCAAGAGAGCTGGACGGACGGCAAGAGATAAGCCATCGGTAACGAATACATGATGCCTGTCTGTCTTTCCGATGGATGGATGTAGGTGGTGCTAACTATGCAAAAGGATATTCCTTAACTTCCTCCAGGAATTCTCCGCTTTGGGGGCACGGTGCATCTAGAGGAAAACCGTGAAGTTCAACATTGCGATACGGGCATGACCTGTTTATATGGCCACCCAACTAGAGTGATAACACAGTGACTGGTGGTCTAGTGCACACCAATGATCTCCCCAGGTTGTCGACATGATCTGTGTATGATCTCCCCAGGTTGTCGACAAGTTATACCGCCGTTAATGGGCGCATACTACATGTTGGGCGTTGCAACGGCGCTACTCGAATGACTGTACTGACGGACTTTTGCAATGCTCAGTGAGCGTATGGAGCCTCTTCTTGCAAAGTGGCGGCATATGTAGTCGCTTTGGTTTACGGCGGCTGCAAATCATGCTCCCCCGGTTCTCGAAGCGCTTGCCATAGTTCCTCTCGAACAACTTGTGCTAGAGAGGCACACGTTATTGAAGTACTGAGCAGAACATTTCTCATAAATCCAGAAAAGATTGGTGCCCCAAACATCAGAGAGCGCTTGGGCCCATGCGGAGTCTGCTTGCCGTGGACCTATCTCGTGCGCTGTTTGAGCCTCCTTTCTACCTTTCTATGGTCGACGCTTCCTTCGTGAAATCGCTCACCAAACGCGGTGGGTTGGGCACAAGCCCAGCAAACAATTCTTGATTGACCCTATAAATCAGGTGACGCAGTTTTTAGGGGCGAAGCTTCTCTTGCTCGGACCCTGTCCCGTCCTTCATGGCTGCTGTACACGGCCCATTAATGATGATTGTGGCAGGATCCCCCTAGGAATTGGCCAACCAAAGATTGGCCGAAAAGGTCAAAACGTTGAAAGCGTCCGTTGCTAACCAACAAGCAGGAGAGCAAGAAGAAGAGGTTGTTAGTCGCTTGCGAGCTCAAGACACTTGCTCAGGGCCTGTCTCGTCCCTCGTTGCTGCCATACACGCCCCAATGATGATGATTGTGGCGCAATTCCCTTAGGGGTTGGCCAACCAAACATTGGCTGAAATGGTCAAAACGTTCAAAGCGTTCATTGGTACCCAACAAGGAGGAGAGGCAGAAGAAGTTCTCGTTCGTTGCCTCTGCGCTGAAGACACGTACCGGGGGTACGCGACACAAGATGCTTTGCAGAAGGCGACGGCCAAGATGGCTAAAATGTCACACATCAAATTCGCCAACTTACCCTTAGAGATTCCCATCGTCCCAAACAAGCCCTACATAATCATCACCAACATCGAGGTCGTCGACGGGCTTGTAGACGGAGCGGTGGTAAGCTTGACGTGTCCAGTCTTTATATGATGTGTGGGCGAATGTTTCACGGTTTTTTCCGCTAAGCATTTTAGCTTCGCCCTCTCACTATCACTCACTTCGTGGAGACGGCAGGATTTTTTTTGTCCTTGGCCATGATCGGGTCCACCCGTCTGAAGAGAAGGCGCAAGGTCTCATCATACATCGCCATGCTCTAATTTCGACTGTGTTCTCGGAATGCAGCATGGCCACAACCTTTTCTTTGTGGTCACCGCGGGCGTAGACATCTCGAAACTGACACCGAAATTTATCTCTTCTTCTGACCTCGTGTTCATAGTTTTCGAACAGGGTCTTTCCCCAATCGTCTAGGATGTAGGGGACGTTGTGCAGCTTTCTGACCTATTCGCATCCGTTAAACATCGCGACTAGCCCATAATGGTCGTGACGGTCCTGTGCATCTTCAAAGACTTCATCATTGAAAGTGGGGGGTGTACGCGGCTGATGAAACACGACCTGACCTGGCATAATGCTGTCGTGTGGCTCCGTTGCCGTGATCACGAAGCGTGTTGCCGCCACCTTGGTTGCCGAGGCCAGCAGTCAAAATTCGGGACAGGCGCGCTGAAGTCGACCACTGATGCATTGGTGGACATGCATGAGCTCCCTCTCAAGCACTTGGTCATCGGCTGATCTGTTAGAGCAATGCAGGCGGTGATCACCGCACGACCACATGTCCGCAGCTCGTATACCATAAATCTACCATTTTGCGATGTTGATGTGCATCACTAGGCGTCAAGCAGCACACTGTTATTATCCCCCAGAAACAAACATGACCATCGCGCTTACCGTTTCATACAGGTTGTTTACATGCATCCGTGAAGCATTCTGTCCCGTATGCATAATACCAAAATATTTTTGAGAAAGTATCAGGTCATTTTATGACCAGTTTCACGGGTTTAAGAACGACATTAGCATGTATACCTTAAGGGTTGTAAACCAAACCAATGAAAATACCACAAATGTTATATTTTTTGTTTATTACCAAGGCGGAAATTCTACAACATGGTCTCAGCAGGCCAGTAGGAAAATAATTTAGGGAGCCCGCTTTATTTTCAAAACACATAATCAAACATACACATGAATAAAAAATGCAAATTGTGTGTTGATTCTACAAGACCGTAGATGTTGATTCTTGGTATTCCGGGTGTTTTGCGGCGTTGTTTCACTTGGCTTTTGTTCTCACAAAATAGACGTAGCTGAAGCAGTTGCGTGATTTGAGATTTGTAAAAAATAGCGTATGTCGATGTCTCTTAACCTTTTGAAGAGGTAAGAATAATTATACTTAAAAACTTCCGGTCACAGACCAAAGGTTTTTTAAAAGCGTAAGAAAGAGTCATTTCGGCTTCCGCGCGGAAGCCGTGTTCAGTGCTTACTTTGGTCGGTGACCACAAGTTTTTAAATATAAACCGTTTACTCTACCAGACGACATTTCGTAAAACCCTACATTTCAGTAACAATACTCACAACTTTGATGTTGTAGCGTGATGCAGTGAACTACAGAGGAGTAGCTACTTTATTGTGTAAATAAAACGAGAGCTCGATCACAACCGTTCTACAAAGCCAGCCAGGCGAGCACGGAGGATCCCTTTCTTCTGCATGCCAGCACGCAGTCATTCCCGCTTATGCTCTGTGTCTGGACGGCCAGTATAAAACAACACACACACTCTCCGTGAACTTCAGCTGTGGCAATAATATGATGTCTAGAGACTATATCAGGAAAAAAAATAGGTCGTACAATTTATTTTGTTTCAGCATTCTGAGGTAAGCTTTACCTACCAAGAAGTGCAGGCATAAATGGGCTTATAAAAATTGTACAGAAAAAAGATCAGTTTATTACACTGTGTTTCAGTGTTCAGAATTGCTTGAGCGTAAAAATGCTAAATATGTACTGCATATAATATATGGTACGAAGAACTGAGTTGTAATTTAGAAGGCCTAGAAAGGGTTAAAATCTTTATTGCATGTCTGTAGTAATAAGTTTTTATGTGGATTTGTAGAGACATTAATGATGAGGTAAGATAATTTAGGGTCATTCAAAGTTCAGAAAGCGAAGTTCTTTATTGGTTCAGTAGGGTCAGAGTGTTGTGGCCAGAACTACAGATGTGTGTGAGGGATTTCTGGTGACCTACTTTTGAGTATTTTGTCACAATTATTTCTCGTTTGCCACTCCCAGCCTAAATGTTATCTTTTTTTAGTATCATAATTTTTCTTAATTGCTTCTCGGTAGAACAAAATTTGTTGATACATGTGGCATTGTTGGCGTATGACTGGATAACAAGTTAAAGTGTGGTAACGATACCATCGAGAAATGTAAAAAATGAAGCAGACCCAGTACCGGGGCCAAGGGCACAACATCGCCATTATGACCGCAATTTCTTGGCGCGCAATTGACACAAATGACTTGTTGGCAGTAAGAGAGGTAAGGTGAAGTCGATACAACGAATTGCTCCCCTTTTTTTATGCTGTTTACGTTGTGCAGTAGTTCACCCTAAGAAGCTGTACATGCCTTTTAAAAATTTCAAAATACCACATTCGATTTATCTGTAATATTACTGTTCTGGCTATGTAAATGCAAATACACTGATGGTAGAATTTGGCGAGCACGTTACTTTCTTGTAGAGAATTAGCAATGCGCATTTTTATTTTTGTTTAAACATATTCATACAATAAGCAAAATTTCAACCTGCCGATAATTGAAAATACGCGACGTCTCCTGTTCTTCGTGTGTCTGCCTAAATCTGGCACATCTTGAGTATCCAATCATTACTACTTCTCTTGTTTATACTATGTAGCAAACACAAAAAGTTAGTGAGCTATCTATAAAAGCAATCTCGCCTTCTGGTTGGATTTGACTGGTTTAAGCGCAACTTTCGTTCAAATGCGTGGTACACCAAATAGCTCGACATGAAGCTTTACCTAACTACATTCGCTAGGTTGCGGGAAGTATGCATTTTTCACCCAAGCAGCTGTTATAAAGGTAGGGGTGTATTTTCACTCACTGACGACAGACAATGCACGCAGTGACTCGAATGCTTCAAAACTTACTTATGTACTTGCGAGAACATTGAGTTCATCTCAACCACTTCCAACGATATTATTTATTATTTAAACTGGTGTGTTGTGTTGTGGTTTTCAAGAAATATAAGCATCGGTTTGAATAGATCATCCTCTAAACTAAACACGGCCATGAAGGCGTTATCAAAGAATTTAAGCAAAAAAAAACATTTGAGATAGTCACTCCCACGAATTTGACAGTTATACTTCTCTATAAAATTGTTAGTCCTCGCACGACATAAATCTGCAAGCGATAATAATAATTTAAGGTATTGTGACCTGTTGTCAGAAAAAGAACAGTGATTTTGAAAGAAGAGCTAAACATGTTTGAAACTCTTGACAAAATTGCATATGATTGCTATGATAGCTTTCGAGAAGTGATGTTTAAAAGCGGTTACAACGGGCTTGTCTGATGAATATTTTTTTCAGCAGAAAAACGTTTTTTCAGAGGATTCCTTTTTGATCCTAGGGAAAAAAAGAAAGCCTTTGTCTAAGTAGGCCTGAGGTTGTGAACTGAACACCAAAGCCGACCATGTCTTTTTCTTCTGCCTGGAGTGCTGAACGGAACACCAAAGCCAACCGTGTCTTTTCTTTTTGTTAAACCGGCAATCTTCAAACCTCAAAGCACTTCCAGTCCGTTTCTTTACCTGTGCCTACCCTGTCTTTAGGTGCTGCACCGCCCTATGTGCCCTAACCAAGAAAGCGTCCTGCAGTTCGCTTGTGTTGAACACTCCGTCTCATGAATCTCTGTCATCAAAATACCACTTACATTTTAAGCACCATACCGCATCTGTTTCTCTTAAGTGGGGACGGCGAAATAGCGCTGCGACCCAAGCCGGTCACTTTCGTTATCCTGGTTAGTAACCAAAGTAGTTTTCAATGGTAAACTAACAGGTTTTCTATGGTTGTGCAGCGCCTACAGAATTGAGTCTGCATTTCATTTGTAGTTGAACGAGAAACCACATTGAACTAGAAACCACATTGTTAGCATGCTGTCCCTACATCAATGCTATCACCAAACCTTGGCTTCACGAAGAAACCGACGGTACCAAAATCGTTTTTCAGCATTTTTATATATAAAAGCAGGTATGCCGAGGTGAGGGGGAGGTGTCGTTTTCATCTTTATTACGCAGGTCAGTGTTACCGCTTTAGAGCAAATTGAAGGTCGCCTAAGTTTCTGCATGGAATTGGCGCCTTTGGAACTTCGTTTTTTTAGTATGCTCCGCCTTCCGGTTTATGATGGGTAATTTTTAAGTACGGTGTGCTATTTATAACTAAAATATCCAGATAGCCATCTTTTACCAAGGAAGAAATATTGTCTATATCAAACCGTGTAAAGATACCTTTCGAAATTCCAAGCAAAATATAGGCCTGTTCTACGCGAGCATTCAACTATCGACCGCGTCCGCTTCTCCTGTATTGGTGGATGCGAATGCGATGATGACTTCTCGCGAACGTTGCAGCGCGCAGTGCGAAGGAGGCGTCGCCGCGTGCCTTCTATGGCCATCAACAACATCTCGCTCGCTTGCATGGGACAGCCACATGACAGGGAGAACACGGGGATGATTGGATGCCTACATCAATAAAGAGGAGGGGAAGTCGGCCGCAAGTGCTCAGTTTCTGGAATTTTTTCTGCGACCTCTTAAAGTTATCAGTGGTGGCTTACGTAGGGAAATGTACCTGCTGTAGTGCATGTTCGCGTTTTCCGCAGAAGGCGTTTCGGTACAATGGTTACAGAAAAACGGAAGATTGTGCATATAGCTGCAAAGGTGCACATTATCGCACTGGTACAGACACGAGTAATCATTTGGGCTGCATTTCTCGCACAATTTTGGAACGCGTTACTCTGCCTAAAACCACGTAGAGTTAAAGGCGCTACGGCCACTGCCCAGCAGTACCGGTGCGTGCCGTGTGCAAAGCGGTTTTGCTGCGCGGCTGTAGACGAGACATGTACTGATACCGAAGATGACGGCACTGAGCGGCTCGAGAGTTTATTTAAAGACATGCCAGCGTGCCTCTGCGCCATTCCGATGACCTGCTGCTGCAGGAGTTTGTAAGTGCTGGCGCCAATGGTCAGGGTGTGGTGGACATCTCCGATGCAAAAGAAGTGAACCATAGTAATGGCCCTAACAACACTACCAACTGCTTACAGCAGCCGAGCTTGCGTTCGCCTTCAGATTCATCGGTCTTGTGGCACTGTGTACAATGTCAGATTTCCGAATGTGTACCGCGTTCATGGCCAGTATTTCGGGACATGGCGTCGACTTTTCAAAAACTGACACCACGTGGCGTAGCAGACCTGAAGACGCAATTCCTTCTCTCTCGTTCTCTCCCCCACGGCGCAAGAAACAGGGCCTTCACACACGGTCTATCCGGTCGCGATGGTTTCCCAAAGTGGCCCGCTTTTCGCCGTTGAAATTCGCCGAACCAGGAAGAAAAACAAAACAAGAGGGGAGCCCTCAAAAAATGACCCATCATTGGCTGCGGTTCCCCTGTGTGGACGAGGCTTGTTTATAAGCCGGGGACGGATCGCCCCGCTCAAAACCTGCTTTTTTCGTGGCACTCCTGCCACATTTCATACTCAAAGGAAAGACCCGGGTAAAATTTCCTTTCGACTTGTGAAACAATGTGCGTTAGTACGTATCGAGCAGGCTCGGGTCAAATGCAGCGTCGCTAATGAGTTAACTTTTGCCAGTGTTCGTGGTGTCGTCTGCTACAGACGAATTTGTCAGTGCCCTGCGCCGCTCGACCAGCCCAGTGCCGTCGGTATCGACGTGGGTACCGAAAGCCTTTCAGGTCCCATGGGCTGCCTTTTCGACATTAAGGGGTAATCTGTTGAATTTCTCACAGGGCATTTTTATTTCCTTCCGCTTCCATGATACTTGTTCGCACTTGGCACATCTCCATCTTTTTTTATGCTGTTGATCAACTTGCACAAATTGCATTTTTACATTGATTCGTACACTAGCAATACTCAGGTGACTACTATGTGGGACGTCTTTTAAAGGCGCGTGCGAATAAACGAAAGGAGCTTTTCTTTTTCTACTCACTTTTAATTTCTACTCGCGAACAGTCACACCCGAATTCAGGAAAATTATTTTTCCTATGCTAATACCTGCGTCGACAAACAATTTGTAGCACAAAAACATTTTGCGTTATTTTGCGGTAGAGCAAGATCTTAAGTTATTATTTCGGCGTTCATAAAAACCAAAAAGCAAATGTCTCAACCCTTACCTTCTTGCGTTCTGGTTGATCTGCAAGTATACTAACGCTATGAGTAACGAAAAATAAAGAAATACGCAATTAACGCGACAGTGCCGAAACCAGCAGATGAGCATACGCAAATCTTCGGCAAGTCAGAACCCAAGACAAAAAAAAAACAAGTGAGGAATGTTTTCTATTGCATGGGACACATCCGCTAAGTGGGATTTCCAGTGCCTCCAAAGCTAAAAAAGAAGCACGCCGGCCCGACGAGATCGCCTCTGAAAAGTGCATGTGCTGGATCGACTTGCACGCGCTAGCCCCTGAGGCAGCTTTGCTCAAGAAGATAAAGGTGCTACTGAATGCGGGTAGGTTCTTTTTTATTTTAGACGTACGCTAATATGTTTTATTACTCCCCGCCTCAACCACCGGCCAGTGCGCGACATGATTAGTGAACAATTTTCTTGGACTGGCGCTGTTACATGAAACGCCCTGTCTTTTATACAACCTGAAATGGGCATGCTACAGTACTGTGTGTAGTATTTTTCTCTACAGTACGTTCCCCGGGAATGTGCCGGGTCATAGTCACGAGGAAAAGATAAGAAATTGGCTGCGTATCTGGTTGCTTCGCTGCAAATGTATACCATAGCCTTTGCCCGCCCCAGCCTCGTAACATACTTCCCTCTCCCCCTCATGCTGTTCTTCTCCCCCTAGTTCCCCCATAATCATTGCAATTGAAGTTTGAGGAATTATATTCAATTTTCCCTAGTTTTCTTGGTTCGCGCACCACCTGTTGGGACCTTTTCTTTCAATTGTTCTTTGAACAGCGCTTTAAACACCTCACCCCGCCAGGGGTTCCCGGCTTCTCTACCTACACTTCCAAGAGCTGCAGAGGTATTCGTGGCCAAGTACCTAGCCAATGCCAGTCATGCACCAGCAACTCCACGAAAAACGCGCCTGCCACCACACCACGTTCCCCACAGTGCCACTCCCTAACCAAGGCTGATCTGCACCACCCTTTTTGCTTTTGCCACAAATTAACTCAATTAAGAAATTTCTCTGCCCCCACAAACGATCCTACGATAGCCATAGAAGCTCACTCCATGGACACTCTATCCTTCACAAAATTGCTATATTCGGAGTCACAAGCAGTCTAGCTCGAGCAGTATAGGACGTCCACTCTGCTCCTCTTTCTTACCCATTCCTTTGATACTATTCTCCCAACAGGCCTAGGTCCCACCTTGCCCTAAATAAAGGTTTCTCTCTCGCACTCTTGAGGAGACATCTTTCTTTTATTATTTACTTTTATCTGGCCTGTTTTTGACGCCAGCTTTTACCGCATTCTTATCAAAACCAATACCACGTGTATTTTTGAATAAAAGAACGCTGTGCGGCCTGTTACGCACTAATGTTTTGCGTCAATTATGCCTAATGCTTTTAAAGACGGTAGTCTTTCTTGGGCTACTTAAACGCGATTGATTGACTGATAAATATTTATTTTGCGAACATGAAGCGCAGATGTAAAGGCGCCCGCCCGGTGGACGGCACCGGTTCAGCCACAGGTCCAAAACTTATAATTATTGTTGAACGATGCGCTTATATACGCCAAACCGTTCCAAACTTCTAAAACTGCCACGATTTGTCATAGATATCCTGATAATATAGCGCGAAGGAAACCCCAGGTACTTTTGAGGCAAAATGTAAGTACATAACCGGGATTACACGCGTTCTTTTAAATAAGAATAGACGTGGCCTTGGTTGTCACGATAGCAAATTAAAAAAAGCCGTGGAAAACACTCTTTTGACCAAAAATACACAAAGAAGCTGGCGACCGAGCCTCGAGCTCGAGCGCATCCCCTAGCTGACAGTAGCAAAGGTTTAAACAGATTGCGGCGCGAAAAAATTGGATTTAATTTAGCTAACCTCCATCGCGTCAGACGGGGAGAATGTATGAAATGGCAGGGACTGCAGAAGACTATTGCCTTTCGACGACATTTGCATCGAAGCGAGCAGATACGCGGCCACGTTTTTCTTCTGATTACTATTGACAAGTAGAAATATAAGCACGCCACCAGGATCAGTAGCTTGGGACGGTTTTCCCTATATACACTCCTTGTTTCAGGGTTGTTTCATAATTGTACCGGCGGCTGAATCGAGCGACAGACGGACAGACGGACAGATAGACAGACAGAAAATAAAATGAATGACGGAGAGTGCACGTTCCACAACTGGACACTTATGCTTTCTCATTCACTGTAGCATAAAAAAGTGCTTTGGTGTCCTCGTAATTTACACCTAGGATAGAGAGCTGCAATTATTGTGTGTGGCACCGAAGGGCACCTAGAAGAGGCACAGTTCAGAAGCTTGGTGCGCAAGCTTAGTAATAGACGTCTTTTTTTGGAAGTGCGTACGTTTGAGGAAGTTTTATTTGTTACAAGTCTTAATAAAAACCACTTTATGCACCGGAACTGTTTCTTCAGCTCATTTGCACAAAGTTTCATTAACGACAGCATAAAGATTTGAGAGCTGCGTAATTTTCCCCTTTCGACGTCAGTGTAACAATATATGTGCCGTAACATCGTTAAATATCTCTTTTTGCTCAGAAGCAAGGCGCCACACAAGGGGGCAAGAAGCTGCTCTTTTTGCGGTTTTCTGAACCCTCGCCCGGGCCCCTAGAAAAAAATAAGATACATTACAATTGGTATTGCTTAAAGGAGTTATTAAAGAAAGCCCTAAAAAAATCTCAAATTCTGACAGAAAACTTTCAAAGCAAAAACAAAAACGATGCAGTCAGTGCGTAGAAAGTCATTCAGAACCTAATACCCACGAAAATAATAGGTTGCCAAACGTTTCACACAAATAAGCACAAAAATCCGTTCGCAGAAAGGTTGGCGTGCTAAAATCTCGCTGCACCGAAATGTCTGCACCGTAAAACGCTGCATTGAAATGTCCCCGTACATCGTAATGTCCTAGACTCGTCTAAAATGGGCCGTTCATAGTCGTATAAACAGTAGTGACTTGTAATGTCCAACATTAATTGTCAACATTTGAGTTAATTTCAGGTGCAACACTACCATTGCGTTCGTATATTTCAGGACACATTACTGTAACAGTGTGTTGTATATGTATAATTGGTTCCAACCGTTTAAGCGCCGTTGACATTTTTAACGTATATGCATGCTTCTTACGGCGTCGTTTATACTTTTCATAACCGTTTTTACTTATGTCACTCATAACTAGTGCTGTTCTGACGGAAGCGCATTGGATGCAGCGGAGCGCGGCCACAATTTTATTTTTCACAATTAACGAAAATATCAAACAAATTCTCTAGAGCACGCACAAGACTGAGAAAATTAGAAAAGCCTAAAGGCATATTCACCAAAAAGCTGCGGGAAAAAACAGCAAAAGTACACCAATATACTGGGAATTTTTCATAATGATGAAAAACCAGTAAGTAAACTGGAAGACACCTGTAATTATTCTATTCCCTCTCGTAAAAAACGTTAAAGTAGAATTGAATGGTAAATAAATTGAATAAAATAACAAATAAAACCAAAGAAATTAACGAACATTGGTGATTCTATAAACCGGCATTCGACAAAACAATGTTTGATAAAACGGACGCCACTTTGATGTAAGAGCGGTAAAAAAACGGCGTTCGTGCAGCTCTTGGCAACCCCCCTTGCGCCATAATTTCAGTCTCAGAAACTTGAAGATGGTGCTTTATTTTTATTTATTTACTGTTTATTTCATACTTCCAGCCTAGGTGCGAGGACTTGTTCATGCGTGGGAATAGATATATACAGTAACAAGGACGGCATAATAACCTGTACACATAAGAAAAGCACAATATAGAAAAAGAAGAGAAAATGCTAAACAGATTACAAATAATTTCATACTAATCCGTATGTAAAAAAAGACAAAATGGCATACCTGCGCGCAAACATATACGTTTTACACATTTTAACGCTTCACTGCAGGAAACAGCACCGATAACCTATTTTCACATTTGGCACCGTATTAACATAGCGTTACTTGCAACCTCAGAAAAAAAAAAGAAAACGAAGAAGAAAAAACTGTAAACCGTTGCGCGTGTGGGCACGTCATAGGTCCTTCAGGCACAGTTCTTGTGCTAGAAAGCCTTCAACCCCGTCGTGAAAAACCAGGGGAGTACGCTTTGTTTGCTCCGCGCAGGCTAAAACTGAGATGGGGGCGGCGAGAGGGGTTCAGGACAGTCAGCCAAACCTTTTTTTTGGCAGCAATTATCTCCCCCACTTCCTTGGGATAAACCAGGGGAGCAGGCCTTGTTCGTCCTCGTGCACACTACGGACTTGCTCTTTGTTACTCCTAGGGACAACAGGTGGGAACCCTCCCTGGTTCCGCTGCGGAGAGGCGGGTGTTAGGGTGGAGGCGTCCTCCACTCCACTCCTTCCAGGAAAAAGGATGGGCATGGGCGCCACGTAGCGTCAGTTTTTCGAAGTTTTTGGCAATACTCCTCACCCCGGCTATGAAAAGTGTTGCAAGGAACCTACACAAACAACGTTGCGAGAAATCTACAATAAAGTATGTGAGCCCACAATCTGAAGTACTGAAACCCGGGCGTGGGTTTTTCTATTTTTGTTCTGAGCGCCAAAATTTTGTGTTAACTAGTGCGGAACTACCTGAAATCCAGCCTGTTCTTATAGGCCGCAGCAGAAAAAGTTTACACGGCCTGGGAACCACGCAACTTAGACGTACAAGCCTAGAATTTTGCTACGGCGGGCCGCCAGAGCCATGCTAAGTATAGGCTCCGTGCGCTGGTGTTTCGAGCGCGACCGCAGCGCCGCCGAACAGCGGCGCCATCGAAAATCGGATGTTGGTCATCCGAAAGAGCGGCTTACCGGGCGGAGATTCGAGCTAGTAGGGCGCATTTTTGTACGTATTGCTGGGTCTACGGCTCCACAACATGTTAAAAAGGTCGCGAGGAGGTTGGCGAAAAAATAGTTTATCTAGGTTTCCATGAACTGAAGCGTAAAGGCGACAGCGATGAACCCGCGCAGTGCGACGGGCAATGTAAACAACACCGATAGACTTCTGGCCATAAGCGTTCGTTTTGGTGTTTTGTGTAAATGTGGGGGGATCTTGTTTCTTGGGATCTTGTTTCTGTGCACTTCCGCTATCAACTTCGCAGGGGACCTGCGACAGCCGGCGAAACTTGCATAGGCAACGCGGGCTTCATCGGGAACAAAAACAGCGTGCCAGCATACAGCCCACCAATCTTACCTGAGGGCTACGCAATATGACGCACAGTAGCGGTTGACACAAAACTGCAGTGATCCCACAGGCAACCACCACAGCCAAACAAACTTGCCATTAATAGGCGCGTCAATCATCTTGAAGCAGTGATGGTGTCGGTCGTTTTCTTTTTTCTTTTTTCGCTGAGCTTATGCTTCCGCGGCATTTTAGCATTACGTGTTGCTTATGCTTTACCAATCTGTATCGGTTGTTCCTCATCTGTATTATGGTGCTTATCGCTGCTTACCCCTTCCTAGGTGTACGCGCGGAGGTTGTGCGCGTGCGGCCTCGGCAGCTGCTTTGACGCAGATATCACGGCCAACTACATACGACTAATATTTCGTTGATTCGGACGGAGCTGGAACACCGGCGTTGATACCGGCGCTAAAATTTTGAAATAGCTGACAGGTGCTCACAGCTATGAGTTGACAAACCTAGCAACTGCATCGGCATGTTTAGGCGAGCCGTGGCACCCGGCCGTGCGCGTGCAGCTTCCCCCCCCCCCCCCCCTACCTCGCTTAGACTCACTGAACTCATAATAAAGTGCAGAGATGCGTGAGCCGCGTGTTTACAACAGAACTCACAACCATTCACTGTACCCGCCTCTAACTAAAAATCTCTGCCCAGGGTCACGTCTGTCATGTGACCAACGCCACTGCTGGAAACATCGGACGCCTCCGTTGCGTTCGCTAGCTCCTCCCGGATGCATTAAACATCATTTGTGGCGTGTAGCTGGCGACTACGTTTTGAGGTTTTCTTATACCAAAAAGAAAACGAGCCAATATATCACATCTCTATAAAACCTTTAAAACGAGCCCGCTGGTTTGAGCAGTCATCGCAGCGTAGCAAACTCTATGCGAGGAAGGGCGCAAGCGATGACACGGCGATAACAACAACATCCGATAAATGCCTCGAGTGGTCGTAGATTGGGCTAGTTGTTCAGGCGCTGGTGCCGCCACCATACCAGCGCACGGAGACTATATCTAAGAGTCAATTTTCTAGCGGTCTTTGGTTTTAAACGGCGACCGTTTCCTTCTTTCTGCCCCATTCAGTTACACCCCGTACGAGTGAAGCGCCCGGGGAGAGGGCGCAATCAGGTTTGGGTGGCACGTGTCCCTTAATCCTTGGGATGAGTAAGCTTGAAGTAATACGGAGCGCCCGGGGAGAGGGCGCAATCATGTTTTGGCGGCGCGTGTCCCTCTATCCTGGTGATGAGTAAGCTTGAAGATAATATGCTGAACTTTATTACTGGCAAACAGAACGAAGCGAACCCTGCTAACCAGCGAATCGAATGTTTTTAAAGTGGTGCGGTCGTAGGAGTGCGGTTCGAACTTCCTTGGCTCTTAGGAAAACATCGGTATGCGCTATGACTTGTCACGGCCTTCAAAAGCTCTCAGTGCTAGGCGTAGGTTTCAAATAAGCTTTGGTTGGTGATATTGTATGTTTCGAATTATAGATATATCGAACTATGTGGGGACGCCCTTGGAGTGTGACATTTGCGTGTCCGACTGTAGAGCGCTTGATAAAAAAGGTGTTAAAATGAGCCTTCTTACTGATGGTTCAATCTAAATTCGTTCAGATTACTCCGCCAATGACCACAAAATACTAGACCAAACTGCCCGTCCGATTACTAGATTGTATGATTGTTGGGGCATGAATATACACATTGACAGAACTGTATTTATGCGCATAATAGCTTGAAACAACCATTCTTTTTGATATGCAGTTTTAGGAACACCGTAGTCTTAATACTACACAATTTTAAATATTTTGTCGCAACAATCACCAACAAACTAATTTGATAATCCAGCAAAATAAAAAAAAATGTTCATCACCAAGAAGTATGTCTTGTTTGCTTACGCAGAGAAGTAAACAATCTGCCTCGAGGAAATGCTCCTACACTATATTACAAAGAATTGTTCCACTTTAAAAGACGCATCTGTGGTTCAGGTTTAACAAACTAAGGATATTAACAATATTGACATTTCTGAAAGTTAAGCCGTTCTTTTTTAAACAGCTTTCACCTGTTTAAGAAGGCAGCTGCAGTTATGAACAAACAACCAAATTAAAATTTTAAAATATTACAGAAAGGTAGCAACACAAGAATTCTTTGTACCTATCTGGCAAAAAAAGCTTGCCTAACATAGCAAACGTACTTGCTCCTTATTTTGGCTATAACAAGACCTTATCATCCAGCAGATTTCACACCTATCTTTGCCCATACCAGAGTATCTGACCGCATTTCTGGTTAGGAAACTCAGTCCATATGTATGGGAGGAGGTTGCTACGTCGCCCTAGCCACCGCGTCGTGGCGCTAGGTGAAAAGTTTGCTAGGTGAAAGCCCAATGCATCGACAAAGCTTGGCTACAATGGAAAACGGTGGCGCTAGCCGGTTTTTTTAGAGTATTTTAGTCGACATAAACTTTCAGAAAAAGGACTGATAGCAAATCCGAGTGCTGGCCATTAACCTTCGGGCGCATCTCTAAACTATTCTTCCTGCGTTCCACGCCTAAATCGTTTTCAGAGGTGACGAAATTCCCAGGTTTCCCAACACAGCGTGTGCATTACCAGAGTCCCTCTAAATACTGTTAGGGGCTCTGACATCGCAAAAGGAGCTATCAGTCCACCGTCCCGTATATTCGCCTTTCTTGTGACACTTAGTGCCTTAACGAATTTGAACCACACTGCGCACCTTTGACGGTACGGCTCATCCAGACCCCACTGCGCATCTTGACTGATTCGTATCCTTCGCTGCGAAAGATTGCGCATCGAGCTTAACGCAAGCGACGAAGAAACACATTCGCTTTGCACGCTCAACTGCGTAATTATCCCCGGCCTTAAGAGAGACCTTCGGCCTGCGTTACAAAGTACTTCCGCCATAGCTTGGACCAAGCAATACAAAGGTGCAGCTTTCGCAAAAGAACCTTGATAACCTATCCTGGCTACACATGCTTTTCTATGCTATGCGTTCATTAGTGCACACTTCGCATACAAACTCTAAAATGTGGTGGTTGAGCAAACGTTTCGCCTTCCTTGATCGGTGTTATCCTTTGAAGACATCTACACAATTTTGCAGTATTTATTTATTTTCGTTCCTAATATGCCTTAGATTCATATACCCAGTGCATCACCCAAGATGGCTCAGCGCTGTTGGTGGAACCTTGAAATAAATAAATAAATAAAAAATACAAATAAATAATAAATAAATAAAACTATTTAAATAAAATGCTTGGTACTGCGATCAAGTGCACATTCTGTGCAGGCCCTGACGTTAACTATTAGTCTGCTGACAACATTTAGATACAAGTTGAACCTTACCAATTAACGAACATAAGTACTTTCCAAGAAAACAGAGAAGTACTTAAATGCACTTAAATAAACATACTTAACTCACAAGGTTCTTCCGGCATCTGCGCTCTTTCGATCCACCGTAAGAACACCAACACTTGAATTTATTTGCACAAAGTCCGTGACTTCAAAGGAATGTTCAAACGAAAAGTGAGGTCGGCCTACTAACACATTCTAGGCATCTGATTGGCCACAACATTCACCGAATGTTTGTGCACAATTTATGACGGGATCCACACTCTCGCTCACAAAATTAAAGAAACAAGTACCACACAGAATAAAACAGACGAACTGAAACCAACTCTGTTAGCTGGCCATCGACACTGTTGTCTTTCTAAAGGATCGGTAACAGGATGCGCACTGAGATAATGCTAAACGCCAAAACAATTCCCGCGTTTGTCCACACGGCGTGCTCATAAGCAAAAGCAGCTCATTGCCTCTTTCCCACCCCCGCCGTACTGGCGACCCTCTACCCATAACGTTTCGGAAACTCTCTGCGTCCCTCCTGCCCAGCTGCGCAAGTTTCTCTATTCATTTTTGGCCCCACTATTTTCCTCTCAGGGAGCGCAACCCCTCCAACCAGGAAGCACCCGTGCCTCTCACGAACTAATTCGGTAATTACCCCCATACTATATAGAGGAAAACACCTCATTTTTTGTCAAACGCAATATCAGTGACAGACGTCGCATTTTGGCTCGGACAGTCGCGTTTTCTATGCGCCCATCTCGCGTCCCGTCTGTTTGTCCCAAGAAACAATAGGTCCCGTTTTCATCGGACACCACAGTTTCAAAACTGGCACCAAGCAGGATGACCAAGCTTAAAGTGTGTCCATCCGTTACAAGCATATTTTAAAATTATGCCCTTCAGTACGCTTAAATATTTACCAACAGTGTGCAGTTGAGCTCTCTTATTAGTGAAGAACGCTTTCAAGCTTGCTGCCGAAGACGAGTTTGAAGAAACATTATTCCACCATGAACCACTGTCAAGCAAAACCTTAAGACCACGTTAGTAGTAAAGATAAATGTGGTTCGTTTCCCCGAAGTCCGGTGTCGATCAGAAACACAATCGCCTAGGCTTTGGGTGATATGGCAGGAGGCTCGCACAGCGATGGTGTTGAAGTTCTCGTAGATGGTGACCGCATTCACGAAGTGGAGGTGCTGTAGTTGATGCAGGGAAACGAAGAGTTTATATACAGCTATTTACAGTAGGGTAACTGGGTACATGAGTAATAAAATAGGGGAAAACCTCAAACCGCAGTTCGACGCTATCTATACGTGCGAAGAGGTCACTGGAGCTTTCCTACTTCATCTAACTCTGCTATGCTCGGAGCGTACACAAACCGCTCCAGAAATGACTGCCCGGACTCTGTTCCGCCGCAGGACCCCTAAACTAAGCTGTACCCTAAACTTCCGACGCGATTCTTCAGGCGTCTCTCGCTTAGGGGGCTCATGAATCCCAAACTAGCTTAAGCGGTCGAGACTCCTTGTCTCGCCGGGAACCTGGCTTGCTGATAGCTCAGACAAGAACGATTACTAACGGCCCCGTTCGGCATTAAAACACCTCGGAATTACTCTCTCTCGGGAACGCCCGTCTATCTTTCGTACAGGCGGAAACAGGGCCCACTTCACGTTGAAAGGTGTCACTCAGGCATCTGCAAAATATTCAATTAGGTGCCACCAACTTGGGGTCAAAAGCCGGCCTGCGCACGAGAAATCATGCGGCGGCGAGTAAACTCGACTCCGATGGGGGAGGTGAAAGCGGCGGCTATACGCTGTGCCGCCGGGCGTGAGACGTAACAATGGTATTTCGCAGATAAGCCGCCGCGCCCGGCGCTCAGACGACGATCATCATCCCTTCGTTGTCCGCTCTGTCACCAAATATGGCAACTTGGCGGGGCCGTCTGTATTCTTTTAGGGGGTTATTCCAGCAGCATTCCTCCGTCCATACAAGCCGTCTCCCGTACGCGCCTCAGCAAATTGACAACGACAACGGCGTAGCGTCGGCAGGGCTGTGCCGCTAGACCGAATGGCGGGTGTCTGTCTTATCACACGCGCGGCCGGGGCGCCTGGCCGTTGACCTCATGAGTGGACCTTATAGCGGTATATTTGAACTCTTCAGAGAGAGGGGTGCAAATCTTTGAATAGAGCAATATGTACCTTCAGGGGATATTTCACGCACTACCGAACTAGGCTTGTGTTTTCCTGCAACGACTGTACTTGTTAAACGCGTTTTTTTACATGAGAAAGTCCACGTGGATAGCAACCTTATGTCACCATTACTAGCTATGTTAATTGTGCGACTCTACGTTCGTACACGTGAAGATTTTTGCCACAAAGTGTGGCGGGATGAGGTTTGATAAAAGTTCAATTGGCAAAGTATGCCTAGAAAGGACCTGACGCGGCAACTTCCAAAATAACGTAGGTAATTGAACTGTGAACAGGGTTGTTACCTCGCCCTGTAATGGGCGTAGTGAAGAATGTTGTGTTTTAATAAAATCCTCTTGCATTAAAATGTTTTCGAACCAACCTCAACCGTTGTCTTACTACGTACCACCATCCCACACTCGGCCGATGGTGTATCTCGTTTCATGGTCACTCAAATGATAGAAAAATATTAAATGCGCTGTTAACCACTGCCTCGAGGGGGCAGGTGCTTCAGCAGTGCGCTTTGTACATGGGTGGCCGAACCACGGCCGGACTCGACTCCCTCTTTTCACGCTCCCCTTACGGCCTTCGCGTTGGGGCGTCTTGCTGCCGGCCCCCGCAAGTTGACGGTGGAGCGGCAAGCCCACTGTTGCTCCGCCGACGCCAAGCGCGTTAACAGGCTCAGTGTGTGCGCCGCAGCGCTGGTTACAGCCAGATGTGTGACAATTTCTGATGCGGAAAGTGCATGGTTGCACATCCTGCGATGAATATACAGTGTTGTCGAGTAAGCTGCCAAATTTAAACTAGTAACGTGGCCAGCACCCATAGCTGTGAACAGAAATGTTGGCTCGACGAAAAGACGTCCCGAAGATCGACCGCAATGTGGAGATGTCTTCGTGTTCTGTATAAAATCGCTACATCCACATAGCGACCGCTGTATGGTACTGCTGTTGCCTTCAAAAAGCTAGCATTATTTGGTATGCTGAAGCCTCTTCGGTGAACATCCACACAACACTCGGATTTACGATTTGTCAAGCGGAATTGCAAAGCTGTATAGAAATAGCCAGGCCCCACCAATTTTTCAAAGAAATTAAGCGGAAAAACAAGCACAGCAGTGTAGGAACACAGATCATAAGAAATATATACATATATTTATATATATATATATATATATATATATATATATATATATATATATATATATATATATATATATATATATATATATATATATATATATATATATATATATATATATAATTAAATATATATATATATATATATATATATATATATAGAGGTTTGGCAATGAGGGGCTCGTTAGGACATACAGAAAGAAATGCCGGCAGTCTACAAGGCCAAAGAAGGCATAGGGGAATGGTTAGACAATTTTTTACCGTTAGTAACGTTACATTATTTTTTTATTAATACGTGAGAAAGAAAGAAGAACACGCGCCCAGAGTGGGGACCGAACCCACGCCTTTTCGATTAGATCTCGAAGGCATGGGTTCGGTCCCCACTTTGGGCGCGTGTTCTTCTTTCTTTCTTTCTCACGTAATTATTTATATATATGTATATATATGTATACATGTATATTTATATATTATATACACACTTCAACTCAGTCACATTTGTCCGAAATGCGAATGCACACTTCTCTTGAATGAGGCTGTAGGGATTGCAAAGCAGAAGTACCAGATGGCTCGCCTTGGTCACACTCACATACGTATGCCGTCATTGGTTTTATCGGCGAAGTATATTGCGTATCCTTCCCCACATTTTTTCAAAAGGCCCGCACACTGCTTTTGCTGCCTTGTTTCTTTTTTTCTTTTTTGTGTGTGGTACCAAATATCTGCCTAGTTGTTATGGGTACTTAGGATGACAATCTTTGTCAGAACATGTTGCCATTTTGTTGCCTCAGAGAAGTTTAAATGCGCAGCGGAAGGTAATTTTTCTCTGATATGCGCAGTTTTTATTATGGGTTAAATTCACCGACGCTACACAAGCATTAAGTGCACCGTGGTGAAAGCTCCGGAATAATTTTAACTACCGGGGTATCCTAAATGTACGCCGAAATATCAAACACACAGGCATTCTCGCTTGTCGCCTCCATCAGAAAAGCAGCCGCCGTGGCCGGGAATCAAAACCGCATCCTTGAGCTACGAATAAATTCTACTTGGAAGTAGCGCTTGTCCTTGCTGTCGTTTTTTGTCCTTTATGTAATTTTGGCCTTTTAAACTATTACATTAGCAGATCTTGTGGTGTGTGTTGCCTTTTTATTCAGGTATATTCATAGGGGATATGTGCCTTTCGCAAAATTGAATACATCTGGGGATAAAATTAAACTTTATGTGTCACGGTCTGCCTTAAGCCAGGAATGTTGCAACCAAATATAGTATATACGCGAACTTTTGCTCTGATCTTATTGCGGAATGAACTCTCTTGCGTTTATGTCGTTCATACATCAGAACAAAAGAAATCTGTGCCATATAAGTTACACCACCGGCCTGTTTTGTGAGGAAATGCCACCGCGAAAGCTGACTGGTTATGTTGTCGACACTCAAGCTCCCTTGCTCTTGCTTAGCGCGGAGACGTGGCGATGATGACCTTGTAGAGTGGTGGGGCTGCCCTAGTTCGGTCAGCCCCACAACTACGCATTAGAAAAAATTCCAAGCTCTAGCCTGTTATCCGAAAAGCGAAAGGGGAGCGCAAGAGGAGGAGAGTAGAGTCCGGCCGTGCCCAGACCCCGTATGGCCCTTTCCTAATAGCGGCGACCCTCACGGCCGCTTTTGTCTCTATGAAACTGCGGCCAGTGTTTCGGGATCAGAAAAGCATTGAAGAATCTGCCTTTACTATACTTTTAAATGCTTTTTTGCTGGCGCCGGATCAAATTGAAACAAACTGCCACACCCAATTTTTGAGTCCCCTTACAGTTTTCAAGTGTATTGTGAATTATTACGTGTAACTTTATTCTTTATGCTATGGTATTTCTTATTCGTCAAGTATTTTTTAACACCCGTATTACAACCAGTGTTGTCCGCTCTATTTGCTCTCCAGTGCCCCCACTGTTGATTGGGGACTTTTGTAGCCTGCAGCTTTTTTTAGGTAAATAAATTATATTTAAACAATGGTTATGCCGAAGAGCTCTTGATTACACACTTTAGCCTACTTGCTTTTCCTTCTTGGCCATATTACCCGCTTTTATAAAATTGCGTGTATTTATACCAGAAATGTTTTCGTGAATGATTTAATAGTCACTTTCTGCCTGAACTGTTAGCCTCCCTCTATAAAAATGTGGCCTTTATTTTGAGAATCAAAAGTTTTTTTTTTCTTCTGAAGTATTTTACCGTAAAAAGTTGCAAATCCTACGTTAGGAAACCTATGATGCGCGAATATTTGCATACACTTTAAAAATAAAGGCAATCAGTAACTAACCAAATGATTGTTTTGTGCTGCGTTGTTTAAAAGTTAAAAACTATATTTAAAAGCATTCGTATTTATTGTGAAAGTACATATCTTTTTTAAATACTACCTTTTTTGTGTAATGTTTTCTCAATACGATCTGTTATTGAAGGCGTGTACGTCGGTGTAATATTAAGCAAGTCCACAAACATAAATCTGCTTACGGAGGCTGTTAGGCGGTCTTAAGACACGGAAATTGCATTACGATAAATTCTGTGTCAACTTCATTTTAGCTTTATTAATCTAGTGCAAGCAGTGGTTGCCGTCTTGGCCGGCACTGAACTGTTGCCACTAATGTCTTGACAAATTTTTCAAACATACAGTGTCTCGCCTCAAATTCTTACTTATGCAACTATAACCCTAACAATGGTAGTTAAATATAGGTTGTCCCGATGAAAAAGGAAATGTGTATGACGCCAATTACCATTAGATACATAACATGCATACGCTACGACAAAATATAAAACTCTGCCGCATTAGGTTTAATACCACAATACGTAAGAGTGCGCACGCCAATCACAAAATGCAGTTATCACATATCACAAAAATCAGTTCACATTTATTGGCACATCTAGAACCGCATCATGAATTCGTGCTTAGCCAGTTAACGCACCGGAGTCGAAGCGAGATTCTTCTGCATCGTATAGAAGCTGGGCAAATTCAATTTCCCCTCAACATAACCCTGCACTGTACGGAAGTGTAGGAAGTATTTCAATTAGATGGGCAAAATGTTGACCATCCCAAGCAAGAGCCGTTAGTTCAACCAGAAATATTTTTTTGTAACGGGAAACGTGACAAGGCTACAACATTTAACGGTTAACAATTGGGTTTCAGGTAGAGAAGTTCGTAAGTATGGCTCCTAAAAAATATCTTAAAATGGTATTGTTTTAGAACGCACTTGTTGTGCTGTACGGAGTTACAGTAGACGCCTTGGTGTTTGTCACTCACGTTTGAAGCTACTTGGTGGTCGGTCGGATAAAGTCCCACTTGAGCAGAAAAATGCCTTCACTTTGTTAACCTACTCACCCATAGGGATTTTATTGTAACTATATTAGTAATAAGGCTTATGTTAGCATATCAATCGTTAACAGAGGCAATCAATTTTGACTGTCTCGACTAAAAAAATGATCTCGTATTGCATGTACGTTTCGGTAAAAAACACAATAACATGACTTCTCATAAACAGTTGTATTGAATTCAGCGAAAAAGCAAGCGCCATTTTAACAGCACAGCTGCTTAGGCTGATCCTTCTCCATCTGTACTAAAAGAATGTGCAGAATATTCAAAGTAAACGGTTGGGGACTTAGGCCCCGGGATTGGAACCCGGGACCTTGATATCGTGAATCCGAAAGTTGCGCTATCACGCGATAGAGCTGTAATCACATTCCGGGCGCAGGACTTTTTCTACTTAGCATGGGCGTTGGATTTGGACTCATCGGCCGGTTCTAGCACGTGCGAGCACGTTCTAGTTTTGGAGAGATGTGAACGCCTGTGGACAAAACTGCCCGGTACGGTCTCTCCGAGAAAACGTTCAGCTTAAACTTGGGAAATGTGAGGTGCAGCGGCTGATTGCCCACCGAGAGGGCATGTCACTAGCCTTGCTGTTTTTCAAGCGTTGCATTACTACTGGGACATGCACCAATTTTTCATACGTACTGTTCAGGAAGTTTAATCAACCATCCGCCATGACAGTTTTTAAATAAATTGAGACGTTTTCTCGTGAAAGATAATTACCAAACAGCCTCCTTAGAATGTTGCTCTTATAGCGTTTGGCAGCCTTGGTCATCTTAGGTACGGTGTCCTGCTGTTCCTGCGACAGCAACCAAACCGTGGAAATCACGAGACGGACATATGGCTACCACACATCACCGCCGATATTTATCACTCTGTTGTAAATCTAGCAAATCCTAAAATTGGGCATGTTGTAATTGGAGGTTTGCCAGATCGCGGCTTTGTGGCCGTTTGTATTTATTGTAGTTGGCCTATCCTTACAGCGGCCTACTGTAGGGGCACGTGTTTGGAAGTCAGTCGGTGAAGCTATAGGAGTAAAAATGTGACAAATCAAGCAGCAAGACTGAGTGGCCCTCCGGCCACAGCCTTTAGAATTTTGAACTTGATTATAGGCCCACAATCACCTGGAAGGTTCACAGGGAACCACAAAAAGAAAAAAAACGCAATTTTCTTAATTATGTGTCGTAAATTTCGGAAAAGGTAGTCAAGTTCTGAAGAAAATGCTTTCGAACGACTTCAGAGTCTTTACAGAAGGCGCCACAGACGCATTTTTGAGGAGGGAAAGGTATTGTGTAAGGTACTCTTGCTGAGCCACGTGCGGGAACTATACATTAGAAGATTTTATTTTAAAAATACAGCTCCAACTAACGCTTATTACGTGAGAGCAGAAAAGCCCTGCGGAACCTTTGAGACTATCATGAGGGTTTAAAAGTATGATTAAAACCGACTTGCTTCTTCTTCGAAGCTGCAATGTCTGTCATTCTTGCTATATGTGTGATCATCTCTGATTTTACTGAAAATATGATCAATAAACATCACCTTGGCGGGGGCGGGGTGCATTCGCAATGACGTATCTTTCTTGTTCCGAGCAAGTGTCGCCATGATTACGGCGAAAGTTGGAGTTTTTTTGCAAATCTTGGCAAATCTGCCCAACTGTGTATGTTTGGCTCGACGAAGGTATGCAGGGGACGCTTGACGGCCTTCGCGGAGCAGGCACATTCAAGGGCTAGGCATATTGTTGGTTTTGTTAACTACACAGCTACACACGCGCGCTCGTACGCGTGCTCAGTAATTTCTTGGAATGTTTGACGGCGGACACGAAGTCTGCGATTTTCCAAACAGATCGCTGTTAAAATTTAACTGCTGTAGAGGTTCTTGGGAGCTACATTCTAAAATATTCAAGCAACTCTAATCTTGCTTCGCAGAATATAACAGCCGTTCAGCCTGTCATCTAACATATGTATCAACAATAAGCAGCTATAGTATATTTAAAGAGTATCTGAAAGTCAGATAATACCGTGGCTGCTGAAATCTTGTGCCCGCATGGGGTGTTTATAATTTTTTTAGTAAATTGGCTCTACTTTATAGAAAGTATTAGGGAAAGTGAACAAGCCATTCCTTCTGTTTCATGTATTTTAAACATAGCGCCACATTTCCACCCCGCGCAATCTATATTTATCCGTTTAAAATAATGCTACTCTCTACTGAGACCGTGGCACGTGGGCAGAATATACAGCAACAAAAATACTGTCTTCACCCCAACTAAACACAAGTAAGTGACAGTAAACTTCTGCTATAACAGGAAAGCAATTTACACTACATAATGGATGCAGTTAAAGCCCATCATGATCATCACCACCACGACCACCATTACCATACTACTCAGGTCCACTGCAGAATGAAGGCCTTTCACAATGACCTCCAACGGCTCCTGTCCTGCACTGCTCAAGAAAAAAAATTTCTTTCCTTACACTTTTTCTAGACCCATCTCTTGTATCCAATATGTTACCTATACCCGTTGTCGGTTCACCTCACTACATGGGCAGCCGAAGCTCGTTTCTTTTTCTTTATTTCAAGTACGATATCTTCTACTCTTGTTCGGTCTCTGATCCAAGTAGCTCGTTTCCTGTTATAAGTGTTACTCCTACTCTTATTCGTTCTACGTCTCGTTGAGCCTACCTAAGTATTGCTTTGTATTTGCCCAGTAAGGCGCCAAGTTTAAGCTCCATTTATCACTACCGACAATATGCACTGGTTGTAGATATTTCTTTTGAGGTAGCGAGACAGCTTACTTTTTAATGTTTGGGGTTGCTCGCCAAGTGCTCCCTAACCCACACCTATTTTCCGCTGGATTTCTTTATCCTGGCTATGGTCAGCAATAACCATTTGTCGGAGGTAGTTGTATTCTTTTACTTCGTCTAACGTTTTGTTTCCTGAGCTGAAGAAGATAGTGTTCTCATACGTATTCCGGAATCATCATCATCATCATCTTTAGCAGCAGCAGCACTGTTGTGCCTACTGCCAGATGAAAGCCTGGAATTCACTGCCTTCCGACTGCGTGCATGCTCCGACTTCTAGTTTTGACCTCTGTGTTTAGAACCTTATGTAACCCTCTCCTACTAGGATGGTGAAAAACCGTCCGCAGTATTCTCTAAATAAAAAAACCTCACCCAAAGATCGCCAACCACGACTATCCAGTGCGAGTTGTGTTCACGTTTTCCCCCCACATTTTTGCAACTAGTCTCTCAATCTTGCCCTCGGCCGATCCCTTATGCATGTGCAGTTTATTGGAAACTGGTATGCTTAATGGATGGTCCACCTATTGTCGTTCTTATGCATTATAGCGCCCACCCATGTCCATTTACGTTGCTCAATCTGAACTATAATGTCATCCACCCTAGTCGTTTCTCCAATCCAGGGGAGGGTTTACTATCCCTTGGCGTGACCCCTAGAATGCTCTTTTTCACGTCCCGTTGTGCGTTTCTTTGTTTCCCTTCAAGTCGTTTTGCGACACCCCAAGATTCTTCCCCGTACGTCTTTACTGGGACAACACACTGAATAAAGAACGGAGTTTTTGAGAGACAGTGGAAGCTTGCTAGTTAGGATATCTGAATTCTTACCGAAACCAGCCCATCCTATTCTAATTGTGCGGGTAATTTCCCTTTTATGATTTGGATCAGCAAATATATTTTTTTTGATACACGTATTAGCGTACTGTATTTAAAACCCTATTTTGGAAACAGCTGTTTAACTGCTAACCAATTGCACCTCGTAATAAACAATACCCTTTCTGAACATTCACAGGCACAGCAAATTGCACAGTAAGAGAGTCCCTTGAGAAGCTGGGTCGGCGGGTGCGTCCAGAGGTCTCTGGGGCTCCTATCACAACCAGCACAATACATGCTACGAGCTGCCATTGTTCCTCCTGTGAAGAATGTCATCAGAGGGTATCATGCGCTTATGCGAATACACCGAATTTACAATGAGGAACGTTGTGAAGCAACAGCGAAGCCCTTGCCAAACAAAAGGCAACAGGGCATACGGCGGTATACACCGCTGCAACCATATATCAACGTAGCAACGCATTGATACTTGCGGGGGTCGACTCCAAGGGTAGTCCCATACCTACAGCATATTTAGGCTGTGCGTCCATCACTGGGGAAGAAGAAATGACAATCTGTGTAGCCGTAGCCTACAGACAGTATCCATATTTCAAGTATATAACAAATTCCGCATTGGCCGTAGTAACTTTTCTATATCGAAGGGTATCACCTCGAACATTAGCAACTCTTTTAAAAGGGCCCACATTACATAGCAATACCTTCAGCATCACCGGTTCCACGGCACACACCGGCAAATGAGAAATGGGGACCCAATGAGACGGCTCTAGATATGGTTCGCCGAAAGCCTCAGAAACACCCTGATAAAGGCCGCAACCTTTTTGGTATAATGACCACTTGTCTGTTTCCAGGAAAGTCCTCAATACTTGTTGGGTCCGGACTTTTCCCTACCACCCCCCAAAATAGCCCAGTATGTGGATCACAGTACTTCTCAGGTTATTTAAAACATTATCATTCACCACTACACATCTCATGTCCATCATAAATCCTATGGAAAAGAACCACGCTTGTTTCTCTTGTCCTATAGAACCAGCCTCACTTCCCCCATTATTTTTTCATGCATCATGTAGAGAAGTGAACTCATCCTTCATACATAGCATTCTTCCCGCAGCGTGAGGCTGCCATCTTTTGGCCAGCTACCCTCGTTCAAGAAGCCCTAACCCCAATGGCTGAAGATAGAGAAAAAACAAAATCGGTGGCCCCACTATATAGATGACTGCGTGAACAACTCTGTGGTACAATCGCGGCACCTTTTGGGCAAAATAAAGTTTCCACTATTACCGCTCACTTACGTAGGGCGCTGTCACTTTACTGCCTATTCCTGAAAACAGGATTGCTCCCAAAATGTCAGAGAAGTGCAGGAAGGGAAACTACGGCCGGGGAAGCCTGCTCCTTCGAATTGGGCTTGAATGCACGCTGCGTGGGTTTTTCTGGTCGAACCTTGTTGCTGTGGTGCATCGAGAAACATTTCATCCAGGACCATGAGGCTAGCAATATTTCCCAGAGGGCTGTTTGAGATATTTTCAATGTCATCAATGGTGATATGACCCGTTTCTTGCCTTTGGACAAGGTAACGAAGGCGATAGGCCGGCCTAGACATGAGCTTTGTCATTTTGTAAGGGCCTTCACATCTGTCAGTCAAGGTAGCAGGAAACTCTTTTTCTGCACGTAGTACCAGGTGACACTCGGAAAATTAAACATGACGTGAGAATTTATTGTACTACCACCTCTAATCAACGCGTGCTTTATCCCGGTGCTGCTACGTCTCCAAAGGTCTCTTTTAGGCAGCTTTGAGGATTGTGCGCGTACATAAGAGAATTGCTCGGTTTCACATCGACTTAACCATTAGGTAAAGGCTCAATAGTAATCAGAGGTCGCGGCGATGAATAAGCCTAAAAGGCAAATTTGGTCTCGGTTGATGTTTGTGTGAGATACAAGACTATTTCAGGGAGAGGACTATCCCTCTCTTTGTGTCGTTTTGTGAATGCCGCCAGCATCATTTCAAAGTTCTGCCGTTACGTTTCGTTACATTTTCTGCCGATTGGTACAGTGTGCCCTTCTTGTGTACACGCCCAGAACCTAGAATGTCACCATAACGTTCTTGCTTATGATGTACGTCGCGCTGTCTCTTACACGCAATTCCGGGTATGCACAGCGCTAACGCCTTTCGTACAGCATGTATTTGAACCTGCTAGCACCAAGTTGACAAAAGATACGTCTCTGGACCTACTTTATAACAGCAGGCGGTGCACCTGTCTTTGGCTTTAGTGACTGGAAAACCGAGCATGTCTGTGTATGTATAATAATGAACTTTTCCTATGCAAGGGCATGTTACCAGGCTGGATAGCTTTTTGTACGTGTTCCTTCCGTCATTATTACCAGCTAAGGTCGTTTCCTGGTAGTACTAAAAGAGGCTCTTGTCCCTTTCAATACAAACACCCTGAAAGAATTCTTGCCACTCTCGGTGGCTGCACTAGACATATAGCTCAGTAGCAATGCGACCAGGCTTACGGTGTAGGACTCGTAATCCTTTGCCCCTGCTGCTGTAGCATCATCGTTCCTTGAGGGTGATTGACATCCGGATGTTTTTACTACTGCTCGCAGGTCATGCGCTTCTGGTGGGAGACTACTAGGTTTCTTGAGGTTTCTTCAGGCACTGTAAATGCTTAGACCTGTGGTGTGGTTTACTCGTGTGTTGGAAGGGTGCACGCGACAGTAACTACTCGACTTGTTGTTTGTTCCATTCTCGTACTCGGCATCGTGGTGATGCATTGTAAGTTTAGGGCCAGCATACGAGAAGACATTCAATGTTTTCAAACAATAAAAATATTTGCAGTGCTTTCTGGTTGCTCTGTATGGCGCCATAGGCGCCATCCAAGTTCATGTCTAGAGCAACTTGAGGGCAAGTGGCATGGCAAGACCCTCTTTCTCACTAATTCAATACTCTGCTTCGGCCGATCAGAGTTCAACTGTGAGTTTATATGTAAAGCTCACGGCTGTATGTACCGGCTTATATGAATGTATTGAAAATAGGTTTCTGATTCTCACTTAATTGATGCTTCATCAACACCATGCTCTTCAGCAGTGACGCATTTTGTTTTGGCATTCGTTTTGTGAGACATCATAATCATTACCAGAATGATTAGGTCCACTGCAGGACCAAAGTCACTGGGGTTGAATTCCACCCGCATCTCTCCTTCGCTGTTCGTGTACATTCTTTGCCTGGGAATTTCATTTGGTCTCTCCAATTAGTCATTCGCCGTCCTCTTGAGGTCCAATCTCTCCAGGTGGAATTTTCTGCAATCGTGGCCCACCTGTGGCCTTTTTGTCGTAATACTTTTCCAGCCCAAGTATAATTTCTTGTGTGATTTGAACTATGACATTTTCTACTCCCGTGTGCTGCCTAAAGAAGGTTGCTAGTTTTCTGTCCCTAAGTAATACTGTTATCTCTATTCGCACCACTTCATCCCCGCCGGATTTATATTTGCGTTATAGTTGTTTAGTAGGGCACCATGGTTCCACTTGGCATGAATCGCCGGCAGGATACATTGTTTGAATACCTTTCGGTGTAGGGATGGAGGTAGCCTACTTTATATTTGCAAATGTTTGCTGAGTCCACCCCAATACAACGTGCTAGATTTTTTTCTTGTGGTTGGGGTTAGCCGTCACTATTCGGCCAATATAGTTATGTTCTACTAGTTGTGACCTTTCACAACCTATACAAAACAGAACCTTTCATCAGATTATGATATTTTTGACCGATTCAAATTTATTTACAACCTCACGCCGAAGCTCTCTGATTCTAGTTATACAAACATTTTTGGTGTTCTAAATATCTCGGAACAAGACTAGGACATCTGGAATCCTCAAATTTTCCAACGACTATTCTCTGTGTATTATAAAAGCTAAGGTTCCCAGTCATGCTTCCGAAACACGCTTCTTAGGCGTGCTATAAACAAGTTTTAGGGCCTCGTCGCACTGCCTTTCAGATCAAAATATTTCCCCTTGCATTCTTTTAGCATGTTGTTTGAAGTCGCAGGTAGGTGTCCTCTATTCCTTGATTTTAAGAAAGTCCATCCCTGCAGCGGTGTTTAATCAAACGCTTTTTATGACAATAAAATGTCATAGCGTAACCCACAATATTATCCTCTCGGCATTTTTCTGTTATGTAGTTAATCAAACAAATGTGATCTATTGCGGAGGATCTTTTTTTGAGTCTAATGTCTAAAGAAACAGCTCCACTAACTTGCACTGAAGTTGCTGACACGTTCCAAAGTAACGCTTTTGTTGAATAAAGGGGAAGACAGCGTGCTGCGAGGAATTCCCTCATTGTGTCGTATAAATAGAAAAAACTGCTAAAAATTATGCACGACGCAAGCGTCAAGACTGACATTAGTGTGCGTCTAATAAAAGCACTTGACGATGACGGAAGACTCGTAAACGATTACAAAATCTCCCTGTCCAGCCCCTCAAAACCAATACCACAAAAAAATTCGGGGCAGCAAAAGCTCGGAATCTTTGCGTCATGCCCATATTTAGGGCTGATCTCTCAGGTATGCCAGGGCTTTATGTCGGCAATAAACTAGTGCGAATTTCGATGCGCCTGCGCGAGTGCAAAGGGCTCCGAGAAAATTTCCGTACAAGAACAAATCGCCCACTGAAGGCCAGTATGAAAATGTGAAATACAAATATCTATCATGATGACCGTATATCATACCACCCTCACGGAACCGAAGCCTTCCTTAGAGGAAGCCAATGTGCCTCCTATTGTTGAACCAGAAATGTTTCGTTCACTGCAAGCAAAAAACCGAAATCCTGCAAGTGTCGTTTTCAACCTTCGGATCACTTCGACCACCTTTGGTGCGCGCATGCTGGATCGGCTGGTACCCATTCTGTTTGCGTGCGTGAGAACCACAACAACACAGATCTAAAGAAACACGCTTTAAACATACAAGATTCAGCCTCTGGTATAATGGCTTTGACCGTTTGTAGTCTTGAAATTTAAAACTGAGTAATCAACGGTGCTCCTGACGACTCAGACTTGCGCCGCTCAACAGTTTTTATACAAAATACACCCCAAATGTGATGAAAGTTGGCGCAAGAAGTAGGTGTGCGTTTAAATGTGTCTCTTAATGATAGTGGCCTTTTCTATTTCGAGGTTAATGGATAAACTCTTAGAAAGGCAGGAAATACTAAGAGGCACCATTAAATCAGCGAATTGCAGTGCAATATTATTCGAAGTGTGAAAGCCACTCTTGCACCAACTAAAGTAATTGTCTTAATAGATTTTGGGGGAAAGTATAACTATATGCACGGCGCATCGCAGTCCTTGTACACGAACGCCTCTCGTGCTACGAGTCATTGTTGTCTGCGTTTGAAGGGGTAATCATGTACCTGGTTTAAACTCTTGCTCTTGTGTTTCCTAAATTGTCGTATCTCACCCACTGAAACACGACCATGCCACTGTTCATTTATTTCAACGACATTTCCTGAACGAAGTCGGCGGACAAAAAGAAGACCTAATAATATTACATCAATTCAAGCAGGATGCGACTTCGCCGTATTAAAATCGGATTAACTTTGCGAATCTCTTTTTGTACACAAAAAACTTTATTCGGAAGCAAATTAAAATTTCATTAGGACTTTCTACTGCAAGAGCCCTTGTGATGGATTAGGAAGCAGGCAGAAAGAGTTTCCTTGCAGAGTGAGCATACGGTGACAGCTCCACAGTCAAATATTTTTCATAAAAACCTGCATGATTGGGCTAGCCAATCAATGAAAACAGGGAGGGTACTTTGCGTCCCCAACAGTGTTGTCACCAATGAGGGAAAAAGCCGCAGTAGCCGCTACGAAACAGCAAGATAGATACGAAAGGCGTGCCAATTATATTATTTAGCAGAAAAAAGAATAAGGGTGCGTTTAAGCGAGCACTCGTCGAGTTGTACCTTGGAATAAGTGTACCCAGTAAAACACTCAAGCCACTTTTCTGCGGTTCTACACTAGTGTGAAGTGCCAAGCACGCTGGCTACAAAAGGGGTGCACTAAAATTGGTTAAAATACCCTCTTTTGTTAAATTCGGTCGCTACGACGTGTCGAAATTGGTCAATAACACAAGCAAACTTTATTAAATTGCTTTTTTTCTTCATGACTTGGAAACAATACCCGTCATCAGTGTATACGTATTAGCTGATTAAGGCCAGCATCGCTATGGAGGAGGGGGCCATGAAGCCCCCTCTGACGTATCATTTTCAAAGAATGTTTTCTCTTCAAAAACAAACATTACTTTTCCGTTTTTTTAAATGCTGATAGTTAACATACCGCTATCTTCTGGGCATTTATCAAAGACCGTACGGAGTTGCCCATACGGTGTTCCCGGTTTCTTTTAAGGGCAATGTCTGTGGAATTTGCATGTTTTCTCTTGATTACCAAAAAAATGCTTCTGGAATTTGCATTGCGAAAAGCTTCAAAATATATATTGACGTTATAGAGAACCAGTACGAAAATGTCTGTTGAGGTCTTTTGAATCAAGCTGATTAAAAATGAGAGACCTTTGGTGATTTTTCTCGATTCCCGTTGTTCATTCGGGTTTAAATTCAGAAAACTCGTTTTTTTGGCATTATAGCCACTGATTATAGCTATTTACTTTCTCAAACAAACTATTGTAACCGGCTATCGTAGCCGGAAACTATGTTGCCAGCGATCTTAGCATGGCCGGGAATTTAGCAAAGGACCACTTGATGTTCTTGAGCATACGCAGACATTAGATAATAAAAACTTCATTGACTGTGCGATTTTTGAGGGGCTGTAGGAAGACAATTCCCGAACAACGATCAAAAAATCAATGCAGATGATGAACAGAGAAATTACATTGTGGAGAATACTTTGTTCTGTTAGTAGAATTCCATGTCCTTTTTTTGAGAAGATGGCAGCGTGTACGCGTATTATTTAGAACGCATCAATGTTCGCACCCTGAGCAGCACTAGACACCATAGCGAACGTTTGGATGCATCACAACAAATTCTGCGTATTTAATTTTAGACTGCTGGGGCAAGTGCTGCAAAAAGTGACTTCTTGTTGCCCAGTCTATATATATTCACAAAAGCTATATGAGACGATACAGGTAGAAGTTGCCATGGTTGTAGAAAATCAGTAAGAGATGATATGTACGCGTCTGAAACGAAGGTGTTGAGATAATGAGCTTTCTCTCTCCCTCTCAGTGACAAAAGACGCATGATGATAGCGCGATTTACAAAGAGAACAGGTGTTCATGTATCGTTAGCGATAGGTTAAAAAGATTCTTCTTCAGTGATGAAGTCTCAACAGCATTGACTCCCAGCAAACCACTATTATATCTACGATGACCGAAAAAATCTTCAGGTCACAATAGAGGACATGACCTCTCCCGACATGTTGGCACACATGTTGCCGATCGTGCATGGTCAAAAGACACCCCTTCCCTCACCAAGCAATGAACTTCTGTAGTTTAAAGTGCCAAAGATGGGATACTGACACAGTTTTCGCACTCCCTGTAATCACAAAATCCCCGAAGTCTTCCCTATCCATTTGAGAAAAAGATCTAAAGAAGGCCTTCGTCTGAATAAATTTGGCCATGCACACGCCCTTATGGCAATGGTGAGCAAGGTGGCCACCTTCCATCTGCGCACTCACATCTGCACGGTGCTCCCAAAAACCTATCCATGAGGCACCTGCCGGTTTCACCGACGTAGCACCGTTTGCAGTCCAGAGGTACCCGGTAAAACACATCCGTCGCATACTCCACAAACTTTTTGGCATGTTTTGGGACGCAGCAGAGTCATTGCATGGCTCACTGACCTTTCGCACCATCTTCGAAACCTTCTCTGGAGCCGAGTATAGCACCTGCACACCGTATCTGCCACCGAGCTTCTTCAGGCGGTGGGACGCTTGGTGCATGTATGGCACAGGCAGGACGTGCGTCTTCTCTCTGAGGTCATACACACCTGGTGTTCGAGCGCTCCTCACCTTCTTCAAAAGGCTGTCCGCCACAAAAACCACCATTTCTTATGAATAACCATCCATTTGCAAACTTTTAGCTTGCTTGCTTCAGCAAGCTTGCCAGCATTTTCATTGGGCAGGACCTAGTGAGCGCCAATTTCATGGCATTGTTTTTCATTACCCGCTTCACCAGGTTCGAATCGGCTTCTGGTAAGGTAGAATGCGCTTTTGGATACCAGCACCATTTTACCAACACAGCTGACCATTACCAAAAAGTAGGCACACGTTTAAAATCGGCAGAACACTAGATTCTGGCACCTCGTGTGGGAACTTTAGACCCTTTGCACAGTCAGCGAAAATGCGAAGCACATCCACAACCATCCTTCCTCAGTCATCATGCTGAAAATGCTCGATGCCAAAAAAATCGTTCACATAACTGCATACATTGAAAACCGAACTATCTTTAAGGTGACAACATATCTGTTGGTGGCATTTTGCTAAGAATAGGCCACTCAGGACCGGGGCAATACATGAGCCAATGCACACGCACCATTTTTGCACAACTAGGCTATCTTTGGACCTTACCACAGTAGATGACTGATAGTAATACATGACGCAAATGAAGTTATCAGAAGATATTCCGCCAGAATTCTGGAAGGAAACATCCCCCTTTTCTTCCATGCTCTCCACTGCACACATCATGCCGTTTTTAGGAATTGTGGTACCGGGGTTCTTGCACCCGGACGCGGTTCCCCAGAAAGACACTGAGCCCACTCAATCACACCTTTACTGGGAGTCCCCCTCTGCCAACGTCCACTGGTCAGCCGATCCGGATGCGCACACCTCGTCCAGCCGAGTCCGCCATGTTCTAACCTAGCTCGTCTCGCCCGACATCTTCTTCCTCAGCGCCACATGTCCATCCCGTGAGATTATCTCCCGCCTCTATTGCGGCATTGCCACGCTCTCTCCCCCGCAGAAGAAAAGGCCAACGCACAATCCTCGAGCCAACCAAGAGTCGACAAAGAGTAATTCAAACGCATCGGCATCAGAGGCCCAAGATGACGTCACAGTCCACGAAACAGCTGTCAGCAGCAAGCTTGAAACTCGGTACATCCTCCAGGACAGGAGCCACAGGATCAGATGAGCCCAGGAACAGCCATTAATGCCGCTGGATCGCTGGCTCCACCGGAGGAATCCCACCAGCCGTTGACGGTCTCTTGAACAGCGCAGGAGGGAGGAGATAGGGCCTCCTGGCCAGAGGTACGCAGCGCCAGAGTGGAACCAAAAGCACCACCGGAAAGTCCGGCTCAAGGACCACAGCACACACGCCAAGGCAACACAGTGTAGAGGAGAGATCAGGGACGGCCTGGAGCAAGTGCCGTGGAACCGAGGTGGCCTCAAGGCCAGCGAGACAGGAACTCAGGATGCAACCGGGGCAATCTAGCGCGCATGTTGATGTGGCAGTGGTGAAAGTCCTCCAATGGTGCGGCGGTGAATGCGGGCGCAGCCTTAGCGAAGGCCAAAATAGATTCTGGACGTGAAAGAAGCAAAAATTAACGCCTTTGAACGAACACAATTCTACCTGGGAAAAAACTGAAAAAATAAAGAAGCGCGTCACGTGGGACTGATCAAGCATCAAATTCAGGGCCAAGAAAAGGTAACCCGAAACAAAAAAAAACTGCCTCAAAAAAATACTCTAGAAACATCCCACGGAAAGTTAACATGACGGTTGTGGAGACGCCATTGAGAAACACGAGGCGTTGCGGCCAAAAGCAGAGCAGTTCACCTGGTACTCTTTAGGGTCTGCTATATGAACCGTTCCTGCATGTTCACCTGTGCTGCTATGGCGTAAAAGATACGTAGTGGAAGACAGCTTCTCGCTTACGATAAAAGGGCCCTCCCATTTAGGGGCTAGTGACGCGGTAAACTTCCGTGAAGCTTCACTCAGCGAATGAGTGCGGCAGAGAACCATGTCGCCAACCGCAAGCTGAACATCTCGATGACCCCGGTTGTACTGCTCCGCCGGCTGAAGACGAGAAACGTCAAGCTGCTCCCGGGAAAACCTGTATCGCGTCACGAAGGCGCTGGCGGACGGCCACAGTATGAGGCGACAGACCAGAACCAGCGTCCGTTTCTGGAAGTGTCCTGGCGAGAGGCAATGGCATCTCCTGACCGTAATTCAAATAAGCCGGCGTAAACCCGGTTGACCGATTCAACGTGGTGCGAGTGGCAAATGCAATCTCAGGGTAGCTTAGCATCCCAATCCTTGTGTGGCTCCGTATGAGCAATTTGCGCCGCCTTGAGGTTTAATTCACGCGCTCAGTTATGTTTGCTTGAGGGTGATAGGTGGTCGTACGTTTGTATTTCACGCCTACAGTTCGGCCATTGTCCTGAAACAATTTGCTCGTAAAATGCATAGCATTATCCGTTATGAGCTGTGCGGGGAACCCTAAGCGCGAAAACACTTCCAATAGGCACCTCAATACATTTGGTGTATTGATGGTACGTAGCGAGAACAGCTCTACCCAATTCGTGAAATGTTCCGTCACCATAAACAAATAACAATTACCACGAGGGCTGCGGGGGTAAGGTCCCATGATATTAGAAGCCACGATTTGCCATTTCCCTTACTCTCAACAGACTGCATCAATCCGGGCCGGCAACCGACTCGGGGTTTCGCTGTCAGACACACGTGACAGCTACTGGAATACCTCAGCACATCCTGCCTCATTCCTGGCAACGTGACATTCCGACATAACTTCTCAAAGGTTTGGCTGCCAGAGCTGTGACCAGTCAGTGCTGAATTATGAAAGTAATGGATGAAAGCCCTCCGAAGCTTACGCGGTACAACAGCACGGAATGTGGAATTAGCTTCGTCATCGTCCTGCGGGATATACCATAGCAGGAGACCGTCTTCCACCAACACATATGTATCAACCTCAATGCTGTTGCTGGTGAGAGCAACACCCTGTGCCCCGACGTGCTCAATGATCTTGCCGCAGAGTCCGTCGGCACGTTGCGCTGCGAGAAGTTATGCCCTCCTCACCAGCATACCCCAGCGTGCATCAGCATCCACTGAAGCCATCAGTGCCGGCACTTCCGCGTCCGAAAATGGCGGCAGGGCCGCGAGCGATAGCGCGTCAGCGCCTTGGTTCTGCGCACCCTTCCTGTGCTGGATAGTAAAATCGTAGGGCTGAAGCGCAAGCACGCAGCGCGCAAGGCGACCAGCAGGGTTCTGCAAACGCGGCAGTCACGTTAATGCCATGTGGTCTGTTTGGATGGTGAAAGAGGCACCATCAAGATACAAGTCAAATATATTTATTGCAAACACAATTGCTAGACACTCACGTTCTGCGACCATGTAATTGCACTCAGGAGTGAGCGTATGGCTAGCAAATGCGACCGGGCGCAGAACGCCCTCAAACTCCTGCATCGGCACTGCGTCCAGTCCAGAGTCGCTTGCTCCGGTCTGCAAGACAAATTCTTTGTTAAGGTCCGGTATTTTAACGCCGCCGTTGCCGCGATTGCGCGAGACAGTGCTTCAAAAGCCTGCTGTTCAGCCTCATTCTATTGCCATTTCACGCCTTTCCGCAGTAGCTGGTTTAGCGTACGTGACAGCTCCGCATAATGAGGAATGGAGCTGCGGTAAAAGGCTATTATGCCAATAAAGCGCGGCAAGCTCTTAACGTCCCTTGGGCACGCGTACCCCGTAATTGCTTTCCGTTTGGCATCGTTTGGACGAAGCTCTTCGTTGTCCACGACAAAGTCGAGCAAGTCCAACTTGCTTGACTTGAACCTTTTTGGAATTGATAGTGAGGCCGGCGCGTTTTGTAGGGTCGAGCATGTCTCTGAGATGCACGAGAAGCTCCTGAAAGGTGCGCGAAAAGACGACGACGTCTTCCATATAGGCCATTGCATACTTATAACGTACATCGTCAAGGACGATGTCCATCAATCTTTGAAATGAACTCGGAAAGTTCTTAAGCCCAAACGGCATGCGCACGAACTCGAAAAGACCCCTGTAGCACGTGAAAGCTGTTTTAGGAATATCATAAGGATGTATTTCAATTTGCAAAACGCCGCGTGAGCAATCTAGAGTGGTAAACACGCGGGCACCACCAAGCGAGGAAATTATAGATTCTACGGCAGGAAGAGGATATGCGTCTCTAACAGTTTCGTCGTTGAGACGACGGTAGTCCACGCAGAGACGCACAATGCCGTCTTTTTTTGGCGCCAACACGACTGGAGATGGATGGGCGCTCTGCGACGGCTGCACAACTCCCGTGTTCAGCATCTCGTCGAGGGTGACATCCAGTTTTGCCTTCTTCTGAATGCTGAGCGGCAGCTGATTGCAGCTCAAAGGAGGGGCGTCTCCCGTGTCAATGCGATGTTGAAGGACGGTTGTCCGCCCTGGGGCCTCCATGAACATTTCAGCAAACTGCTCCAGCCCATATGCGAGCGGTTCCCTCTCATAGTCACTGCAAGGACACTCCTCGAGCAACTGCCTGATTCGCTCAGGCAACACAGATTTCGTTGCGACTGTGGCTGACCTTGGCTTGGTACAGATATGCGTTGACGCTACAAAAGGTATCAATTCTCCGTCATTGCCTAATCTGTAACCACCTCCCGCCAAGTCAAGCTGTAGACCCTCGTGAATAATAAAATCCCGGCCCAAAATCTTGGGCACCGCCAAGCCAGGGCAGTAGGTAAAGAGCTGCCGACACCTTCTGCTTGCGTAAGAAATGTACAAGCGCACAGCCCCTCGCGCTTTAACCACAGCACCATTGGCCGCCTGCAACCGGGTGCTGCATTTGCGGAGGTTGACACCAGGTACTCGGCAGATTCACAAAGACTGCATCTCCTATTAGTGGCAAACTGCCGCCAGTGTCAACCAATGCATCAACACCCATTCCAAGCACGTGAACACAAACATGTGTTGCTATGGGCTGTGCGCGCGCATCAACACGGCAAGTAGTGGGTAAAAAACACAAGTCCTCGCCTCCAGCCAATTTGGCGGCCCTCGGCAACGGGTAAGTCACCAGCATTGCCCCGGGCTGCATTCCTTCATCTCGATGGCTATTTGTATTTCGGTAACTGGCCATCACACGGGCACACTCACGACAGACGTGTCCTGGCTGTCCACATTGGTAACAGCCGCCAGCCTTATTTCCGTCAGGCACGTAGCCTCGGGACCCTCCCGTCTCGACAACTTGACAAGAAGGACCTCTGGAGTTCAGGGGATTTCGTTGCCGACCCCAAAGGGAGAGACTCGGGTCGGTGAGCGGTGAGCCTGCCAGAAAAGAGGGCCTGTTTTCCCAATGCAGGAACCCTGGCACAAACCACTGCCGGGAGATCCCGCCGTGGACTGCACCATCTACTGGTCCTCTGTGCTCCAACTCCCTGTTTCCAAGGGCAGAAGGATCTATTGCACGGGGGTTATTGAAGCCCGCCGCTGCAGTACGCGGCTGTGGTCTTCGCTCTGGCGAAGTCTCAAGGGTGTCTCTCCATGCACAAGCTGGCTCGATTGCTTCCCCTACTGGCGGAGAGGGTACCTACATAGGCTCCAATATGAGAGCTTCCTCCATTGAACGGCCTGATCGTGCCATCTCCTCCAGGCTGGAGTACTCACGACCACGTAAGTAAGGTCGGAAGCGCGGTTGGCATCGTCGTAAGACGGGCCTCACCATTTGTGCGTCAGACGCACCCGGGATAGCTCTTTTGAAGAGCTCCTGGATAGCTCGTATGTATTAGAGCAAGCCCTCCCGCGGGTGCTGCGTACGTGCCTCCAACGCACGGCGGATGCGGTAGTCGTAGTCGGGAGGCAGGTACTTCTCGCGGAAGCGCGCCACGAAGTCGGCCCAGGACGCGAACGGAGGCTGCAGGCACCACCAGCGACCGGCGGATCCCTCCAGAGCAAGCGGCAGGACGAGGGCCAGGAAGAACTCATCCGAGGCACCCGACGCCGCCTTATACACAGTGAGGTCACCCAAGAAGTCCGCCACTGTCTTGCGATCATCGTAGCCCGTAAACCGTGGTACCTCAATGTTTGACTGGAACGATAGCTCAAGCTCGAACCCACCGCATTCTAGCCCAAGACCTGCCAGCCGGTTCGTGAGGTTCTCGCAGGGGTCCATGATTGGGCGGAGCAGGGCGACGAGCCCAGTGGCATTCTCTACCCTTGCGGGCTCGCGCTAAGCAACGAAGGAGCTCCGACGGATAGCGGCTCCACGGCCAGACATGTCCCTGGGGCGAAATGCTCTCGCGCGCAGCGAAGCGAACACACAAAGAAAAAATGGTGATAAATTACACAAACCACTAAAATGCACCTCAAAATACGTGGACTACCAAAATTCCCGGTGGTCACCAGAAAACAGCAATATATTTCGCCCCGCAAAATTTCCACCGCGGAACAACACAACAACGAAGAAGACCACAATGCCCTTCCCAGAAACCACGGCCGGCCCCACGTTGGGGGTAAAATGTGGTAACAGGGTTCTTGCACCCGGCCGCGGTTCCCCAGAAAGACACTGAGCCCCCTCAATCACACCTTTACTGGGAGTCTCGCTCCGCCAAGGTCCACTGCTCAGCCGATCCAGATGCGCACACCTCGGCCAGCCGAGTTCGGCATGTTCTAACCTACCTCATCTCGCCCGACATCTTCTTCCTCATGCGGCACATGTCCATCCCGTGACATTGCCCCCAGCCTGTATTGCGGGATTGCCACAGAATGGAGTAGAAAACATATTTCGCATCAAAAGAAAAAGCAAAATTACCCCCTCCTTTAACTTGAATCTCCTAAAAAAGCGGACCGCATAATCTAAACTACGTTCCAAAAAGGATCACCCAAACTGAAGCCATTCCACTGGTTTCGTAAAAACTCTGACAACACGCCTTGCAAAGTGCCTTTCTAAGTCACAATATCTCGAAGAGTCACCTCGTCTTCTTGGTTTTTTTTTTTTCAGTGTAGAACATTACTAACGCATCACGCTTAGCTCCCACTATTTCGTTTCTTAGCTTGGGCAGATTCACCTCATCGCACATTCGCAAAGCTTCCCTTTTAACATTAGCAAGATTGGGTGGAGTAAGCACAAACATTTTCTTCAGCGCATCATCCGCCTTTGCCAATGACATGCCTTTTTAAATAACGACCAAACCACCCTCCTTTTCAGACATAGCCAACGCAAAAACCATACAGTATCTTTGACGCCACTGTTGTATTGATTCGCTTTCCTATGACCCACAACAGGCACTCAATCCCTTCAGCAATACACATCTTTTTAGCATACTGACCAGCACAGGCCGCAACTTTACTAACCACGGATACCAACCTGACCGGGTGAAACTTTGGTTTACAACAAAATATCGGTGCACACTTCAACACTGATTAGGCTTCCAATGTTAGAGGGACATCACCGAAGCACTTTAGCGTCTGTGCCTGAGCCTTTTTTGCAGCATATGGTCATTTCCAGGAGCACAGCGCCGGCAGACACTCAGTCCTTCACATTTCCTTCACGGTTTTTCTGGTTCCTTTTCCGGAACCGCTCACGGTTAGACAGACCACGTCTGACCAAGGCGAATACTTTTTGCCGCAACGCTTGGCTTTCTGTCGAGGACGGCCCCCAAGCCTATATCACTGGCTTCCGCGTGCATTACCAATTCGACTATTTCGTCGAACGAGCAAGCACGGGTGGGGTTTGTGGGCGTTGTTGCGGGTCTCTTAAGGCTTGTTATTCCGCATTTTCGCTGCTGAAAAATGGGCTCCGTTGCGTAAAACGTGGACTTGGCTCTGGAATGCCTGAAAATTTTGCGACGCAACGCCGGTATTGAGAAGACAGACGGTGAACTTTTCGCACGCTCTTCTTGTCTGTCGGTTTTCGGAACTTCGCTATGGCGGAAATTTTTGCCTGGTAAGGCTGGACTCTCGAGGCATTCACGACATGGCCCAAAAACGTGTGTTCTTCGTATGGGAAGCGACACTTGTCGCGACGGGCCGTTAACAACGACGAGAGAATAGGCTCCAGTTCAGACTCGAACCTTGCGGAGTGTTCGTCGGAAGTTCGGGCGAAAACCACAACGTCCCCGAGTGCCACGAGACAGGTTTGCCACTTCAGGCAAATTAGCAGGGCGTCCATTACTCTTTGCAACGTTCATAGTGATTTGCACAGCCTGACCGACATCACCTTAAACTTTTGAAGGCTGTCCAGGGTTATAAATATGGCCGTCTCATTCTCTCTGATCGATGAAGCACTCGACCACCTATGTACGCGAAATAAATCTCATGGATGGATCAAAAGACAGGCTACTGGGAAATAGAAATGGATGAGAGGGACTCAGCGAAGACTGCATTCTTAACCCCGCACGGCCTCTACGAGTTTAAGGTGATGTCGTTTCCATTAACCTGTCTTTTGTCCATCGATGAGAAGTACTTCACGTGCATATGTGGTCGAGGGCCCCATCGATAAATGGCAGGCGGTGCATGTTCTTTTTGCTGATTTTGTAGTCGCCCCTAGTCAAAGGAAAACCTTAATGCGCCGTCTTCTTTCTTCACGTGTACAACCGGCGCAGCCCAGGCGCTTTTTGATGGCTGTGTAATGTCGTCACAAAGCCTGTCTTTCACTCGTGCAGGGATAGCCTAGCGCTCGTGTGACGACACGCGTACGGTGACTGTTGGGTAGGTGTGGCTTCATCTTCGGTGTTTCGTTGCTTTGTTACAGGTGTCTGACGTAGTTTTCAGTTCGACAAAAACACTTGCAGCAGTAATGCAGCAAAGACAATAATTGGTTTCTTTCTTCTTCCCGTAGCAAAGGATACACATCGAACGAATGCAGAAGCTTGAAGGTATCTTAAGATGCGCGTTTAAAGTCGGTGACAACGATAACGTCAATTTTGTCTTGCGTTGGCTGAGCAACGCTACGCAAGCGCCCTTCTTTAAATGCTGGTATTACTCGGTGAAACTAGAGAAGAAAACGTATGATTGGCGCTGGCTAAAGAGTGCAGTGCATCTTGCGACGGAGATACCGTTGTCCGTAACAACCTTTGGTCACTCTCTACGATACCGTCAACTTCAGGAGCAGCACGTTCACAGCAGATGGTGAGGATCTAGCTTGCATGGTGTGTCTGGGTGACATTAGGATCGGTGAACCTAACATCAGCAAGGTGTTCGGGGTTCCGTTACGGCGTCATAGAGTGATCGCAGAAAAACTTATAAACTTGGTCCGTAGACCAATTATTGCAAGGTTCACCATCAAAAAGTCTATTCGAAGAATTACGTCGCGGGAGCAGTTAGGCAAAATGACGAGCGTGGCAGGATAGATGGTGTCGTCTAAGGTGATGCGTAATGTGCACATTCCACTTGGCGTTAAGAGATGGCGTCCTGCTGTACTTATGAGCGTACCATCCCATCTAGTCGTAATATGATTCAGCTTAGACGCGAATTATCTCTTATAGCAGAGTAATCGGCTCCAGTGTCTTGGGAGGCGAATACAATAAATCCGCTGATGGAAGTATGGACGTCTGGAGCCGCATAATGTTTTTCTTAGGGGTTTCCTGCTCAAAGGGGTGCTATCTTTCGCACGCAGAGTCTGTGAGTGGCTCTACAATGCATGTGGATTGTGCTACCAAGCGCTGGTAGTATGCGCACAGACCGAGAACTCTTCGCATGCGTTCGTGTTTTTCGGCCTTGGGAAGTTCGCTATGGCTTAAATTTCGTCGTCTTCGTCGAGAATGACAATGACAACGACTACTAGGAGTTGTCGTTATCGTGAGATTCTTGGTGCCAGGCTCTGTCATTACAGCAACACGCCACGTCCTGTTGTGTTCGGGAGTCATGCCAGGGTTTGCTTGCTTCGTCCGGCTGAGTGCATGTCCTAGATGAAGGTCTTCGGCGAATCGCTCCATCGTTGGAGGGTTCTCATTTTTCCGGCATTGTGCAACTTTAACTCCTTAAGTTGCTGCTTATATTTTCCCCTATGTGGGATTGGGGACATACCAAGCGTGAAGTATGCGTTGCTTTTGCGGCTTGGCGATCTGCATGGGTAGGGCCACCGCGAACCGTTGAGCGCGCTTGAGCTCGGTTTGTGTTCGAAAGATCTTCCTTGAACTCGGTAGGGTGCTGGCCGGCTAGGAGGCGTGGTGCATCTAAAGAGAACCCTCCCGAACCGAAGGTAATATAAAGACAGTGACGTATTGACGGTAGTTGTTGTAAGCCTTTTCACATTGGTAACACAGCAAACCATGTGAACCCTATGAACGCTCGGCCACCTTGGGTTCACTGTGCGTTTGTCTGCTTTGGCATCTGGTTTTGGAATACGGGGGGCTTCGAGGAGACAGTGGACGGCGGTACGGTGGGGCCTCGTTACGACGAGTTAAAGAAGGGGGGTCCACGAACAGCGGAAGAGTAGGTCATTGCTTGGGGTCCATGGGGTCTTCTGGCGGCGTAAAAGTTCTCACTGCGTGTTGAACCTCTTCTCGGGTGACGTCCGAGAGGGGAGCTATTTCAAGTTGTGATGTCGTCGAGAAAAGTTTCCGCAGCTCGTCCCACGCCCTGCACCATTGGTTCCGCGTAGTGTGTTTTAGCTCACACCCCGGCACCAATCATCTCCCAGGCGAGCGATGGCATAGGTCAACACGGGAAAACAATGCCTTCATCTCTTCAACAAATATCACGGAGTGTTGCGTTAGAGTTTCTATCAAAAGTCTGGCTCGTTTCTTCCGAACTACGGAGGCGTATGTTTTGAGGAGCTCGCTTTTAAAGAGAATCTAGACAGTCTTTGAGCTTTTATTGTTCACGAACCAAGTTAGAGCGTCATGTTCCAATTATTTTAACACATGCCGAAAGGTTTCTCTGTTATCTGACCTCATAAAGATCCGGACGCGCTCCACTTTCTCCAAACAGTACTCAAGGTCTTCACCGGGAGATCCGTGGTTTGATGGCGGTTTTCGGCACTGGTGCAGGACCATGGAGAACTGGCTCAATTTACCATCCTGTCGGTTGTGGCTATTTTCCACTTTTCCTTTCTGGTTAAAGAATTATTTCGGCCGGTAAACCTTGAAGTCGGCGGCTTACTCGGCTTAGGCTAACATGGCGGCTTCGAGAAAACGTAGGGTGCCTAAAAGGGGAGCGTACTCACCACCTACTAGATGTCACAATTCCAAAAATAACGCATTTCTTTTGAAGAAAATTGTTTATTCGAGGGAACTTGGGTTCCCCTAAAAACTCAAAAAATACATAGGCGTAGAAGCAGCAGTCAACAAAGCGACGTCTGTAGGCGAGTGTCGACAAACCCAATGCCGCGGCGTCCGTGTGTGGCTTTTTATCTTTCGGCGCGATGGTTTACCGACCACTTAATTTCCACTGAGAACACTTCAAAAAAATATATATATATATTATAGGCTAGCCGCAATAGGGATAGCCTAGCCTCTCCTAATCAAAAAAGATAACCCGTGCGGCATAAAAAATTAAAGAATGGTTACTTGGATGGATACTCTTCACTTGGCACACAGATAAAATAGCGAGGCGCGCCTGTGCGATAAAAACGGGACAGAAACGAACAAACCCAATATATGGCTCGCGTGAATATCAAAACCTCTTATGTATTTTTTATCCTTTTTACCTTTGGCTCGAGGCTGTAGAGGTGTGCATTTGTTTTTTGTAGGATTTAGCTTTTATCTTTTATTGTTAGGACATTCAGAATTTTTATGCAAAAAAGATGTACTAATCTGCGTATTATGCTATAGGAAAATTTTCACATGCTTGTGTTTCGGGAACTGAATTTACACACTGACCAAGACATGTATTAGTTTTTAACAGGGTAATATTTAAAATTGTGAGAACTCTCAAAATTGGAACTATACGTTTTCTTGCATTCAAACAAGATGGTCTTTCCTAAACTTTACCTTTGAATTTGGGCATGAATATTTTTTTATCCTCTAAGAAATCCATGTGGTAAAACAAAATTCTAATAACTACTTCAAAATATTTCAATCTTGACGCAATAAGTCTTGTTTCCGGTTTTCAGAATTTGACTGTGGTATGTTATGAATGATTTGCTATTAGGTTGCATACTACTCATACATGCAGCGAATGTTAGCAGACCATGCTTCTGAGCAATTTTATGTTTGTTTATTGTTGCAAAGTGAGATTACATCAGGAATCTTGTCACTATACGTCATTGTTGTAAGCGGCAGTGCTTGCCCTCTATAAAGACCCTGAAGAGGGCGACGCACTCGCTACAAGAACGAACAACTTCTGCTCCTTGCTTGCGTGGTCTTGTGCAGCTACACTGCTTGTGTTGTTTTCATCTCCTGTTTCTCTAATAGTGCGTAGTATTTCACGCTGGCCCTTACCTGCAGTAAAGTCATTCTAGTGGTGCCAAACAGTAAGCGTCTGCCTTCGTGCCTTACAAATGCTTGGACATGCGAGTTGATTGGGAATGTGAAGGTGAAGTGTCTATCGATGCCTTCCCTGCCTTGGAACCCCCCCCCCCCCAACCACTGTGCCGAGATTCTATTTCCCTGTGTGCACGTTACCTTTCTTAACAAACCCATTCTCGACAACAGGATGTCGGAATGATGACCACCCGGAACAGTGTTGAGAGGAGCAGAGAAGAAAATATTATATTTTATTTTAGCATTTCCAAAATCGGCAGAGAAGCTCCTCACAATGCTTTACTTATTTTTTGTAGCTAGTCATGCGCCGCGGAGGCATGGGCACAGTAGGGAGTTCGCGCTGGTAGTCCCCTGAAGCGGTTGCACAATAAAACGTTGGTGGAATGAGTGCCACTGCATCATTACTCAATAGAGTAATGATGCAGTGCGAATACGCACAGTTCCATTTGCTGGCGTGAGTTCAATACGGCCTCAACCTTAACCAGTACAGTGATGAGCCTCTTGTAAATGATAGTGATTTGTCCCAAGTGGCACTGGAACGCCTCCTGTATTGCCCTAATAACGCATTCCAAGTTAAAACCGTACCACATAGCCTGTCCTGCAACGACATTTTGCTTCTTACGGCAAAAACTTGTAGAGTCTGGGAGGGTCTTCGTGAGCAGGAACGGCAAATGTTTTGAAAAACTTCGCTAGCACATGGCGTTGTTGGTAAAGTGTTGATGAGATGCCTCGTCTCAATCTAATTCGCCAAAAACGCTGATGAATTCTCGTGCCGTCATATTTAAGTTTGTTTGAAGATGAAGAGCCCAGATATCTGTAGAGGTTTAAACAGCAATGCGCAGGTTGACAGAGTGTTGCGTAGAGCAGCGGGGGAATTGTCTGCGAAAGTCCACTTCAGTGACATCGAATGGCGATGACTCTGCTATGGGGTACTTGGTTATTGGTGCCACTGGGACCGAGGCGCAGAGAAAAGGCCATCGCCGACACGCAGGCATGACTGACGAAGCTTCTAGGCGGTTCGCCTGCATTATAATGTCCATAATCTGGATGAGACGTTAACAAATGCAACTTCAACTCCATCAAGCAGTGGACGTACAATCTTGTGTCCGCTTCACAATGGGCCACTTGGTAACAGAATTGGGTATTTACCCCTCTCTGCCGCACCAAGGTCGTGTAGTGATCTCCAACTCTGAACAAGCCATTTCGTTCAACATACGGCTGTAATTCAGAAAACTGAAGCATGATGGCAACGCGTGGCTTGAATTGCTTGCGGCAATCTTAGATGGGAATGCGGTTTTATGCAGCAGCCGGATTGAATAAACCTCAGCCTTATATATTTCCACAAATAAGTTGCAGACGTGTTTGCCTAGATTGGGGAAGCGTTGCATATCAACCTCCGAAGCTAGGCGGTTACTCTAAGGAGTATAGAAAGACAGCTCTAGTTCTGAATGTGCTGCGAAGAAACATTGTGCTGCGTGGTGTGAAACTGTCTTGGACACATGGACAACTGCTCGCTCGGTAATTCGCAGAGCTGGTAAATACCACATTACGCATTCATTGGCCAGCTGATTTCTGATTCGGCCCACTCATACCAGTGCAGTCCACAACATTGCTTCTCCTGTTGCTACAACATCCACCAACCGGTCATGCGGGACGTTTTTACACCATAATTGACGCCAGGCCTTGCCCCGGGTGAGGTTCATTTGCTTGAATTTACGAACACGGTCTGTTATGAACGTCTCCATACTGCGTCCGTTGCCAGAAATTCAATGCGACACCATCGTTGAGTCAGTATAAAGAAGCGACAGAGAGTGAGAAATCTGGTAACCGCTAAAAGCCAAACAAGGAGCTGTAAAAGTTGTAGAGAAACCATTTTAGGCGACGGAATGTGGAACTTGCCCAGGAGAGCTGGAAGGTAAATCTTCCTCCACTTAGTGAATATGAACCCTGCAACAAGACTGGGCACCCCCACCTCGAGTACGAATGGACATATGTCCCGACACTGCATTTCATCGCCCGTCCAGAGCTCTCTTCACGTCTGTGCGTCGAGTGCTACGTGTCGTACGTTTCGCCAATCGCACCAGGAGCCTATCTTGGTGACACTCGACACGGTACCGTGTTTCAAGGCCGTTTTATGGCCACCCTTTCGCCGCCGGCGATAGCTTCACTAAGCCTACACCATGGAACCGCCGGGGACGACCACTGGCCAGGTTGGGCCGACACCACCGCCATCTGATGACTACAGACAACAACATGCGACGCCGATTCAAGCAGAAATGACGATGCGTTTACCATAGCAACAAGAATGGCAAGCACTTGCAGATCTCGAAGCAACTCCTGGCGTGAACTCTGAGGCTTGCCGCAAAGGGCCCCACCAGCATCGGCACGAACGCTCGAGGAAAAACAAGCAACGCTATCGAAGGAGCCGCGACGCTCGCCGCAACTGCCACGACTGGTGAGGCTCTTCAAGCGCCTCAGACATCAATACAACGGGAAAAAGAACGCGCCGTGACCCTGTGACGCATTCGGCTCAAGGAAATGAATTGGCTATCTGAAGTGACGAACACGGCATGGAATCATACATGACGAAAGAGCGCACGGAGGAATGCAGCCATGATGTTACAGTGCCTGACCCAACAGTGGAAGTCACCAGTCCACATCCCAACAACGCCTTGCTCACAACTGCATCCCAAGAGGACTGGTCTACAGCCGAATTTAGCGTGTGTGATGGTGACGGGGTTGACACCGGAGGAGCCTACCAGGTTTAACAACGTCGTAAACATGAGCAACTAAATCCTAGTTATGAACCTCCCGTGGAAACGCACGTCCTCGTCATGCGCCCGCGCGCCCACGAAAATCTCAGCACATTACCAACTAAGGACCTTCACTTCGCCCTCATTCCCGCAGCACCCGCAGAGGAAGTTACGAAACCCATGACGTACACAGTTCATCCTGCTTCGAACACAATCTCAGTGCTGGTGCACGACGAAAAACAAGCTGATGCCCTACTCAAACTAACGAACCTCGAAATTCGGTGTAAACAGATTGCTGTGCAAGTCTACCAGGCCCCCGGGCGAGAAAGGTGTCGTGGAGTGATCTATAACATCACTGCAAAGAAAGCAAGGTTGAACTCAAGGCGGCGTTGTCGAGCAACCATCTGATAATACTTGAGGCACGCCGAATGGGCAGCCGTGGAGCATGCCTCTTGAAGTTTGAGGGGCGAGGCCCACCTAGATCTGTGATTTATTAAGGCCGCATTTCTCGAGTTAAGCTCTACGAACCCAAATTGGTCGTATGGAGTCGTCCTCACCGGGTAGGCCACAATAAAGACGTGTGCGGTCAGCAGGCAGTATGAGACACATGCGGCAAGAACCACGGAACTAGTACCGCTGCCGTAAGTAAATGCAAGGAAGTAAATAAATGGACATGCCCTAACGGTGAGAAACAGGGACATGTGGCTAGCGACCCAAAAGGTCCAACTAAAATTAAGGCTGATGCTGAACTGGCCGCTAAGCGCCAACCACGGTCACAGACCTGAGGGAACAGATACGGCCGCCTTCGATCACCGAGCGGTGGCAGAACACCCGGACAATGCGATGCGGAGTTATCAGATTATGCCTCGCAAGGGCGTACCACTACCGCAATGTCATCGTCTGCAAATGGCGAAATACGCGGACAGCAGCGACGTTCGAGCTACTCGCAACTGGCGCAAGTTGAGCGTAAACGGCACTTCTCCTACGTCGCGGCGACCACAACACCCAGCCAGCTCGAAGAGGCTGCAAATACATCCACTAGCGCTACAAAGGAACAACCGCCACTCAAGGGCATCCTGCAAAAGGAAGCAACTATTCAAGCCGAGTTGGAAAAGCTGCGCAAAAAGCAGATGACCTTCGACGAAGGCTCGAAGAAACTGAAGCGCGGCATACCACCCTCCTCAAGCGACTCGGCGCTGCAAGGCGGGAACAGCCGTACACCGGGCGACTGCCTACACAGGAAGTTTCCGCTACGGTAGCCATGCAACAAACGGGCCTGGCACAGCTGCTTCATCATCTGTTTCAACCGCTGCTTTAAGCACAAGAAAAGCACTTCCAAGCACAAGAGCAACCTTTCCGGCGTCAACGTGAAATCCTTCAGCGGCTTGTCACGTGCCGCGCTTAGCTTCGCGGCCTTGGACTGGCCGCCCGGCTTTCGCCCTTATTTGGTGTTCGTGAGACTATCAGGAAATGGGTACATGACCTTCAATCAATCTACAGACTCCACAAATATTATACTCTACACATGGCTCTGCCACTTATAGTGCAACTGAACTGTCGCGGACTCCGCTATAAAATCTCCGCTTTTAGTATTTACCTTCAATCCCTCCCACACCCTCCATCTATCATCTATCATACTCCTTCAGAAAACATACAGTGTATACAACATTGCAAGCTACGATTCATTCATACAGCCCAGTATACCGACTCGCCACGATCGCAATCCTCGTACCTAGGGTGTAACGTATATCCTCCGCACATTACGAACTCACCAGTTAGATATATCCGCATACAAATCGAGAACGCCGGAATCCGTCCTTACTCTCACCCAATTTCCTGGATGTTCTTCACAACTAGTTGTCAAGAATTCGCATTGGCTTCCTAAGGCCATACCAGCTTTGGTAGGTAGGTAAGCTCCTCCACTCCTCTGGCAATCATGTTGTTCTTTGGGCTGAAAATTTTAATACCCCACATCTCGATTGACTCTACACCTACACCTCACCATCAGGCCAACTCCTAAGACGGGTCACTCAGCATCTCCAGTTCTCTCTGCTTAATGCCCTAACCACTCCCACACGACCAAGCAATAGCTGCCAAAGTGATACGGTTCCCGATCTCACTTGGGCAATAGGCCTACCTTCAGCTTTATGGGAGGTCCAAGATAATTCTCTAGGCAGTAATCACGAGATTATTCACACAACTGTAGCCTTTAATGGGGCTTCGATTCCGTCACCGAGAACTGCTCGCCTTACTAATTGGAGTGGTTCCCAGGACTCAATCGATATGGCTGTGATAGCTGATTTAAGTACCTGAATTTAGGCAATTCTTTACGCCTCTGGACATCACACCGAGCTCATTGCTCTCTCCGACACACATCCAGTAGTTGATGCACATATCTTACGACTTTGGGATTAGCACCATGCACTTATGCGCCGATGGAAGTGAAATAAGCCCAATCGTTCCCTCAAAGCACGCATCGATGCCCTCACAATCGAGGCTCTAGAATATGAGCGCACTCTTGAAACATCCAGCTGGCAGTTTTCTGTGCTCACTAAGTTGAACGATGCGTACAACTCGAATTTGGCAACCTATCATTTCTATGTTTGGACCGGCACAACAATCCACGCACATCCAATCGTTTCGGCTGCAGACCGGTCTTACCTTGGCTGATTTGGCTGGCAAACTTCCAGCGGCTTTCTTTCCCTTTCGTTCTTTGCCTCCTGCTCCACCTTCTGTCACTTGTCCCACTCAGGAACCTATTGACGCAGAATTTACGTTTGCTGTACTGCGCGCATAACTCACCGATTGAAAACGACACACAACACGAGGACCGGAAATGATTACAAACTCCTACTTAAGAAACCTTCCGGACTCCGCTCTAGAAATTCTTCTAGATTTCGTCAATGAAGCATGACAAACAGGCTCTATCCCCCCTTAGTGGAAGACTGCTAACATCCGCTCCATCCCCAATCAAGCTAAATCACTTTCTATGAACAGTCTAAGTCCAATTTCACTTACGTCCTGTGTTGGAAAACCGATGGAACGTATGGTCCTGCGTCCTCTCACTTTGCATCTCGGACATTGTCAATTCTTTGACTGGAGAACGACTGGGTTCCGCACTCACAGGTCAAAACAGGATACAATGCTGAGATTTCAACAAGAGGAAAACCCGTATTCGAGTGCCGCCCAACATAGAGCAATCGTTTGTAGACTTCCAAAAGGCGTTTTTTCTCACTCGGCCATTTTTGAGCCAATCAGAATACTTAAGCCTAGCTCCCGACTGTACAACTACATTCACAATTTTCTGACCACACAACTTCACTCTCTAGTGTTATAGGACTACCGCCAAACCTACTAGACTCCTACCAGGGGCGTTCTTCAGGGATCTGTCCTTTCACCCTACTCTTTTCAATTTGGAGCTTCGACCCCTGCCTTGTCTGCTTCATTCCATTCCTACTCTCTTCTTTCGACTATATGCTGACGATATCACCTATGGTGTTCTACAGGTAGTCCAGCTGAACTGTCCGATACACTCCAGGCTGGTATAGATTCTGTCCACACTTTTGGGGCCAAGCGTAGGTCTCACACTATCGCCACAGAAATCTGAGTACCTCGGGTAACTGACGAGTCTTTTCGGGCTAAAGCTGGCGACCAACGTTCTCAAGTAAAACTCACGATTGATGCAACCCCTACCCCACGTAAGGCCTGGCTGCGCGTTCTCGGCTTTGACCTGCAGGAATATAGAAAAGTCTCTCAGTGGAATAATCGATGTAAGGTTCAAATCACCCAACTCACTCACAGAATCTGCCGGCTTGCCCGACGTCGCCAAGGCCTACGAGAACACAATATTACGAGACTTGTGAACTTTCTTGTGAACTTGTGAACCATACGTAAAATTACGTCATCCTAGCTCGAGCGCCTCCTCAGGCCTGCCACACGCCTGGTCCTAGGATTATCTAGATACACCCTGTCGATAAATTAGAGGCTGCTCAGCTGTTCGTCACACTGTCACATCAGGTTGATCTTCATTTGGCGGCCCAACACACTCGTCTCCAGCTTACTTGGCATGGCCGTCTTCTCCTATCCTCACTGCATTACGAGGTATCGTCCTTACCCGAAATTACACCGACATACCTTCCTTGGTATCCGCTCCCTCACGTAACAGTTCCAATCAATCCAATCAACGTATCCGACACCTCACATCCAGGACGCCGTCGAGCTCGAATATGACTCTTTGCTGCCCCTACGGTGGTCTAACACATTTACGTACACAGATGCCTCCTTCTCCACCAAAGACGCACGCGGGGTCACAGTAGATGTTCGCCCTGCCCACCCGCCCTTGCAGAAAAGATACCCGGGCGTTCCTTCCGTCCTGTCTCTCGAGGCTCAAGCAATCACTGACGCCATCTTATCCTTAGACACTCCCGGAAACCACGTGATTCTCAGCGACAGTCAGGATGCTCTCCGCTTGTTTCAAGAGCAGTTGCTTCCCATCAATATGACGCGGGCACTTCACTGGCCAAACACACTGGTACTAGCTACGCGCTGGACTGGGTTCCTGGTCCCGCAGGCGTCCTGGGCAACCAGGTGCCGCATCAGCTCTCCCGTGCTCTGTCTAAACCACGAGACTCCGAGACGCCCTGGCCACCCCCTTTCCACCAACCCACGGAGGCCAGACAAGCCAGTCTACATCGACGCCAGACTCCGCACGAGTTAGCAATAGGCAGACTCTACCGTCTCAATCTCATTTCTTACCCCAGGAAGATGCTTGTCTTATGTGGAAGCGCAAACGGACAGGCTTCCAACCCCACACAAACTACAACGATTAGAAGGCCATCGCTGCCTTGCACGGTTCTCTAAGTGTTCGGGATTTCCCAACAACCCGCATGTTCTTTGGCACTGTTCTACTACGCAACCGCCGCTTTCAACTCATCTTAAATCCCGTTCACCTCCTCCCACTTCTCTCCAAGTCTGGCTCGCGCCGCCGGAGAGATGGAACTGAGCGGCCTGTTGGCGAGCTCTGGCGCCTCACATTCGTCAGGTGCTAATATCTGTATAGATTATTATTTTACCTTTCAGAACCCCTCAGTTTGGGGGCCTTTTTGTGTGTGTGTCAATAAAATTTACGAACAACACTGCAACAATGTGTGCACGAGGGCTTGTGCCAGCAAACAAAAGTATTGTCAAAATTTTTAATATCACTCAAACTTTTGCGATGTCACTGACATGCACAGTTTAAGGCGTAGGTTGGCAGAACCGAGAGAAGTTCCTCCAATACTCCTTCGCCCTTATGGACAACTTTTTGAATGACGCAGCCTTAGAAGAGGTTCAATATAAAAAAATTCACAGCATATCCACGGGGTGAATGATGATGAGTGGGCGAAGCTCCTGAGGGGAAATCATCGGTAAAACCGTGCGCCCCAACCTCCACGGCCGCCGTGGAGGTTGCAGCGGACGCCGTGGTTTGACGCGCCGCTCAGTTTTCGTCCACCCCAACCTCCATGCAACGTGACCCGGCGAACGCCGCCGATGGTCCGGTCGCGTTCGCCGCCGCGCGTTCGACATCTAGCTCGCGTAGATCGCCGACAAACAGCCGTATTTTCGACGCCGGCGGCGGAGCGGCCACCGCCGGGCGACGGTCGCCGCCTTTTCGCCTACATTTCGCTGCATGGAGGTCGGCCTTTATCCATCGGGCGACTCCGAACGCGCGCCAACAGCGAACGGTTTTTATCACCACTCTCCCCGCCATCTAGTAAAAAATCCAAGAACTAAACTAGAGGTAGCAACGCCATCTAGTAAACAATCCAAGCGCATCTTTTCATCATATACAAGTACCGCCATCTAGTAAACAATCCAAGAACTAAAGTAGAGGTAGCCCTGCCATCTAGTAAACAATCCAAGAACTAGAGGTGGCTACATACATACGTCGAGGATGGACAGACCCACGCCTTAAGGAGCTTCGCCCCTAAAAGGTACCAAAAAATGAATGCTGGGCCAGACAACGTTCACTTCAGCGACATTAGCGGTCACGTGATCATCGACTTCCAGGCACAACTACAAACTGCGAAAAATGGTCGGCGGCTGTCGAGAAGTGTTGCTGCTTTCAGATTAGCATTCAGGGCCGAAAGTCCGGCCACTTTCGTACGGCAACCGGGTGGAATTGCGTTCGGTGCTCCGGGAGATACATAACACCAAAAGTGCGATATGGGTAAGCAAGCAGCAGTGGACACTCCTGGACCGCCTACTACTCTCGGTGCTGAAACCCGAGAGGCGGAAACACAGCGAGGAAGGGCAGTAAAGCGAATCCCCTCTCCAGGACGTCTTCATGGTCACAAACTGTGCTCCAAATTCGGTGCTCCAAACTAGCACAATATTTCCGTGTATAACCAGTGGAAGGGGCCGCAACACATATTGCTTGACAGAGACAGCCGACAAACTGTGTGGAGACTTGTCGGAGCAGCTATCTCTGCCTTTAATTCGAACAGCTTATTTGGTAGTATTGACAGTAGACAATTGCAACCACCTACGCCAACATCAATGCCGAAAAGTCAACATCAGACTCTGCGGCCTCATTGATCAAGAGGAGTTCATTAGGAATATCTAAAGCAGAAATTATTTGTACCTTAACAGGTCCCAAAATTGACTTTAAAATGGTTACTACTCTTGCTTACCGTAATTTACCCTAACCTGAAAAGCACCATTCGCAACAACAAATAAAGGAATCCACTCGTACTGTGTTATCCGGGTCGGTTATCGGAGGTATGTAATTAGGCACTTCAAGTATTTCAACAGAAGCCCTTGCGCTAGAGGGAATCTTTGGGTTGGTTATTCAGGGAACATACGATGAAATCGGCCCTCCCCGGCCTCCACGCATCGGCAAAGCAATTGCTCTGTTTCTCCCTCATGAAAATGACTGGCCCTTAAACTTCCGGCAAGCACACAATTGGAGATGTCGTGGTTAAATGCACTTAGCACGGGTGCCCTGAGGAGACTTGTGACGTCACCAACCACGCGGCACCTGGTCAGTTTTTCAGAGAACTGCACAGGAGTGCATGCGGCTACATAGTAAATTTAATGATCAACTCCATTCGGATATTGTGCTTTACAAGCAAGACTGTAGCAGAATGACGTTTAAACTGTTCGGACAAGTGGTTGGAGCCACAGCAAGAACAATGGCACTAATACAGCGCTGCCATCAGCTACTAGTTTATGAAAGGTCATGGGGGAGTGTAGTACAGTCTGAACGCCCAGTCGGTGTACTACTGCTCCATCATACCACTTGCCTCATGATACCTTTCGCTCGAGTATCTCTTAATGATTTGAAGGAAATGCTTGCTAAAACCGCTAAGCTTGGTCTTGATCTTCTGGGGTTATTCTTTGGAATTAAATTACAGCAAAATCTTTGTCAGCGTTCCTATCTGGATGGCTTTTCTGCCGACATATCCGAGAACATAGGAGCGCTCGGTTTCTTTTAGGTTGACTGATTGCCGACAAGTGATCACTCTGCCCCGACAAATGTCAAATTTACGGATCACCCGAGTACCTATTGAAGTCTCTTTCAGCGCATTCTTCATTTTGCCAACTCTGCTGCACGACCTGGAAACGTGGTACGAAACCAATACGGACATTTACGCTCGGCTGCAAATATAATTCTACGTGGTCGACCTAATTGTTTGAGCGTACTTTTAATTGGTAGCTTTGGAAATATACCGTCTAGCGAATGCTATGATTACCAATGCTCGCATAGAACACTAGAAATGGTACTTCAACTCTCGCCGGCTCTGCTCCCTATCCTTGATAAATGACCTTTCATTTGAAAAAGTTAGTAATCACGGCTGCTAATAGACGGTGCTTGGTCTTCTTTCGAACTTGCCATCAGGCGACATAATGCCCACTATGCAAGGTCTGCTGTCCTCGCTTTCCGCTCAACAATCAAGGCAAAGAACCGTTTTACAAGCCTTCGTTCGGCTCTTCGAATCATGGAGATTCATCCCTGAATTCTGCGTGAGAGTAAGTCTACTACTTCAACGGCTCTGGCAAAAGGGCACCACTGGGCACTGGACTCTTGCACAATACTAGTGGTGAAACGGTGCATGAGAACTCTCTCGTTTTAAGGCCAAGATGTAAAGGCAGTGATGAAGCCGACATTTTTGCTGCAATATGAAACAAATTCTGTCTCTTTACTGCGTTATCGTGCACGGCCCCGGTAGCCTGCTTCTCAGTTTATGAGATTCCCAACCATGCCTTTGCACCCTCTCCTAAAATCTTTGCTCAAGTTTGTGCGTGCATATATATCTCTGCTAGTTAAGGTTGAAAAACTTTTTCGACATACAAAATATATTTTGTAGATGTTTTTACGACTGCTTTTGTTAACACGGTTATGTTTTTGTGCATACAATATTTTGTGGAGTTGCCAGGAGTATGTTTAGATAGGAAGCGAGTAATTTGTATGTTTTTGTTTTAAAATAATGGCAGAACCCTGACCGTATAGTTCAATTTTTCAGGAAACAATATAAAATTGTTTGTTTTACATATTTGTGTTGTATATTTTTGGGGGGATGCTGCCAATCTAATCAATTCTGCACTCCTCACCGACACGCCCGTAAGGCTTTCTATGGGGTCTAGCGCAGCGCCACTGCATCATCCGGTACGTTGTTTATAAAGCGAATGTAGTTTCAGACACGCTTACTGGTTGGTCGGACGATACAAATACGCCGCTGTCTTCTCTCCACGTCGTTTGCTACCAAGACTTTCTTTACCCAGGCGTTACTCATCTGACAAGCCCCAATGCCAAAGCATTCGGGAAGCGGTGTGAGACGAGTCAACCTGTGGCGGAAATACCCGCCACGACAGAGGTGGGCATGCATGTCTGCATGCAGAAACATCGTGTTTAGCACAGATGGTCTTGTCGGAAACTGGGGCAAAAGTACTTGCTGCCCTGGAAATCCTACGCAAAACTCCGGTTACCATGGGCTGAAACGCCTCCTGAAGCCCATCCTTGAGCGGAGCTGGAAATTCCGCGACCGCACGCTGGTGCAACCGTAAGTAGAGTCGCTAACCCCTCCAAACTGCGCTTAAACAGCAGCGAGCTTTTTTCGACTTTGGCAAGGGTTGATATATACAAGGGTTCTGGAGGCAATAAAATACGGCCACCCTGAGACAGCCGTAGGAGACGCAGAGGGTCTTTTTGTCTAGAAGATTGCCAAGTGAAATACGGCCGAACGCTGTGGAAAGCCACTGGTATCTCTGGACTGCTGGAGCTCAAACCATTGTAGTGCTTTGTTGAAGGTCCGAAATTTATGAGACAGAGATTCCAGAAGAACACTCCTGAAACGTGCACTCCTGAGTAACAGTGCTATTGGGCTAGTTCTAGACGCTTTATTGTGTCGGGTGAGTTTGACATTTTTTGTTTCACAGGAATACAAAAATCAATAAAGGCAAAAATATCGCAGTGACCAGAAGCAGGAACAAACACACCAACTCTGCATATAGCTTGCGGGCTCTCCCAGCTCAGCCATTCAAGCCGAAAGTTTTTTCTCGACTACAGCGGTTGTTTCTGTTTAAACATGATTACACGCGGTTCGACTGGCACCACAGTTGTCAACGGAGGGAGACGCAGAACGTCTGTTTTCTCAGGGCTTGCTATGTGGAACGCAGTCACACGTCGAGGTAAGCCAATGAAGTATCCGAAACGCTGGATACCGAACCTTCGTAAGGTCTATTTGCACAACAGAAATAAATTTGCACGATGTATACTATAAGAGCACAGAACAAAGATGGAAGCCTGATTGCCAGTGCTATTTGGCTGATTGAAGGTGATTTATTTCGCCGAAAAAATTGTCATTTTTGTCAGATACCTGAATTACCACATGAACAAAACAACAGCCGTGATCGGAACCGAAAATTGAACCCACATCCTCAGCATAACGGAGGCGATGCTCTTCAAAATGAGCTATCAAATAAGCCACATTTTCGCTAGAGTTCAGCGGCGGTTTCTGTTTAAATAATTTTGTTGTGTTTAACTGGCTCCTCCCCTCGCAACCGAAGGAGACATATAGTGTCTACTTCTACCAATGCTTCCCACCTGGAACGCGATCGGACGTCGTGGTACACCGATATTTCTGGCGTGATTGAGTATTACCCTCGTATTGTATGTTTAGAGAACAGAAATATATGGCATGATAGATTACACAAGAACACTCTTGAAAGATGTGGTCTTAATTGCCAGTGCTATTCGGCCACATGAATGCGGTTTATACCGTTAAAAAAACTGTTTTACTGGTGAGATACAGGAATATAGAAATCAAAAACGATCAAAAATATCCCAGATCTGAAGCGGGAGCGGCCCGCAAGACCTAAGGTCATGCGTCTATTGATCTTGCAAAACAGCTTTCCAAACATCCAATTTTTCCATTACTTCGGTGGTGGTATTTCTTCAGACAGTTGAACAAAATAGTGAAGTGTCCCATATCTTACAAAACTTCGGTAGACAGAACGTGTTTGGTTTTCCCAGCGGTTTACCACGTGGAGCGTGGGCAATTGTCGCAGTAAGCCAATGACTTTTCTGGAATGCTGGAGCTAGAAACCTCGTAATGCGTTTTTGCAATAGGAGTTCTTAGGACGAGCTAAATAGTAAGAACACTAATCAAAGATGCAGTCCTTATTTTTTGAGGCACTGGTCACGTGGACTATTGTCGGACGTCGGAGTAAGCCAATGTCAATTCCGGACTGCTGTAGCCGGTACCTTCGTACTACAATGTTTTGACAACAGTAATTATTTGAACGAGGACGTGTGTAGGAACACAATCCAAGGATGCAGTTCTGATTTGCCGGGTTATTCGGCTATTTCTAGATACTTTGCAGCTCTGAATGAGGACAACTATAATATTTGTTGTTCAGGAACACAGAAATCTATGTCAAGAGAAAAATCGGCTTTTTGGAATACCCGGTTTTAATTGACGCCCTCGGCGTAACGCTTGCGGTGCTCTTCCAACTAATTATTTCCGGTTGGGAATATACTCCCGACTTGGGCGTGGTTTTTTTATGTAGAGAATTAAAGACCGGTGAACTCGTCGTGCCCATCGACAAAGGTGGAAAACGAAGGTGTTATATCGTTTTCCCTGTGGCTTCAAACCTAAAACATTGTGGGACGGGGGGGGTAAGCCAGTTTTATTTCTTGACCGCTTGGGCATAAACTCTCGTAAAGCATTCCTGCAGAAAGTAATAAATGGAGGAGGGATTCCGCAACAGTAGATGCATAAGTAATGATATCATTCTCTGTTTAATAAACGAACACGTTACATGTTCGGGCCAACCCCAACTAGAAAAGGCTGGTGGGGCCACGACCGGCAGTTGGCCACACATCATGAAGCTAACGATTAACAATACACAAATATGTCGTAATAAATAGACGAATAAAACATTAAAAAATAAAGAACACACAATAGCAGTAGGAAAAACAAGAAATTACACGATGATGTATGCGGACCTCCGAAAAAAAGATGGCTGATCAAATGTAAGTACGGTTGCTTATCGATAGCAGATCAGAGGGAGAGAACTATAAAACAGGGAACATTGAACGAACGCCACCAATCACTATGCTTTCTAAAAACACTTCTTATTACGGAATGATCACACGAGCGAAGGACACGTTGCGGAGTTTACAATGTCCAATGATCCTGCATTCAAATATATTTTAATACCGCTGTCTGTGAGAATACAGAAAAGTCAGACATGTGTAATAATTCAAAGATATTTGATATTTGATAGATATTTGATAAGCCATACATGACAGACTGAAGAACAGATTTAAGTAAGCAATTGATCTTGTGTTTTCAGAGAGCAGTACAGAAATAAAAACGGCAAATGATATTGCCCCACAATGTATGGAAGCGCAGTGGTTTTCTGTTCGTGTCACTTTTATGGCCGGAATGCTTATTGGAAACATCAGACAAATAATCTTTCTCAGTTCATTACATACGTGAGAGGAGTGGCTATTCCATAGTATATCAAAATGAAATATTAAAGAGAAGTTTTTAACATTTGACATAAGTTCAACAGGTGTACATTCACACTGGACACAATTATGTGCATGCAAATATAATGTTGCGTGGAATAAGTGTAGCTAACAAATGGAAGGAGCCCTTTGTGACTTTTTGTTGTTTACGTTTATAAATTATCACTGCACCACCACTTTAGCATAAAATGGTTATTTTGGCAATATACCATTGCTAGTTTTTATTATAAATTTAAACGCAGGTACCCAATTATCCGCCTACTGGAAAACTTTGCTACGACTTTTTGACCTAATAAGATAATAAAATAAATATAAATAAAATCCGAGCAACAAGAAACCCTCTATGCAAGCCAGAGGGTAATTGCTGTGTATTGCTTTTTATGGATCTCAACTATTGAACAGGTAAATTTAACAATGATAGAAACGTCCTTCTTAATCTAATCTGAAAGAGGTTACCTTATAAAAACAGTGATTTACAAAAGTGAATGTTTTTAAAGCATCCACAAACACGGCTCAAGCCGGTTAGTTAAAATATAAGTATCGTTGTGGCGTCAGTGAGTTCTCAAAACCTTTTTTACGTTTAACGTCCTTGAAGAAACCATATTATTTTGTGGAGGTCAGGATATGCGTTTCAAAAGAAAAACGCAGCAAAACTAAGCCTTACTCAACATAACTCAGCAGCAGATTTAGTCGAGATCGCCAGTTCCACTAGAATACATGCAGGTTATTCAAGGATAATGATGTGCCAAATCAATTAAAAATTTGATATTTGTGATATACTGCCAACTTGTGCTAACATTAGTAGAGAACATTCCCACCAAAAGATATCTTAACAACTACCCCAAATATCAAGTAAAAAGGGCACTACTACAGACGAATGTTGCCCCGCCTTATCACTACAAGTTTCATGCGACAACGAGCGTTATTGACGTCTGTATTTAAAAAAACAAGCAAAAAAGCTTTTTTACATTACAAATATAGCGCAACAGTACTTGAGTTTTTCTCCAGACCAATATAGGCAGCAATGGGGTGGCGTTAGTCAAAACGGTATTCCGCATGCATTGCAAAACAGTTGTTTACGTCAGGTCGGCCATGTACCAAACTGTTTGTGTGTGATTAATTGGTTTCTTTTCGACAGATGGTAGCAATCTTTCAAGCCTTAAAGGCAACGTAAACTTTGAATTGGCTTTTCTCAAAACCAGGTTCCTATCGAGAAAAGCAACATTTTCTCTTGAACTATTTCCGTTTCGGAAATTATTTTTTGTGTGTCGTTTTTCAATGGTATACACACATGCTGAAATAGAATGTATATGTCTCACAAAAATTGCTTTGTTTTATTCACAGTATTTTTTGGACGGAAATAACTGAACCTATTGTTTGAGCTATGATATATATATTTAAATGAAGTGTAATTGCTACTATTACACTTCTGGTTTACTAGGAAGCCTGGTAGAGTTAACACATATAGAACATGTTTCACTACTGTGCCGCTAAAACATTTCGGAATACGTTAGTAAAATCTAAAATAAAAGAATAAAATTCAAGAAATATATGTAGAAACCAACAAGTATTTCTGTATGACATTTTTCAACTGGTTAGTAGATGGTCATAATGCATTCCTTCTAAAATGTCAAGTTCATAGATGACAAACCAGTGTAGCCAGAGGCGTAGTTGAACACCTGCATCGAGTATATACTAACTGTCTAAGCTCCGAATAAAATAATCGTCTTATTATTGTGATACAAGATCACAGAAATTAAAGTTCGGAATATTCCGGAATGATCAGAAGAGGGGATAGAGCCAACTACCTCCGCCTAACAACAGTGGTGCACTTCTATCTCAGCCATCACAGCAGTGAACTTTCTGTCGGCGTTTAGGTACAGAGACAGGTGAAGTACAGAGACAGGTAAAGTGGCACCACCCCTCCACAACCGTGGGAGAGATGGCTTCTTACCTTTTTCCAGCGACTTGCCAACGGGAACGTTGTCGCACTTAGTGGTAAATCAATGTCATTTCCGTTATGCAGGACGCAGAACATTCCTAATCTCATTTGGAGAAGAGAAATATATGGGACGAGGTACTCTGTACAAAATGCCATAAAATGCAGTCCTGACTGTATATAAATTCGGCTACTTGAATTGCTTTATAGATCTGACAGAGGTGATTATAATTTTTGTGAGATCGAGGAACACAAAAATAAAACTCGCGATAATCTCCCCGTGATCACAAGAGGGTATAAAACGCATGACCTCCGGATAACGATGGTGTTGTTCTTCCAATTACCTATTCGGGCAGCGAATTTTCTCGGAACGCCATAGGGGGTTTCTTCTTAGAGAGGTTCCCAGAATGGGCAACTGGCGCTTCCCCTCGAACACTGCCAGAGACGATGATCGTCATTTGTTTCCCAGTGGCTTCCCCCGTGGATCCCGTTCGGAGGAGAAGTAAACTAATGGCATGTCCAGATTGCTGCGGCCGGAACCCTCATAATGTACTTTTGCAGAACAAGTGTTTATGCAAGAGGGATTGAATAAAAACACGCATTGAAGATGCAGTTTTCTTTGCAATTCCCATTCGGGTAAGTCGCGTTATAGTACCCAATAATGTGATTATCATTTCTGTGTGACATTGAAATGCCGAAATAGAAGAAAGAATCACGTGTCGAAGGCGGGAATCGAATTCACAATCTCTGCAGAACACCTGCAGTGTTGTATTCACTAAGCTATCCCGCCAACAAACTGTCTTTCAATTTCCGCATGGGTTTCTTAATACACACGTTCGCAGATCGCTTAACTGCTGCTGATCCTTTAAACAAAGATGAGACGCAGAGAGCTTTTTCTTTGGCCGCTAGCAACACCAAATGTGGTTGGACGACGGGGTAAGCCAAAGGCATTACTAGACCGCGGTAGCCAGAACTCTCGTAATCTATGTTTGCAGAACACAAATATAAGCAGGTGAAATTCCGCAAGAACCCACATCAAGATGCAGCCCTCATGCCTTGTGCCATTCGGCTATTTGAATATTATTTATAGCGGCTAATAAAGTGACTGTCCATAGTAATGTAACTGTCCGTTGGACCAGCGCAGAAAAAAGCGGGAAATAAAATCGCCATGATCAGAATCAGGAATCCAATCTATGACATACACATAATGCCTGAGCTGCTGTTTTCACTGAGATATACACACAGAAGAATTTCTACAGGCGATTTTGTGCTTTTTTTATAAACGATCATAGAATGGTCAACTGCGGTCAACCCTCCACAAACTCTGGTGAAGTCTCAGACGGTGTTTTTTTTTGTTTTTCTAACGTCTTAACACGTAGAACGTTGTCGGACGTCAATGTTAGCCACTGGCATTTTTGAACTGCAAAAGCCTAAACCCCACATAATTCATTTTTGTTGAACACATAAATATTGGGCGAGCGACTCCGTCAAAACAGACATCAAGGTTACAGTACTGAATTCCAGCCCTATTCGGCTACTTGACTTGCTAGTAGCGCCGAATGGGGTATTTGTCATGTTTGTGGGATACAACAAGACAGAAATTAAAATCTAGAAAAAAATCTAACACAAAGTGAGAATCAAATCTACGTCCTCGGTATAATGCGTGTGACGGTCTTTTAAAAGAGCCGCTCCGGCAGTGAATTTTGCCTCTACTGTGGCAGGCGTATCTACTTAGTTTTCCACTGACTGGAAATTGGGCGCTTCTCCCCAACAACCCAGAGAGACGCGGAGTGTTTTTGTTTAACCAGTGGCTCGGCACTTGGAACTTGGTCGGACAATGAGGTAAGCCACTGTCATTTCGATATTGCTTGGGCGGAACTGTCGCATTGCATTTTTCCAGTAATGGAATATAGGGGCAAGAAATTTCGTAAAAATACACAGGAAATATTCAGTACTGATTGCCAGTGCATTCGCCTGCTTGAATGTTTTTCAGAGCTCCGTGTTAGACAATCGGCACTTTTGTGTAATACAGGAATGCAGAAATCAAAGTCGAGAAACTGGCGCCTTGACAGGAAACGGGCATTGAATGCACTACTGAATTTCATGTGTGGTGCGCCGCGAACTGATAAAGTTCTGCGTGCGAATTTTCGCTCAACTTGAGCAAAGGTTTAAATATACCACGGCGGAAAGACCTGTCTATGGCATCACCCCATGGGAACCACGGGAGAGAAAGAGCGTCTTTCGTTTTCCGAGTTTCTTATCTCGTATATTTCGTCAGACATCTGAGGAGTAAGCCAATGGGACGTCTAGCGTGCTCGGCGGAAACCTTGGTAATGTATATTTAAAGAATGAAAATATACGGATGAGGGATTGTGCAAGAACCGACAAAGAATATACCTTCCGGATTGCAAGTGCAATGCGGGTACTTGAGGTAGTTTCTTAGTACCGAATAAGGCAATTACCATTTTTTGTATGAGTACAAGAATCAAACTCGAGCTCAAAACGCCGTGATCGCAAGCGAATATAAAAACCAAACGACCGCCCAAAACGAGTGATTTGCCTTTCCAAATGCTCTATTGCTGTCGCAAGTTCTGAGTGAACTTCAGCGGGGAAAGGAGTTCTGTGTAAATAGGTTCACAGACCAGTCAGCTGGCAATGCCCCTATAGAACCACGGCAGACGCAGGGTGTATATCTTTTTCCACTATCGTCCCACGTCGAACGTGGTCGGACGTGAGAGTATGCCATTGGAATTGCATGGCTGCCTGTCCCGGAATTCTCGTAATGCATTTTTCCATTACCGATGTAATGCGAAGGCAAGATGACCATTGGTCATTAAGCGTAACAGAGTGGATCCCTAGAGAAGGCAATCGTGCAGAGGGCGGCAGAACGTTGGATGGGCAGATAAGATCAAGAAGTTCGTGGGGATAAAATGGTCGCAGTTAGCACAGGACTGGGGTAATTGGAGTTTAACTAGGGAGGTATTTGGCCTGCATTGGGCGTAGATAGACTGGTGATGATGATGATTATGGTGGTGGTGGTGATGATGATGACGACGACGACGATGATGATGATGATGATTATATAGAACTGTGTGGTAAGCTTGGCAAGTTTTAATACTGCTACCGTTGCACAGCACACAACTACGTTGACTTTCGAAGTAGGGAAGGCGTGCTACGACTTAAACCTAGTTTATTTTAGGAATGCGCAGGGCATTTAACCATTGAAATCAACAGAACAAAGTAAAGAGAACAAAGAATCATGCTCCAGCACACTTAAACCCAAGCCTTCCCTTCCCCGAAGTGGACACTCGTATTACCTTTTACCTAAAACACATGAAGGTTTATCAACGAAGCACTGCTGGGCTGATGGCAGAGTTGCATGAAGGAGGAATATCAAGATCGATGTCACCCTCATTTTGTGCGGAGAATGCTGACTAAGCAGGCACACCCTTTTTCACAAACGCTATTGACGTTCCGCTAATACAATCGGTGTGCCAGTTTTTGAATGTGAAACGGTGCTATGATGTTTAGCTCTTTCGGCCTGGCATGTCTTGAAAGAACAGTTTTTTTTCTTTTAGCACTGGTTAAAAGCTACATGCGTGCGATGGTCAGCTAGTCGAGAAAAGCTGCCCCATTTAGGACAGTTTAAGCATACCTACGCGGGTATTGAAGCATCGACAACTCTCACCCATGTAGCGCTTGTCACTGGAAAGAGAGAGTCCACGGATTATACCAGTATGTCAAGGAAAATATCTTTCTTTGCGGTGCACATTACAACAACCTCAAGGGCTACATGAAGGATGTAGTGGACTCATTCAAATTTATTACTGTGCGGTTTTCTCTCGAACACCTAACAACCATACCGAGGAAAACCCTCACCAAGAATTTGAATTAAATGCTGTTCGCAGTGCTCTAGTATAGATCGTTATACACCTCTGCTCCTTGTCAGGATGTTTTATCTCATGTAAAAAAATGGCTGTCCCTTGGATGGAACTGGGATGGAAGAAAAAGGAACTTGGATGGAAAAGCAACTTGGATGGAAGAAAAAGGTTTGTTTGTGGCCTAGTCAAAAAAATTGCACATGATGTGGAGAACCAGAAACAGTTGAACTAGTGTTCATGGAGTGCTGGAATGCCATTTTTTCTGGGATGAGTTTCAATGGACGTAAAAAAAGGCCTGCCCGTTTCACCAGAAGATATACGATTTCTATCTGTACAAAGCGATAGCAGTGTGCCGTACGACCTTATCATGGCTCTAGTCCTTCATGCCGTGTGCAGTTCCAGGATGGTGGTACACCAAGTCGACCCAAAAGTGCTCACTTAGAGCAAGTACTTTACACAAAGTATAACCATTGCTGTACGAGATCCACAAGCTACAAGACCATGACGACGGACTTCCAATTTTGGAAGAGCTGTGTACTTTTGATGTTTAAGTTTTCCAGTCAGCCAAAGCATGGCAGACGGTTTTTAATCTATCCTTGACTGGATGTGTTTTGAAAAACGGTAATAATAAACACTTACGGTCTGAAGGTCTGCGCACTTCAGCACACATGGAGAGATTTCACGCAAAAATAAACAACCCCCACAACAAGGCGCTGGGCTACGTTTTGTTTCTTTGGACAGTATATGTGCAAATGGTACACACATAAAATATAATTTATTTTTCTCGCAATTTGATAGATCGATTAGTTGTGAGTCAGCGCTGGTCTTGTGTACATTTTGCGTCCTCGTCCTTTCTTGCGCTATTTCTACGGGATATCTGTAGACGTGTATGTGTGTGAACACCACCGTCATACTTTGAATCAACATAAAACTAACGATACCTGTAATGAGTAATTGTACCATAAGAGGGAAAATATCATCCGGGCTGCAGAAGCGCAAATTTACATTGAAAAACTGAACATGCTCGTTTCGGTAATAAAAAAGGGAGTAACAACCAATATCTACATTGTGCGGGCATGGAACTGCTTTAGTTTACTCTTAGGCTATGTATAACATTGTTTCTATAAGCGTAATATGGACAGACGGTAGTGACACCGCAGCATATGTTTCAGACAATATTGAGAGTACAAATTTTGTACGTGATATGTTTGTTTTGCTTTTCTTAGAATTTTGGAATGCAATAGTTTGTGTTAGCATTGTCCTTAAGGCCACAAATAGTGAATATAAAAATTTGCAGCACTCGCGCTCATACCAAATATCCATACCATAACAATACTTTCTGAACTTCTTGCAGGTTCGATGTGGGGTACGTTTTCATTTTGTGTAAAACGCTTGTAGTAAATTTGTGGACTTATCTGTGGTAATCTCAAAACTATTAAGAACCTTACAAATTTATATAAGCGTAAACCAGAACACCAAATCATGATGCGCAGAAAAAATACACTCGGTTTCTCCGAACACTGCTCAGCAGTTGTGTATTTGTAAGAAACGTTTTCAAAGGTTTAGTGTTGTGCAGAATAAAAAAACGAATCACGGTACGAATTAATGAATTGAGTGAACGATCAATTAACAATTCAATGAATGACGGATCACACAAATAAATGAACGAATAAACGACAGAATGAACGAACCAATGAATGAATGACACACCTCATTTTAAGCACTGCAGGAAAGAGACGACATAAAAATGTTGGTTACGGGGGGAAAAGGTTATTTTATAGGACTGCTCCGCATTTGTTCAAGTTGTTTTTTATGTTTATTTATTAGCCTCAATCCTTAGTAGACACTAAGCGGGTCCGATCTATATCTTGGAAACCAGGCTGGCCTCCCGGATATACACCAGCAAAGAACGGCAAAGAGGACTATGGAGCCACCGATGGTAATGCGTGTCTTGCCACAAATTTAGGCCTGCTGCAATAAAACATTTGCATCGAATGTCCTGAGTTCCAGGTCATTTCCATAATAGATGGTGATGGTCTGCTGGAGCCATTCCCTCAGAGCAGGTTGGACATTTCACATGCCTTCGGTAGTTCCCTTTCGCAATTCGTGCGGTGAGGAGTAAGAGCCACGCCCAGTCGGAACATTCGTAGTACAACCTCCTTCATCCTGGAAACGTTGATGGGGAGGAGAATTTCACACGGAGGTATGAGAGCATGCGTTCGGCGTAGGAGATCCTCCTTTGCAGGCATTCTTGTGGCCCATGATTTGCTTGGGAGCTGGGCGGGGGATGATGGGGCCGGGTAGTTGTGTGACAGAAAGTCATCCTGTTCATTTTCTGCAATTCTGGTGTGAGCAGGAACTGATGAAAAAACCACTTTCGATGACATTTTGCAGTGAAGCTGGTAGATGTGTTGGCACTTGAGAGGGGTCTGCGCAACTTGTTTCAAATAGTTGACCACTTGCTTATAGTCGGTACGAAAATTGATGGTTGTGAAGTCTTCATTGAAAGCGGCAGCGCACAGTAGGGCGTCGGGTATTTCTTGCAATTCCAGCAGGAGTGGGGTGCATGTGGCAGAGGCGTAGACAATGCAGCCTTCGATGCTGGGATGAGTGGGCCTGGTCCACGCAGTGACTGTACGCGTTCCTGTGCATGAAGCATCGGTGTAGTGGAGGCATTGCCCGTCTTGTCCCGGGTCATTTGGTAGGGGAGAGAGCTGTACTTTACTCTCCTGGGTCCGCCTCCTCTGCAGATTGCTTGTCTTGTTGGAGGTTATAATCATATAACCCCAGGGGGGAAGCTTATCCGGACTTTCCATAGTAGCCAAGGCACCCGGGTTGAAGTGGTCGTATAGTGCATGGCCGTTCTGCAGCCATGCATGCTTTGACAGTCACACAGCTCTGCGTTGATTTATGAGCTCGTCAATTGTGTTTAGCGGAGCTTGTTCCTCAAGGGCCGGTATCGGAGTGATGTGAGGGAGACTAGTGATTGCTCGCATTGCTTATCTAATATTATCTTCCAGTTTAGCATGTTGTGATACTATTAGAGGCTGAAACTGGGCTTAATAAAACAATCGTCGTTGGAGCACAGCGCATGCCAGCCTACGAGCGACCTCCGTTCCTGCTCCACCCACTTTTGGCACAATGCGGTGGATTGTGCGAACGATGTTTGCCTCACTGCTTTCTAGCCATGCTGTAGCGGTACCAGCCTGGTAAAAATTCAGGGCCTGAATACAGAGCTCTTTGCTTCATCAAGCTGAGGAGTAACTATCAGTATAGATGGAAGGTGGACGGCGAGGTTCGTGTGGCCAGCTTTGTTAGCGCTGCCATGAACTTCGTCTTCTCGGCGAATACGCTATGACCAATCTTCGCTGCAAATGCCTGGTTAACTTCAAGAACCGTCTGCAGCGCTGTATACTCCATGTGTACGTTTTTGTGCGTCGACCATACTGTAACCTTATCCCCGTAGATGAGGAAGCGTGTGTGCTGCACAGTGTGGAGCTCCCACGCTAAGTGAATAAAGACAATGTTAAAAGAATTAGTGATGCCACAGCTCCATGGAGAATACCCCGCACCAAGTGGTACCGTAATACTGGCTTCCCTTCTACACGGAAAGCGAATGTACGGGTTTTAAAAGGCGGTGACATACTCAACACCACGACGTGGCTAGCCCGACTGAAGCATTGCACGTATGATAGCTTCGTAGGTTAGATTATAATATTGCTTTAAAATATCGGTCGCCCTTATGGTACGAGTGGCGTGGTGGAAAAAGGTAACATTCAAGGTGTCTTTGGACAACATCGCCAAACCATCCTCTGTTGCAATACCATTACGAACCCTGAGTTGTGCTGGATGATATTTGCGATGCGGCTCCAGCCCCAAAGAAATACCTGTCTTCAGCATTAGTTCTGCTGGTTTACAGATGGTGATTGTCAAGGAGATTGGGCGGGGATTTTTTCATCGGTTAGAAGGTTTTCTAGGCTTAGGTAATGAGGTAACTACTGAGTGCTTCCACTCGGCCGGGATTGATGAGGTTGTCCAGGGTTCATTATTACATCCAAAATAGCATTTAAAATATCTCGCTCGAGGTTTAAGTCAACCTAGTATGGTATACCATCCGGGCCTGGGGTGGTACCCTTTTTTGAAATTTTAATAGCGGCGAGTAGTTCCGGAGACGTAAACCGAGTCTTCAGGTCGTCTATGTCCACTGCAGGAGAAGAGGGATCTTGGGGAAGCGTGTGCGGCACATCGTCTATAGAAAAAAATGGTCAATCTGCCCATTTGGCAAAATCTTCCAGAGTCTCCTGAGCTGCAAGGCGGGAACCTGCCGCCGGATCGGGTGGTCAACGACGATTTTTCATTGCTCAGAATGTGCTCCAAAGTGTGCGATGTCATTTACGGCCATTCATACCTTCGCACCCCCTCAGCCCTCTTTCACCGGAAAGAAACTTTTGGTATTGTTGGGCTTTGGCTGTAAGGCGGTTAACGCTGATCCTGTCCCGGAGGGAGTCCAGATTTCTCCGAGCAGCGATATCTGCTCTTTTACGTGCCGCTCACAAATTAGGAAGTGCCTGTCAGAGTTCGGGTTGGCCTCCTATACCCACGTTTCGATCGTGGTCTCCTTTAGCTTTTCAGTCAGTGTATTGCGTAATGTAGATCCCGATAGCGGCACGTCCACAGTAACTAAACGGGATTTATCCCAGTGGGTATTGCAGGCCTTCCGCTTGACTTTGTAGGTAGGGTTCAGGCGTAGATCAATAAGAATAGTGAGGTGATCGCTGCCCCAGTCGCCTGGCCGTAGCTGCCAGTAGGGCGTCCGATTTCCCCATCCACCACGTTAGGCCGTGAGAATTTTTACCATTCGAGCGGGTAGGCGTGAATGGAACATTGAGATGATACGCCGCGTCGAAAAAGTTATCATAAATTTTCGTCCAATCGCAGGAGGTCATTGTGTATCCCCTTTACAAGTGTGGTGCATTAAAGTCACCACCGGCTAGGATTGGGAAGCTGGGGTAAGTTCTTCGTAAATGAGCAAACCAGCCAAGACGTGTAAGGGCTAATGGCGTCGGGCGTACATAGATCGAGACGAATATAACCGTCCCGCCAGAAGATGTACGTGGACAGCAACTACTTCCTGGTTGGTGTTACACGAACCATTAAACTCTATCAGCTTATGTGGGTATTGAGTAGATACATACACGCCAGCCTCACCGGTGTGGACATCCGTGGCATTCCTGCGCCCATTTAATATGGTAGGGAAACAATACGCCAAAGAGCCAGGTAGTTGGTGCAATGCAATATGGTCCTCCAAGAGCAGTGCCCATAGTAGTAGCTTAGCATATTGCCCTCGGAATTTCAGTTCTGCGATTCTCTTTTCGAGACCACCGTAATCCACTGTAGGATGGTTTGGTGAATGGACGTTGAGAGCTTTGAGTTGTCCCGAGTTTGCTGCTCTCTAGGAAATGCTACCGCCATTTTGAGAGGAGGGGCGATAAAAAGTCCGGGAGAGTCAAAACAGCCGCAGCTTTCGGAGATGAAAGTGGAGCGAGGAGGATGCGCACAGCCTCAATTAAAGGACAGCACCAAACACCGCCCCCAATGTGTTGGCCGGTTTTTGGTTCACGCTGGTATTGCAGTGAAGCTCGGCGAGCAGAGGCTGAAGACCGCGTAGTTGGAATCGTAGCCTGTGATTTCACTGGCACCCCTGGCTAGTCGAGTGCCTTTGCGAGGAAGTAACTAATAAAGGGCCTGACGTGTTTCTGATGTTTTTTTTTGCTACGGAACGTCGACAATCTCAAGTTCACTGAAGAAAGCTTCCCTCCTGTCGCAGCACAACACCGTTTCAGTGTAGTTCTGCAGCGGTCTAGAGAAATTGTAGTAGGTGTGAACGTTTTGTGCTATGTGAAATCTTTTTACATCCTACAGGTGGCAGCATTCCGATAGTAGGCTTGTGAGTCGGTCGGTTGTTATGGCATTGTGTGCATGGGCCGAACATTCTTTGGTTACAGTGCCTTCTAAATCTGTCATTGCCTATCCTAGAAAGCATTACCACATATCTTTATTGTTTTCTGCACATTGGAGCAGTACCTGAAAGCCCCGCAAAAGCCGAAAAATTATACGCGTCGGATTAGGGCGTGCGTTCTTTGGGTCTGCCTGGCACAAGTAAATTGTACATTTTACTCAAATGACATCGTTATTCCTTTCCACAAGGAACAATTGATCTCTACAAGAACATAAAGTCTGTAAGAAAGGAGTGGCTGCAGATTTTTAAACTTAAAAACCTTGCTGCGTGAGTTCTTCTGGCGAACAGAAGTCGTTTTACAAATATGAGCTCTAACGAATGATCGATCAGTACTTGCATTACATTTTTATATATTTATCTACGTATTTGTGTATTGGTTGTAAACAGACATTAAAGACCATGTTAGAGTGAAGCGGCGAAACATCAAGAAACTTTACGAACCCTTAATTCTTTTGAAGAAAATTATAATGAAGAATATCACATTTATACCTGCTAAATTGATAAGAATAAACCTGGGTGCTCGGTTTTTATGGAAACAAAAAATACCTTTGGAAGGCAAATAAATTTATCAGTACTTCACATTACAAGCCAAGTGCTTTCCCCGTAACGAGAAAACAAACTAGTGACTAGCCTTTCTACCATAAGCGAAAAAAAAGTAACCAAAGTGATGAGGGCCATATTTGACAACCTATGCAACTCCCAAAAAATGAGGTACATTAAACAATCGATAGCGCTATCCTCTGTAGTGAAACAAAAATCATTCTTGTGGACCCAGACTACAAAATTTGTCTGCTCAACCCGCGTGCTAATACAAAACAACAAAACAGCAGCGTCGAATGTCCCATAAAAAACATTGCCTGAAACTGGATTTCCGCTAGTTGTTTCGATCAATTGCAGGGTAGCATTGCGGGAACGGACGAAACAAATTGGAGTATTTTGGTTTACCGCTGGCAACCACAATAAAATTTCAGTTGTAAGTCAGCGCTGTGTCCGTTTCTTCTTCCTTTTGTGTCCTGTTTAATTTGCGCTGTTACCAAGCAAGACAATGTACCAACTCGCCCAGTCGTCTGTTTTGGAGTATAAAACTATTGGCCTTAGAAAATCATTCTCTGCATTTGGCGAGGTTGTAGTGAGGTTCAATGCAGGATTCTGGCCTTATCCAGATAGCGTGCAAAGCAGGGTTAAGATGGTACACGTTGTAAAAGAGGCAAGCACGTGCGTTTTTTTTTTTTCTGGTATCGGGTGCGGAAAGGACGAGGTTAGTCTTCAGCTGCGTTAAAATTATTGTGCGATAATTAAAAACCAAGAACGAAACGGGATGAACGGGTTTGGACGCGTTCACCTATGCGTATTTCATGTTTTGTCTGGGGTTCCACACTGAACACGCATACGTAATTTCAGGGCCGATGTATGTGGTGTGCAAAAGCACGTTTAGGGCTCTACGAGCAAAAACATTTGCTGGGGAATCACCGTAATTCAAGTTTAGCTTTTGATGTGGTTTTTCTATACGAATATTTCAAGAAATGTGGTTACTGATGTTTACATCATTGTTACCGGATGTAATGGGAAATAGTGTAAATGGTATAGTGCAATCACATCGTCTTTTTGAACTATTCGCATTACTTTGCATCTCTCAATATTTGCTTACATTGCCACTTTTTACACTAAGATAAACTTTTTGAGATTGCTAAGAATGCTCGCAGCATACCAGGTATTTGAAATTTTTCGCTACCTTGCGCGGTCGTCAGAAAGTAAAAATATTCTAGCGTACAGGAAGCTGTAGACGGCAGGATGACAATATAACCTATTTATTCGCCGTAGCACTACAGCCAAGAGTACTGTCAGGAAGTGTATTCTTACAGCGAGTATCAGAGAAGATGGCTGAATCAGTCTGCCATGCGAGCACAGCACCCACACATTTACGTCGTCATCTTCGAACAACTGTATAGCAAAGAACCATAGCACGTATCCGTCACTGCAGATTGTTTACTGCAGGGCGATCACACAAACCGCAAGCAGAGGATCGGGGCTTGACAAATATCTTTGTAACACTTCCCCCCATCCCGTCGAGAGAGCATCGTCTTCATTGCGTGTAAAGATATTTGGAAAAAAATTACACCATCTTCCCTTGGGGAACCCTGATGAGGATGCGAAGCATCGTGGCTGTTCCGTGTGGTTCCATTGTGTTGCCGTTATGTGGAGTGATCTGGTTTTTATTAGCGCCAAAGGGAATTCCGCGTCCGGGTCCACACCGGTGGCAAAGGCACGCAAGTGCTGTTGTGTTACTTTGAGTAGGCGGTGGTTCTCGAAGCGCCAAAACTCGTCCATCATGTTCTTGTCGATGTTGTCTCTGTGGTAGAATCGGTAGTCTCCGTCAGCTTTGGTGAGGTAAAGGTTGTTGACATTGGTGCACCGGCTGAGAGCAATGTACACGCCCTCCTCTCGGCAGCTTTGTCTTCTCGTTCTTCTGCTTCTTCGGCGGGTCCCCTACGGGAAGATGATGATGGTGGTTGAACGCGAAACTATCTCGTGATGGATTATTTGGTTGGCCAATCCCTAGGGGCCTCCTGCCACAATCAGAATCAGAGGCGCTGCGGACGGGGCCGGTTGAGCTGCAAGGCGTGTGGCGCTTCCCGCTACAGCTTTCCCACGAGAAATTCCGCATCCCCCTTTAAAGTTTTCAGTTCGTCGTTTCTGTTGACGTTCAGCTTCGCGTGCCTTCGTTGTACCAGTAGCTTCTTGACGTATATTTCAATGAGTCAAGGACATAAGGCGCGTTCGTAGCACTTGCTCCTGTCCCGGATTTGCGGCGGAGTGGGAAGAGCACCACGTACCTCCGGCTGCTGCCACAGAGTAGCGTGATGAAAACCGGGCACCGCTAACTATTTCTTTTTTATATATACTGTAGTATCGCGCAGCTGTGGGTGTAAGGAGGAGAGTTGCGCATGCGCAGTGAGCGTGTGGATGGCGCCACCATCACAGACGCAGGACAAAGCGAGCCTAAGAAATGCTCCGCATTTAAAAATAAAGGCGCTTGTTGCATTGTCCCTTAACGTGCGAGGTAAGGCATCGTATGCTCGAGAATTACGAAGTGAAGGGGGCGGTGACGCCAGCGTTTACAAAACATTATATGGTGCAAAACCTCGCAGATTACGTCGCCTACCTGGCGCAAGACTCAAAGAACTAAAGTAGCGTTGGAGGAGCTTTTCATTGAGTCATCGACGTAGAACAGGTGCCCATACAAATACTCGTTCTCGGAGTTTAACAACGGCAGTCCTCTGACGGAGGGTGCAACGGTCATAGCGCTGTAACTCCCATGTTCATAAGAGCGCCAGTTGAGATCGCCTCATCCACTGTGTTTCATGAACTCATTTAGCAGCATGTTGTCGTTGCTGTATTCGTGAGGCAGCATTGACTCCAACATAGTGTTCACGGGTGGTCCACAACGAATGAAGAACAGCGTCATCCGGGTCATGTCTTGTTGACCCGTATCTTAAGCGAGTGTGACGTAAGGCAATACTCAGCATATCCGCTATGGTATTGCTGAGACGTTTGGTCAACCGGTTTCTTTGCTGGTTGTACACTTTTGAGGTTCGATGTGAAGTACTGTTGAGTTTCCTCGCTGCGTCGACAATGGCAGCAATAATGGATTTGCCCCTGTTTGTAATAACAATTACCAGAGCACCGTGGCGGAGGACAATGTAGTTAATAAAAAACTTGGGAACCTCGAATGCAACGCCGGTTCGGATATATTTTGTTCATGCATACCGAGTGGTGACTACAAACCAGTTGTTTCTTATGGGCGTCGTCGGACATAGTCAAAACAGGTCCACCGCGACCGGTCCAACCGGCTTCTCTGGGAATTGGAGAAGGTGCAGGAGGCCGGCTGGCCGGAGTGGTGGTGCTTTCCATAATTGGCATTCACGACACGTGCGCACGTAATTCCACATGGCTGAAAAGGTTTTGCAAGTAGTATGACTGCTGGATCGTAGTCAGTGTACATTGTGGGAAGCCCCTTAGAACGACAAATTCTGGGCTAGAGGGTGCTGCTCGGAGGCCCTCGCCGCGAGCTTGCTTCCTTCGCCCTCCTCGCCTGCCATGCGGCCAGCAGGCTGCAACACTTGGAGACACCGGCGCCCAAAAAGCAGGTGCTGGTGGACACCCGGCAGCGGGCAGCGATGTGGAGGAGCGGTCGGTGGTGTTGAAGAAGTGCGCGTGGGACTGGGACTCGGGAGGCCGAGGGTTTTTGAACGTGTGCCTGTGTGTGTACATAGACAAGTGACAGGGAGGTGATGTGAGTAAACAGTTTTCTTGTACGCAACTGCCTCATTTCAGGATAGCCGCAGAGAGCAGGTCCACATCTGGCGCCCGAAGGAGGGGCTTATTTGAAGCCCACCAGTGGACATTTCGTCTCTGCGGCGACCGGGAAGGGGCTAACTCCAGTTTGAGCCGGCATTTCTTTGTTCCGTCAAGAAACCGCCATTTTGGGCACTAGCCTACCGCCATCTTGGGCACTAGCCTACCCGGGCCTTTCTGGCGTATAGATGCATGTTTTGTAAATGAGTTTAGATTGCTGTGTTGTGGTCTTTTATTTTATGTTTTACGATAGCTGCAGAAGCCTGAAGTTTTTTGCGTTCTTCGTTGTGTGTTTGTGTAACGGCTTAAGTGACTACACTGCATTGCAGATATATTGTGTGCGCTCTCAATTGTTCTTCGCAGAGCGTGGTGTTACCGCAGGATATAAAACTGGCCGAGTATGAGACAAACGACCACATTTCAGTCGCCACTTTGTGTGCTGGTGAGGCTGCCCCTGCTGACAATATTTTCCCAAACTCGAAGCTTCTCAGCATGGTTAATAAGTCGCTCTCCTCGGATGAACAAAATGCATTGGTCGACATCCTTTCTCGACATGCCTCTGTCTTCGACTTTGCGGCGGATGTCTCTCAGGCGGCACTTCCAGCCTCCCGCACTCGTCACACTATAGATACCGGCGGATCGGCGCACCCGGTTTGACAGAAACCTTACAGGGTGGCCCCATCTGAACGAAAGATAATCTCTGAGCAAGTCACAGAGATGTTACAAAAAGGTGTCATACGTGAGTCGGCCAGCCCATGGGCAGCGCCTGTGATCCTCGTACAAAAGAAAGATGGTACCTGTAGGTTTTGTGTGGACTACCGACGTTTGAACGCCATCACCAAAAAAGACGTCTATCCGCTGCCCAGAATTGATGATATGATAGATTGCCTGCACTCCGCGTCTTATTTTTCGTCAATAGATTTAAAATCCGGCTATTGGCAGATCCCCATGAACCCTAACCACAGAGAAAAAACAGCCTTCGTCACTCCAGACGGCCTTTTTGAATTTAACGTGATGCCATTCGGTCTCTGCAACGCGCCAGCGACATTCGAATGGTTCATGGACACAATTCTGCGCGGCCTGAAAAGGGACATATGTCTGTGCTACCTCCACGACATAGTAGTCTTCGGACGAACTTTTCACGAGCACAACGCACGACTCGAGACAGTCCTCAGCTGCTTAAAAGGCGCCAGATCGGTGTTGAACTAGAACAAATGTCATTTTGTCGAGCGTCAAACGCTGGTTTTGGGACACCTTGTTGATTATGATGGCGTGAGACCGGACCCTCAAAAGATCGCCGCTGTTGAGAGATTTAGGACGCCCCAATCAGTGCGAGAGCTCCGTAGCTTCTTGGGGCTTTGTTCATACTTCCGTTGTTTTGTGCCCCGCTTTGCAGATTTGGCGTCTCCCCTCACTAGCCTCTTGCACAAAGATACTGCCTTTACCTGGACCGCCGAGTGTGAACCTTTGTTCTCCCACCCTAAATATCTCCTTACATCGGGCCCTATCCTTCGCCTCTTTGACCCCGGCGCTCCCACCGAAATACATGCGGACGCTAGTGGTGTTGGACTTGGTGCAGTGCTCATCCAGCGGCATAGCAATGCTGAGCATGTGATCGCTTACGCCAGTCGTTGCCTCAGCAAAGCTGAGCGCAATTACACAGTCAACGAGGAAGAATGCCTGGCTGTGATCTTCGCGATCAGCAAATTTCGTTCCTACGTGTACGGCCGTCCATATACAGTCATCACCGACCACCACGCGCTGTGCTGGTTGACCGGCCTCCGTGACCCTAACGGCCGACCAGCAAGGTGGGCCTCAAAGCTCCAAGAGTACGACTTCGTCATTGCCTACAAGAGTGGTCATCGGCCCGCAGACGCTGATTGTCTTTCATGGCTGCCAAATGCGTGCACTGATCGGGAAGAAGACCATTTCGATGACTGTCTGGCAGCTGTAGACACAGAATTCTCCGATGTTGCTACCTTCCGTTCAGAGCAGCAAAAAGACCCAAGCATCCAGCACCTCTTCGCTGCTGCTGATGATACTACGGCTCCCCGGCGCTGCTCGTTGCATGATGGGCAACTGTACAAGATTAACTACATGCCTAGGGGAGCGCGTTTTCTTCTTGTCGTGCCAAAACCTTTGCGTGCTACAGTTCTACGCACCATGCATGACGATGTTACAGCCGGTAACATGGGTTACGTAAGAACTTTACACCGTACCCAAGAAAGATTCTTCTGGCCGAAAATGCGCCGTGAAGTCCAACATCGAGTTGCCTCTGATGTCAGCACTACAAGCGACCTACGGGCATTCCATCTGGGCTACTCCAACCTATAACACCCTCTTGTTTCCCCTTTGACCAAGTCGGCAATGATTTAATCGAACCTTTTCTACGCTCTTCGACTGGTAATCGCTACATCATTGTCTGCGTCGACCACCTGACGCGTTATGCAGAAACTGCGGCTGTCGCAGCTGCGAAGGCAGACATCGTTTCGACATTCCTGCTCCGGTTCGTCATCCTTAGGCATGGTGCTCCTCGGGTGATTATCAGCGACCGTGGATGTCAGTTCGTCGCTGATGTTGTGGAAGACTTGCTGCGTCTTTGTTCAACTCACTTTCGTCACTCGACACCCTATCATCCCCGACAAACGGCTTGACCGAGCGTAACCAACAGGGCTCTCACAAACATGATTGCGATGTATGTTGACTCTCGCCACAAAAACTGGGATGAGATTTTGCCCTTCATCACATACGCTTATAACACGGCCCAGCATGAGACCACTGGCTACAGCCCGTTCTATTTGTTCTACGCCCGTACACCTCCGAACACCCTGGATACAATATTGCCCTTCTCTTTAGGTCACGACTCATCCGTTTTGCGCACCCTCTGTCTCGCTGAAGAAGCTTGTCGCCTCGCTCGTTTACGTACCCTGGCCTCCCAGGGCCGCTCAAAACGCCTTTACGACAGTCGGCACCGTGCGGTTTCGTACGCTAAAGGCGACATGATGTTGTTGTGGACGCCTGTACGCAAACGGGGCCTGTACAGCAAGTTCTTGTCGCATTACACGGGACCATACGTTGTCGTCCATCGGTTGAGTGATGTCACCTACGTTATCTCGCTCGTAACGACCCCTGGACGGAGAAGCTTCAAGACTGAACTCGCCCACGTCGCCCGGCTGAAGACATTTCACCCTCGCCTGTGACTTCCTTGTGCCTCGCCCGACGGGCTTCGTCTGCGAAGGGGGAAATGTCACGCTCGAAACTGTACAGCGCTAGACTAGTCGCGACAAATCCCCAAGCGGGGTATGCGTCAAGGGGTGGAGAATAAGAGGAAGTGGAGGACGAACCGCACTCGTACTGACCGCAGGATCGGTGGCCGCCTCCTTCAATGCTCTTATTCCTAATCACGGCTTTAATTAAACCTTTAAATAAACGGCTTTAACCTAATTTAACGTGGCGTCTTATAGGAAGGTATGAGGCGTTTGAGAAGGTGTCGTTCGTGTATTGTGATGTGCGTTCGTGTATCCCGATATGCACCTATTGTAGCATTTTGTATTTTTATGTATGTTTACTTATATATTGGCCTCCAGACAATATAAACCTACTGTCATATATTGTGTGGATGCCTCTGTTCCCTTTCTTTTTTGTCACCTTGATCATTTTCCCATATTCCACACAGAAACGAAGAGTACCGTCTTTGTTTTGTACGGGAACAGGGGATGCCCACAACCTAGTTCACGTCTGTGTAACATCGTCGGTGAGAATGGTTTTCACCTACCTTCCAATAGAATCCTTTTCATTGGCCGAAACTCGGTAAGGGGGCTGGTGCATTCGTCGCTCGTTTTCGTTGGTTATGATACGATGTGTTGTTATGGTGTCTGCCATACTCTGGTGACGTAGCAAGGAAATCGCTACAAGAGTATATTATTGCGAAGCTGCCGCTGTTGTGTTGCTTTAAAGTTAGGGTTCATGTCAAGCTTTGTAGTTCTTTCAACATCAGTTGAGGTGAATGACTCCGCAATACTGTGTAGCTTGGGACTTGCGCTGACTTCTTCAATGTAGGTGACGGCTGCATGGATTGGCACAGGCTGGTGTAGTCCGTTGAAATTCTTCTGGAGAAGTTCAGTTCGTCCGTTAATAAGATCAACCAGGCCACGGGCGGCGCCAATTTTCCGAGCGAAGAGAAGCGAAACGTTTTGCTCCACAATAACACCATTTGCTGGCGATCGCTGGCATTTAACGGTGACACACATGCTAGCATGAGGCGGTAGCATCATGTTTTTTGGCAGACGTGGAGTGCCAGTCTTTGCAGAGCGTTCTTGTTGTACAGTGTTTGTGGGGCACAAAAAGCGACCACCAGCTCTCGTACGTTTAAAATTGCGCAATACTCACGAAGGACATCCAGGCCGAGTTTAAACTGCTTTGAACAGTCATGCAGCACAACAAAACAACCGGGAAAGGTGACACCGAGAATTTCGGTATTCATGATATACATGCCAATGGGCACCACGACATGACCGCCCTGGATTGGCGAGCCATTCCAGGGCGTTGTAACCTTCGGAACTTTTGCAGCGAGGGAGCCATGTTTGAAAGAATCATCGGCAAGAGTATCGACAAGAGTTGTTATTGGGGGATTATCGACGAATTCTGTAATACCGGCCGAAATTATTTCGTTTTCATCAAAGTTCATTATCTGGGTCGGGTGAGCTATCGAAGGTCGTCGCATCGATGGAGGCTCTGGACCTTGATACCCAGAGTCCTTCCCCCGAGAGGTCACAGGATTCAGTTTCCCCGACGTGGGCCCGGGGACCTGTTTCCAGTCTGGTCAGAACTGAGGGGATGGCTAGGCGAGAAATAGCGTAGGGGTGAAGAAGACCTGGATTGGTGCAATAATCGGGAAGTTGAGAGTAGCTCGTTGGTGGCAAGGTACACCTGAAGTTCCCGTGGTTGTTACTCATATCACGGTCGCGGCGCATCCGGTGACAACTCACGGAGACCCATTCCGGGATAAGGGCAGTGCCGGATAACATGACCGTTTCTCCACAACGGTTGCAGATGGGCCAGTGGTCCGAATTGTGCCACAAGGCAGCTTTAGGTTCCAGGCATATTTGTTCGTAGCGGGTCCAAGGGTTGAAGAGGCGCTAAAATGGGTCAACAGCCGCTGGCCAAACCACCAGCGCTATAGGAGCAGGAGTGCGGATCACAACTGTAAAAGCTGTTACTGAGCCTTTCATGGGAGGTGCGGTGCACAGCATATACGTTAAAACAGGCCATTCGACTTCAAATGTTGCTGATTCCACTGCACGGCGAAATCCTTCACGAACAACATCGGCGATGGTGGCGACGGTAGGTGGGTTGTCTCCTTCTTGTAGTACCTGCAGTTCTTCGCGCAGATCGCTACGCACAAGTTCCAGGAGGGCTCTCATGTTGTCAAATGGTGATCCGCAAGCGGCAATATTCACTTGACATCCGTACTGCGTGCGCGTTGACTGAGCAAGCGTTCCATTGTTGACGCATGTCGTGCAAATTCAGCTACTGTTGTAGGGGGGCTTCGAGTAAGTCAAGCGGAAAGCTGATCCATGACACCACGTATGAGGTGGAGCACATTCACTGCTTCACTCATTTCTGTGTCAGCGCGCCTGAACAAGAACGGCATGTGTTCCACAATTATGGCCACGCTCTCATTTGTCTTCGGCGACCGGGACTGAACGGCCCGCTCTGGCTTCCCTTTCCGCTCGTCGCTACCGTAGGTCTTCAGAAACCTATGTCATCTTGCGCTCACTATTTGCGAACCATATTCGAGCGGACTCTTCCACTGATAGTAAACGTTGCGAACGTTGCGTTTGACGTCCCAAATTCTATCCGTCCCTAGACAATTTAAATCTTCCACCCAGTTCTCAACGTCCTGAAGGTGTCTCCGTGAAACTGCCATGGTGTGCGTTGCGCCTGAAAATCTAGCGGCGAGGTGAAACCACTGCACTAGGCGGCTTGGCTGGCAGTGGTGGTCATGGCGGATCTTGATCGCGTTGTAAGACGGCCGAACACGGTTTCAAGGCCTGTTAAGCGGTTGCTGACCATGTGGACAGGTGGTTATTGTATTATTGGTATCCAGCACCTCACCAAGAAATTCACGGGAAAAACGAAGTAGGAGGGTTTATTGGCGCAGCTAAATAAGAAGAAAACACACTAGGCCGCGATGCACTAGCGCTGGCAAGCAGGCAAATCTTGCCTCAATCCTCGTCCTTGTCTTCTTTTCAGCCCATTCTTACAAGTGGTGTGGCGCATAACCAGATGGGAGTATTGTAACAGGGAGGCCACCGTGAGAGAAACACTAATGGGATCGCACGATGACAGTTCGGCGCCAATATTTCTAAACGAAGGGAGCATCTTTATTTCTTGTCGCCAAGAGTCAAGGAGTATACCAAGCGTAGTGACGCTCTGTGCTGTCCATCAAACCTGATGAAGAATGCGGCGACGCACCACAGTTCTGCTCACTCCGAGCTGGTGGTTCAAAAGATGGCCCTTTATCCCCTTTATCAGCTCTTCCAACGTGTTGTGGAGCCCCCGTCTAAGCAGCCTCTTTGCAAGCACACTCCTGCAAAGAATGGCCTTCATAAGCGCCTTTCTAATCATAAAAAGCATCTCTATGCCCTCCTTTCGGAGAAGTAGACGTAAGTTGACGTAAGTGATTCTCGGGTGGAGAAAAGTTTGAAATAATCGAAAGGTATCAGATTCCGGGAGGCCTCGCTACTTTGGGTCAACTCGCATGATCATGTGGATTAGTTGAATATAGCTTATTGGGAGTCGCTGGAAGGATACGTCAATCTTGGTGTTGACCTGGAAATGTAGGCCCAGATTCTTGATGCTGGGACTTGGACTAATGGTAAGGGTATCAAGGAGCGTTGCGTTCCTTGATGTGTTGTTTAGCTTGAGGGCGGGTGAAAATGAGCTGTGATTTTTTACGGTAACACTGGAGGCCACAGGCTTCAGGTAATTGGCGTCCTAGAAGTGAGATATTTAGGAACCCCATCAGAATGGCATTGCCACCATCCATTTTCTGTTCCATTCATGCGGACGATCTGCAAATGTCTTTTAAATCATTTAACCTGTCAATTGGCGAATGTGAAGTACAGCTCGGTGTTAAGAAACTTGCTGGCTCGCCATACCTTAGCGGTTTTATAGTATACACAGGAAAAAGTATTTGTGTTGTTCTCCGGAATGCGCGATAATAATGCGGACCCTGAGATTGCTCTTAAACGTGCATCTGTTCCTGTGAAAAGTAATAACAAGTTTTTAGGTGTTATATTTGATGAAAACCTCACGTTCATCCCACATATCAAAGCACTTAAACATAAATGCCACTAAACACTTAATATTCTGAAGGTCGTCTCCCACCAATACTATGTAACATACAAAGAACTGCTTCTCTGCGTCTTTAGGGCTCAGTCGGGTCTCGGTTAGACTACGGTGGTGTCTTGTATGGGTCGGCATAAAAAAGCACTAAATATTCTTGATCCAGTGCTTCAGTTGTGCCTCCTCCGTGTTTTTGGTGCGTTCCGCAATAGCCCGGCCCAGAGCGTATACGTTGAATGTAACAAATGGTGCCTTGATGGCCAACGAACGTACATGGACTTGCCCTACGCTTTTAAAACTTTATCTAGGGATAACCATCCTTTAAAACCGGTTTTTACTGATACATCGACCTGACCACGGTTTGTAAGTCACTCGTCCGTTGATTTGCCGATCTCACTTAGAGTGAGATAGAAAAGTTTGGATTTCAACATCTTCTTTAGACATTTACACATCTTTTAATGACGTTTTACCAACCAGCAGCATCAAGCTGTATGTTATCACATGTCTTTCCTAAAATTATTAAAACGAGGGCACCACAAGCTGCAATTTTTCAGCATTTCTTGTCCCTGAAGTATAAGAAACAATGTACAGAATTTTATAGTGACGCGATAAAAACCGTAAACATAGTGTCTTGTACTGCTAATGTGCCAAACTTTGATGTACACAGAACCATCAGCCAATACACCACAATTTACTCAGCTGAAGCATATGGCATCTTCCTCATTGTGCAACACATTCTTGAACACAAAATCTCAAAGTCCAACATTTATAGATTCTTTGAGCGTTGTGCGCGCACTGGCATCACACAAGACATGCAAAAACGTAATTGTCAATATGCGTTTCAACACTCTCCTGGCTATATACAGTCAAACACTTGTATAACGAAGCGTGCGGGACCATGGTAATTGTTCGTTATACACGTCACTTCGCTATATACGTCACGCAATAAATTAACTCCCTATAAAGCGGATAAGCATATATAAGAAGCAGAAGTTTATTCAATCTTACAAGAAGATATAAGATACAAAGCAAAATTATACAGACGAGGGTCCCATAGTCGAGACTGCACCAGGACCCTCGGGTAAATATTACATAGAAGAATAAAACATAGTGAAAGCCGCTAGAATCATATTATATACTGGCATATTATAGAGCTATATGCAATGAGGAAAAGTAATATAAATTATAAAAAAATATTGACAATACAGCAATTCAAAATAAGTAGTATATCTAGGGCGGACTCAAAGGGGGAGAAAAAAAGTACAAATAGAATAACAGGAAACGCAATATTATCCATGTAAAACTATAGTCATGTTTAAAAGAACACAAGAAATTTTTGCGAAATAGAAAACACTAAACGGCGCATCTAGGTGAAATTTCTAAACACCCTATGCCACAAGAAACAAAAGCAGGCATAATTACATTCACTCAGTATGAGAAAACACGATGAAGCAAACAGGAAAAGAAGCAATTAAAGTGAAATGTAACATAAAAATTATTAAAACCCAGTGCAGATACATTCAGCGAGAAAAAACAATACGCATAAGTGAAACGAATATTACTAAAACTTACACAGAAAATTGCACTATGACTGTTATGTACCATTCAGCACTCTAGAAGAAACTTTTTAAGAAGCCTTTTCAATGATGGTAAAGATGATAGAGCTTCAATTTTATCGGGCAGGCTGTGGCAGTTTGCAATATCTGAACAATGCGAATGCATTTTACCGCAGTTAGTGGAATAAAGTAAGCACATTTTTACAATTAGCAGCGAACCTATATGTTTAATTACATCAGATGTAAACTTCAATAGGCTAAAAAAAGTCAACAATTTTCTTTTGCAGAGTAGTTTGACGTACTGAATACACAACCACCACCCACCTGATGCTATCGAAGTTCACGGCATGCTACGGCGCGAGGTCAGGGAGTGACAAGATATATATATCTGTAGCGCGTCAAATGCCGCTGTCGCTTCGCTGGTAGTCATTACGCTTGGCTCCTCAGCAAGCTCTTCATCGCTACTCGCCTGGTCATTTGTAGCGTCCCTTATCTCTATGATGGCATCCATGATGTCGTCAGTTGTCAGGTCAGAGCCAATTAGGACCTGGTCGTGCACCGAGACGTAAGCGTGGGCCGTCACAACCAATGCCGCGTCGCAACACGCACTGTGCGTGTTTGTGGACTCCTGCAGCTCCGTGGCCGATATGGGTGACTCACGATCGTCAGCACATCGTTCGGCCGTGTCGTCACCTTCAGTGAAGCCAGCACTGCGCCAGCATGGAAGAAGAAAAAGTTAGGAGACGGCGCCGCCGGAGTAACGTGAAGCCTATACATGAAAAGTAAAATCGAAGTCCGCCCAGGCGTCACTGCACCACGTGACCCCACCGCACCGCCTCTGTATGGGCCGCCGCGCTCTTCAATTTCATCTGCTCGAAACTGCTCTGCGGCCCGTTGTCGCGAAGCCTCCTATATGTTGGTTTTTTTTCCCACGGCTTTTGTCTTCCGCACGTACGCGGCACTCCTGCCCGCACACGGGCATGAGATCGCCGAGCAGACAAATGCAGGAGGGACGGGGAACAGCTACCGCCAACGAAACACGAGAGATGCCCCGGAGTCGGAGACCGCCGCCGCCGCCGGCCCACCCGACCTTGGAGGGCCGACTGCGGCGGCTTGAGAAAGGGAAACGGCGGAGGGAGCGGCTTCAACGGACCTGGGCTTGCGAAGGCTAGCTGTGTGACGTCATGCCGTCTCCTAAAGGCCGACCTCCATGTGCGCCAGCAATTGCGCAAAACGTCGGCGAGCACCTTCCACCATGCGCCGGTAACCATTTCAATGGCCCGGCAGACGTTGATCCTAGTTGGCCCTTCAATGTTGTTTTGGAAGTTGAGCAGAATTTCCTTGAGCATCATTGTGCAGTAGCGGGCTTTAACGGACCGTATGATCCCTTGGTCCAATGGCTGCAGCACCCACGGGCAATTCGGCGGCAGAAAAATCACTTCCACGTGATTTAAAACCGGGATCTTGTTGTGTGCGGCACAGTTGTCGATGAGAAGAGCAATATTGCGATTCTGAAGGCGCATTGTTTTCTCCAGTTGCAAAAGCCAGGTTTGGAAAAAGTCCGCCGTCATCCAGACCTTTTTGTTCGCAACATAATCTTCTGGAAGGCTACGCACGCATTTAAAGCATCGTGGCTTTGCCGACCTCCCAATCACTAGCGGCTTCAGCTTTTCAGTCGCTGCAGCATTGCAGCAGAGCAGCACAGTCAGACGTTGCTTGGACTTTTTCCCCATTTGCAGCCATCTGTTTTCTCGCACAGGGTCTTCTGAGGTAGTAACTCATAAAAAAGAGCAGTTTCGTCGGTAATAAATGTGCCTTCCTGCCTGTACTCGTGCAGCATTATCAGCAGTTCGGACGCACGCCAATTGTCGGGGAGATTGTGCGGGGCGTCGGCCTCTTCGCCAGCCACAGCCTTGACAACAATGCCATGTCGTTGTTTAAAGCTTCTCCGTCAGCCGCTCGTCGCTTTGAAGTCCGCTTCATCCACGCCGAGGGCGAAGGCAAACTGTTTGGCCTTCTGACACAGCAACGGCCCGCTGACAGGAATCTTCTTTGCACGTACATCCGCATACCACGTGTAGACGGCGGCGTCAACATCCTGAAATGTAGCTGCACGGACCCGCTTCCTTGACGGGTCTGTTTTGTGTTGTGCCACTTGCTCCTGTATCTTTTCTTTGTCCTTAAGGAACGTCGACAAGGTCGATGCCCTGATACCGTACTTCTCGGCTACGTCCTTTTTTTCCGGTCGCTCTGCAGGGCACTGATGATCTTCATCTTCTCATCTAGGCTGAATTGTCGTCGCTTTTTAGTCCCTGCACCTTCTTCTGCACTCTTTGCGATTCCAAGACGCTGCAACACGAACATGGCGCAATCGAAAAACCACGCTACAGACCAGATCAGGAAAAGACTCGCTTCTCTTCGCAGTCAGGCAGTGCGTAGATGCGCACAATTAGCTGACTCTTCTTACACCGTTTTTCTGCTGCCGCCTCCCCAAGACTAGCTCGAAAACTCTATTCCAAATCGTTATTGCCCTTTGTCCCTTCCTTGTCGCATCCTCCCTGTCATTCTAAAAAAAACTCAAGTTCACGTTTCAAATACACGTTTCAGAGAAATGGTTAGAAAGTAGGATGAATTTAATATATAAAGGCCGAGGAGGCAAAGCCAGTATTGATTCATACCGACCACTCACAGTAACGTCAGTGGTGTATAGATTCGTAATGCAGGCGATAAAATCAGAAAGTCAAGCATGGATGGAAGAAAATGAAATACTTGGGGAACTGCAGAATGGATTTAGACAAGACAGGCGACTGGATGACCATCTGTTCGTAATGACGCAATGCATTTAAAATGCGAAAGCACAGAATACACCACTATTTATTACGTTCTTGGACATTAGGGGCATATGGCAATGTAAACAGAGAACGGCTGTGGAGAATGCTGAAACTCCAGGGATTAGATGACGAGTTAGTACAGTTCCTAATAGCAATCTATAAAGACAATAGAGTACACCTTACTTGGGATGGAAAGAAATGCGCCCAGCAGGTCAACATCCATCAGGGACTGAAAGAGGGATGCCCTTTGAGCCCAATAATGTTCATGCTTTACATGGCAGGGTTAGAAAAGAAACTGGAAGAAAGTCGAGCAGGGTTTAGCCTAACCCATATGCTGCAAGGCGAAGTGGTACAACAGCCTATTCCTGGAATGTTATACGCAGACGACATTGTTATTTTAGGTGATAACCAAACTGATGTGCAGCTGATAAAAAATATATAATAGCGGCCAGGAAGCCACTGTGCTTTAAGTTAAATTTCAGCGCAGAAAAATCAGGAATAATGGTTTTCAGTGACGCTGCCACCGACGTAGTGTCTATCCAGCAAAGTGATTTACCTAGAGTGAAGGAATATAAATATTTGGGAGTGTGGATAAACGAAGGGGATAACTACTTAAGTACTCACGAGGAGCAACCTAAGGTTAAGGGAAAGCGAAACGCAGCTATAATGAAGCATAGAGCTCTGTGGGGGTGTAACAAATATGAAGTTGTAAGAGGAACGTGGAAAGGAGTAATGGTTCCGGGTCTCACGTTTGCGAATGCTGTACTCTGATTAAAATTAGATGTTCTATCAGGCCTTGAAGTAAACCAGAGAATGGTAGGACGTTTGTCTTTAGGCGCGCATGGAGAAACAACTAACGAAGCAGTTCAGGAAGACATGGGCTGCGCGTCATTTCAAGTTATAGAAGCACAGAGTAAAATATGCTTTGAGGTGAGGTTGAGGGCAATGGATCAACGAAGGTGGGCAGCTAAGGTTTTTATGTACCGATACTTGAAAAGCGTAGACACGCAGTAGTTAAGAAAGACAGGAAGACTAACGATGGAATACGGAAAGAACAGTGGAGAATCCAAAACAGCCAAGTTAACCAAAAAAGAGGCAAGGCAGAATGAAACGAATAAAGGGAGGGAAAAAATGAAAGCTAAAACGTCATTAGAGATGTACAGGGCTGAGAACATGAACATCAGAACGGAAAATTTCTACAATAATTCCCAGGGCAGTGCTTTGCTTTATGAGGCTAGAGCAGGTTGCCTCCGAACTAAGAGTTTTGTGGGCGAGTGTTCACAAAATGATGGCATATGTGTGAATATTGGGCTTCCAGAAGCCCTAGGATTGAAGGGTGTCAGAGAGGAAGTTAACTTCAAGGCTGTCGAGGGGACGAAACGAAGATTAGAATGCTGGTGGACGAAAAGCAGAGAGGGGAATATTGCCTAGGATACTTACCACCTGTAACAGGGAAAAGAAAGTATTTCGGCCCTAATAAGCTTTAGTACCTGCCCGAAGCAGCGGTAGTATTAAACCAAGATTGTAAAACATGGTTATATTCGTCCTTTTTGGTAAGATGACATGTCATCAACCAGCTTCAAAGGGGAAACCAATAGCAATCATCATCATCATCGTCATCATCCCAAATTTGCACACCGATCGCCCCTTTCCTTCTTTCTTCTCACTAAAAAGTGCAGGTGCTCTGGGAACAGCAGAACAGCCAGTCAGGACTTGGGACCACACCGACGTACCGTGCCGGTTTTATGCCATTTCCCATTTTATTTATAACACTGTAGACCCTGCTGCGGCGACGAAACTCGGTCCAGACTGCTTTTCCCCCGGCAGGAAAACAGTGAAGGGAGCGAAAGAAAAGGAAGGCCACCCAATGTGGAAGTTAAGAGGCGATATTGAAATTGTTTGTCGATGTCTTCCGCGCTCCTGTTTTGTCTATTCGGCGTTTGTCGACACAAGAAAGGCCGAAGGTACAGCTGGTTGAGCTCCAGGCCAACGCCTTAAAAAGAGCGGGTAACCGCAGTCAAGCCACGCCGCCATTCTATGCAGGCGTTTGCGGCCCCGCAGTGATTGTGTTCTTTGCACCGAGGGCCGAAGGCGCAATTAGGTGAACCGTCCCCTGTCTGGCTGCATAAAAGGAAACATGTGGGCTTCCCGGGGAAGAGTTTTGAGGGAGGAAACACTAGCCCTCGCTTACGCGCGCTGCCTGGAAAATATTTCGGAAGGAGAGGAAAAGAGGGGGGTCGAACTCACTCCTCCCACTGGCTACATCCCAGAGCAGCAGTGCAGGGGCATTATCGCCCTTTTTTGATTTTGTAGTTCTTTAAAAGAAAGCCTGGGCTGACCTTGGTCTTCCCGTTTGCATTAGTGCGTGCCATCGGAGGCAGCAGTGGGCCGCGGCGACGCAGCCCCCCACCCTTTACCAAGCAGCCCGGTTCCTCGGATTCGGTTCGCTGCTGCGCGTTACTACGTGTGCCGCTAGCCGTATTCGTTATCAAACAACAATCCAGCGATTGCTAACGCATGATTTTCTTCGTTAAACAGGCAAATTCGCTGTAGTGGTATTCGTTGTAGTGGCGTTCACAATACATAGGGAACACCGGAATCCGGCCAGGCCATATGACATGCTTCGTTGTACAGGCCATTTCGTAGTAGAAGCGTTCTTGGTAGCGGTGTTTGACTTATTCCCAAAAACTTCTTCCCAAAAACTTCTTCTGGTATTGTGCTATAATCCAGGCCACGGTTGGACTTCTGATATTGAGGTTGCTGATCAGTAGGCCGCTGTTGCCGCACTTGGGAACACCGTGGATAAAACAATACTACCACACAGTGACCTTAAGCCACAAATTCCACAACACCTTTGTAGCAAATTCCAAGCACAGTGCGATGAACAGACAGATAACAAACTGCACGTAATTAAACCAAACTTGGGGCGGTACACAACTGACTCACACAAGGGAAACACGGAAGTGGCCTGGGGAAGGGTACAAATAGGACACACCTATGCAACCCACTCTTATCTCCGGACGGGATCGTCAAGGTCCCTGTGCAGCAGGTGCGAACAGGCTCTATCCGTAGTTCACATACTGATTCAATGCAATGCACTGGACACCACACAAAAGAAACACTTTCCACAACTGTACATAAAGTCCTCTAGCACGCGGCGAAGCGAGTAAAGGAAGAAAAATGGCTACAAATAACCTAGGCCTCTGAAAAGGTGCCCCGAAATATGAGGACTGCTAGATAAACACCCTGAGAGTCACTAAAAAATGCCAATGTCAGTTTCCCCGCAAAACGCCAACCGAAAAATGCCAAACAAGGAAGAAGACCACGTTGCCTTCCCGAAAACCACGGCCGGCACCACGTCGGGCGCCAGGAGTGCCCGGCCGTGGCTCCTGAGAAGGACATCGTGTCCCAGAAAACCACACCTTTAGTCAGATCTGACCCCGTCTTCACATGTCCGATGGCCCCGAAGCCCAGGCACACACTACCACAGCCCCTTGTCTTTCTCTTTGTGCACCTAAAAAACCCTGTGGGACTTGACACGACCTTTTTTCTACCACCATTAATAAAACAACGTCTAGTGCACAGAACGAACGTCGTTTATGTATCTGGAAGCGCCAAGTGTTTATTGGTACAGCAACAGCATTCGAGCTGGAATATCCAAGGAACAGGCAACTATACTGCACCCAAAGGAGCACGCTTCCTAGGCCTCTGGGGGCTCTCGGAAAAATTCGGATTTGTCCAGTCGTCGGGGAGAGGGAGTGTAGGGAATCAGCTACTACGCCTTGTGCGCGTTGTGTCGACAGTTCAGAGTACGCGTGACGCACACAGATACGTACGCCAGTTCCTATGCACCATGAACCATGCGCGTGTTCGTATGATAAACACGTGTGGTAAAAATCACGGTGTAAGATACACTTTTCGGTGTGGACACAGAAGCCCAATATTCTGCCGAATATATTTGGTAGCACATAGGCGCAGCTTGTAGACCTTAGATTGAAATGACATTTCTGGGTAGAGCTCCTACTATTTAGTAGGAGCTCTACAGTCTAAGTTTCCTACAGTCTAATTAATTATGTGTATTTCGGTACACTTAAATAGTCCAAACGCCCTGTTTTGCGCCTGTTATTGTCCACCGAATGCTACATCTGACTTTTGTGACAAAATACATGATGTCCTTAGCAACCTGGTCTTGAAATTTCCGCATGCTCGGGGACTTTAACTTCACAAAAATAAACGGGTCAGTGCTCTGCTCTGCTTACAGTAATCTATCAGGAAATAGTAGTACATTTTTAACATGTGTCGACTTTAATTTGACTCAGCTAGTTGACAAACCAACCAGAGTAGGTCCGATGTCCACTAACACACTTGATGTGGTCTTGAAAAATGTTCCAGATCTTGTGCGACACGTCATTTTCCTTCCTGGTTTAAGTAATCATTGTTTCTTTCATTTTACCTGAGAAGCTGAGGTTTCGCTCCGGCTTACACACAGCAAAACAATAATAAATTACGCCAAAGGAGACTACGCTTCAAATAATAGAGAACTCGAATGTTTTATTGATACCTACATGGTAGGCTTTTAGGCTTTTTTGATCGCCGGGTTGAACACAACTGGCCCTTGTTTAAAGAAAAAATTACGTTTGTCACAAACAAATATATTTTTTATGTTATCTCTGGCAAGCAAAGCTCACCTTGGTTTACATTTGATGTAAAACGACTGCAAAACCGAAAGAAGCGCCATTTCGTGTGGCCAAACGCAAAATTGAGACATCCCGCTGGTTTGCTTTAAAAATATTTCCGACGTTTATCGTGCAGCCATACAAAAAGTAAAGGACGCCTTTTTTACAAACACAATCCCCTCGCTTGTCAAAAGTAACCCAAAAAAGTTTTCGAAGACAATTAAATCTCATAAAAAGAACTTATACCCCTTAGACATGCTGACAACCAGTTCATGTGCAGTGGCAAATGTCGCGTTCTGAATCAAGTATTCGCCAAGTCATTTTCGAATTGTCCTTCTGATGTTGTGTCGCAATTATGTGATTACAACTTTTTTCTTATGAATCCTATATTAGTACACCCTATTGGAATTATGAAGCTCATTAGGGACATTAAACCTTCTTCCACTTGTGGCGTAGACGAAATTAATTCCAAGTTCTTAAAAAACACCGAAGTTTATTCGTGAATAATCCTGTAACACATGTTTTTTCAATTCATTCAGTGCTGTGCTGTGCCGATTGATTAGAAGGTGGGGAATGTCGTCCCTATTTTCAAATCCGGTATCCAAAGCTCTCCTTTTCATTATCGGCCAAACCCGCCGCGGTGGCTCAGTGGTTAAGGCGCTGCGCTGCTGAGCACGAGGTCGCGGTTTCGATTCCCGGCCGCCGCGGCCGCTTTTCTGATGGAGGCGAAAAGCAAAAACGCCCGTGTGTACGAGATTTCGGCGCACTTTAAAGATCCCCAGGTGGTCAAAATTAATCCGGAGCCCTCCACTACGGCGCGCCTCATCGCCTGCGTTGCGTCGGCGCATTAAACCCTACAATCAATCAATATATTTTCGGCCATTGTCGCTAACGTCTATTTCCTGTAAACGTTTAGAGCACGTCAGTTATTCTAACCTTATATCATTCCCGGAATCCAACTCATTCTATCAGCCCATTTCAACATGGTTTTTTGAAAAATTACTCATGCGAAACTCAGCTTCTAACATTCACACACGACGTTGCATAAGCTCTGGATTGCGGTTCATCTGTAGATTGCATCGTTGTATATTTTCAAAAAGCGTTTGACAAATCGTCTCATCAATTATTCCTTTCTATGCTCAGTACCCTAAACATTGACCCTAATGTGTTTAAGTGGCTAGAATGTTTTCTGACCATTCGCACCCAATTTGTGAGTGCTAACGAATGCAACTCCCCCCCTACTGATGTTAAATCTGGTGTACCAGCGGGTTCGGTGTGAGGCCCTCTGCTCTTTTTATTATTTTTATCGACCTTCCTAATGGTATAAATTCCTCCATAAAATTATTCGCTGTTGATTGCGTAATTTATCGCAAAATTCGTGACCGAACGGACAACTCTAACTTACAAGCTGACCTCGACACTTTCTCTAAATGGTGCAGCAAATGGCACATGATACTTAACACAAACAAATGCAAAAGCAAGCTCATTACACGCAAACGCTATTCCTAGCAACCCTTTAATTACAAAGTTACCAGAGCCATTCTCGAATACGTTACATCCTACAACTATCTTGGTGTTCATATCAGCAATGACTTTATATGGCACACACACATTAATTATGTCAGCAGCAGCGCAAACCGTTCCTAAGGATATATTCGCCGTAATTTCTCCCATGCTCCATCCTCCCTTAGGTTAACACTTTATAGAACACTAATTCGCCCTAGAGTATGGCTCGGCAATCTGGCACCCTGCACAACAAAACCTAATCTCTCTTCTGGAATCTGTAGAAAACCGCTCAGCTCTATTTATACTTTCCGACTACTCCCGTACCTACAGTGTTTCACTAATGAAAAATAACCTGGTTCTACCACGTTTACACAATCGCAGGAAAATTTTACGACTTTCTCGGTTTCAGAAAATCTATTTCCGTTACCCATCTATGAGACGGGACCTTTTCTCACAGCCCACGTACATATCATCCCGCATCAACCATCCGTTCAAGATTGCCGTTGCGTCAGGCCGCACCAACGCATTCGCCGATTCATTTCTCTCCAAAACGTCTGAGGAACGGAAACACCTTCCCCACCACATTGTGTCCATTGAAAATCCGGCATCATTCAAGAATGCACTTTGTGTACATGTAATGCAGTAACCTGGTTTCCGGAAATATGCTTGTGTTTACATACTGCCTGTACTTCTACACTGTTACCTGTTTTCACGCACTGTACCCACCCCTCTGTAACGCCGTAAAGGGCCCGAGGGTACTCTAATATATAAATAAATAAATATCAACACATTAACGTTAGGGTAGCATGTCTTTTGTCTCAGCGGATAGCTCTCTGGTTAAAAGCTGTCTGTAAAACATTCTTTTCTTTCAGGGCTTTCCGAAACAGCAAATGAATTTGCTCTTCCTCACTTACACCTGCCCCATTATTAAGTTTTTTATTCCAGTTTAGAACAATCCTGATCTCTGCAAGTGTGGTATAGTGTCTTCACGTGGAAAAATGTGGTCCATATCCCCTACAGAGGCGTAACTAAGGGGGAGGGGAGGGTAAGGCGGTACAACTTCCCGGGCGCCACTTGGGAGGGGGCGCCGTTCCGAGTCCTCCCAACATGTGGTCGACGGAAAAAATGGGCAGCGGGTTAGCGTATGTCACCGCAGCTGGGTGGCACTGCTGCGAAAGTCCCTGTTGAGGAGAGTGCCAGTTTCGTCTTGTTGTCAGGACATTGTAGCCAAAAGAGTGCTGAGGAAGATAAGGACGACAAGAGGGGCTCACACATGGGGCGAAAGGTCGGGGGACACACATGGGGCGCTAGCGTCCCACGCACCCTCCCTGCATAGCGGACCGTATATGTCCCCCTCTGTCCATCCTTGTCTTCCTCCGCACTATTCTTTTGCTACAATGTCACTCTTTAAGCAGTAAAGTGCTTTCTTTGTCACGAAGCGGCCCCACCTGTGTGTGGATACTTAGGTACGGAGTCCATGAGGCAACCCCAGATGATTTCCTGTTTGTGTGCCTGCTGCATGTGTGCATGTGCTTTCATCTTTTTTCGTTTGTATTCCAGAAGCGGGCAGTGGGGTGATGGGAGGGGGAGCTTTTAAAATCTGCACCCATATATTATGAATAACTCTTCGCAAGTATTGTTACAAGGCGAGATGAACCTCGTGCAATAGATTTCAGGGATCCTTTTTTTTCACTACACGTCGTGTTCCATCAAAACCTACCTGCCGCTAATGCTAAGTGGAAGGCGATGCGCGCCTGAGCTTCCGCGGTTGTGTTGTATTTCCAGCCACTGCAATTATTTTTCTGATGAAATTAAAACACTGAAAGCCCCAATAAACAACCAGTCAATGACGAAAGACCGATTTAAGAAGGTAAGCGATGGTCGTCGTGGAGCCGCTCGTGGCTAGCCTATCTTCTTTCAAACAGGCAGTATCTTGCATTCGTTGCCTCGTTTTTTCTCGCTCAGATCAACTAACATCTTTTGAGAAAGAAGCGAGATTCAACAAGTGGAAGGCACCCCAGAGCATTGGACTTCACGAACTTAAAACACATCAAATGTGCTTCACACAGTGGAAATAAATTTAATCGGTACCATGGAATAATTGGTGGTGCCCTTCAATCACAAATGGAAAAACGAAAGCACAAGTGGCGTGAAATTTGACGAGAGTTCTCCACCTGATAAAATGCCTTGCTATTCAGAACTTAGCATTGAGAGGGCAACGAGTGTCTTCAAACAGCCACTTGAGCAATGTGGGAAATTTCCTTGGTCTTTAAAAGTTGGTGTTTCTGCCCCGTCATGAAGAAAAACTTAGAACAAGTTAAATATCATCCCGGGTCCACATCGTACTGGTATCATGTCTTGTCCAAAACGAATTCATCCACGTGATGGCTGCCGCAGTTCACGAGTTCTTGTTGCAAAGAATCAGTAAAGACAATTATTATGACATTAGGCTTGACACGACACCATACCAGCCACACCGTGAACAAATTTCAGAGGTTGTGTGATACGTAGGTTGATTTCGATAAGAAATAAGTTAATGTTGAGGATTTCTTACTCGGTTTTATTTAGGTAAGGAAGAATTATGCTGAGAGCTTTGTTAAGGTGATGTTACGCAAGCTAGCAGCAGACAAAATTTACGTACAGGACGGTCGGTCGCAGTGCTACGACCACGCTGCCGTGATGGCTAGACAAAAAAGTGGGGTCATCGCAAGAATAGTGAAAAAAGACCCGCCGCGGTGGCTCAGTGGCTAAGGCGTTACGCTGCTGAGCGCGAGGTCGCGGGTTCGATTCCCGGCCGTGGCGGTCGCTTTTCTGATGGCGGCGAAAAGCAAAAACGCCCGTGTGTACGAGATTTCGGCGAACGTAAGGATGCCCAGGTGGTCAAAATTAATCCGGAGCCCTCCACTACGGCGCGCCTCATCGCCTGCGTTGCGTCGGCGCGTTAAACCCTACAGTCAGTCAAGAATAGTGAAAAAAATCCACCTGCCAATCTTCGTAAATTGCGACGATCACTCGATCGACTTGGTTGGAGTACATGCTACAAAGCAAGACACCATGATTATGGCCTTTTTTGGAACACCGAAGCGTTTTACGTGCTTTTTTACCGCTAAACGCACAGTTACGAGAAACTAAAAGATGTTGTGCCTCTTGTTGTCAAGTCAAAGTCACAGACCGACCAAATGGAGTGTAGTCTAACTTAGCATTTTTGGGTTTAACTCCTTTATTTGCTCAGCGCCATTCAGAATGGTTAAGATTCCTGTACACCTTGATTAATTCGCCGCGCTTGCCTTCGCTTCACAGGTATCTGCAGTTTGCCACACCACCCTCTGTTCACACCAGGAGTCAACATGCGTAAATATTACGCCATTTCACCCAAAACTGATTTATTTATTTATTTATTTATTTCATATACCCTCAAGCGCTTACGCATTGTAGAGAAGAGTGGGGTACAGAAAAAACAGAAAATGTAAAGGAACACAACTGCGGCACTAACAAAACACTCACACAAAAAACACGTGGGCTGACATGCTGCAGTGGTAATACAAAAAATTAACAAAACAGCAGCACTGCAAAAACAACCAAAAATATAGCATAAGCCATGTTAAATCGCACACGTAACAGAATAGTATGAAAATTAGTCATGCCGCCTCGTCGCCCAAGAAAAACGCACATAAAGTCTGACGAAAAATGAGTAAAGTCAGATATCTGCGCAATCTCGCTAGGCAGACGATTCCAGTCATTTGCCGTATTTGGAAGAAATGAATGAAAGTAGGTATTCGTGCGACATTATGTTATCGCGACTTTATGTTGTTTATCTATACGAGCAGAGCGGTACGCAGGCAGCGAGATAAGATTGTGTTTAAGTGTGGCATTATTATATATCTTGAAAAAGAGACTAAGGCGTAAAACTTTCCGACGAAGCGATAGACAAGGTACACACAGTGTAGATTTCATGGATGAGACTCTGGCGGTGCGGTTATAATTTGATAGGATGGAACGACATGCGTTGTTTTGTGCAAGTTGAATGGTTTGAAGAAGATTAGCGTGACGTGGATCCCATACGGCGGCGGCATACTCAAGTTGGGTCGAACTAACTTTTTGTACAAAAGTGGTTCTAATGAAACGGGGGCTCTGCTAAAATTCCTTCGGAGAAAACCAAGCATGCGGTTTGCACTGCTTGTTATGGTCTCGATATGTGGTTTCCACGATAATGTGGAAGTTAGGTGCACGCCAAGATAACGGTAAGATTTTACGCTTTCTAAGTGAAATTTTTTTAGCTTGTATATTGCGGGGTCCTCCTTCAGGCGTGAGACGCGCATTAATTTACATTTATCTGAATTTAGCTTAATCTTCCAATTTTCGCACCATGACATGGTATTTCTCAATCTTGCTGTTGATTCAACTTGTCATGGTCATTATGAATTTCACGATAACTGAAACAGTCGTCTTCATCTAAATGCATGTTAGAAGAGACAGTGCAGGGTAAATCATTAATGTAAACAAGGAAGAGTAATGGACCTAATACAGAAACTTGCGGTACACCAGATGTCACTTCAATTAGAGGGGAATCATGGTCATCAATAGTTACATACTGTTCACGGTTAGTAAGAAAGCATTCAAGCCATGTTAATATATTGGTGTCTAAATTTATTCTACGGAGTTTTATCATTAGGAATGTGTGGTTAACCTTGTCAAACGCCTTCCGGAAATCAAGAAAAATGCAATCTGCTTGTGAACCTTTATCAAGTATGCCGTGCAAGGAACGAGTGTAATGGATTAACTGGGTTTCACATGAGAATGAACGACGGAAACCATGTTAAACGGAAGAAATAAAGCCGTTTGATTCTAAAAAGTTAAAAATTTCAGTGTAGAGTACGTGTTCCATAATTTTACATGGTATACAGGTCAATGAAATTTGTCTATAATTCTGTGGCGAGTGCGTAATTCCAGATTTATACTGCGGGACTACTTTTCCTACTTTTCACTATCGTGTTAAAATGCCATGGTGAAGAGATTGTTCAAATAGCTTACTTAGAAAGAGAGAAGAGTACTCTTTAATCTGCTTCAGAAATTTAGAATTTATGTTAGCAATACCGTATAACGATGATATTTTGAGGGACTCGATTATTTCATAATACCACAGGGCTCAATAACCACAGGAAACATAAGAGGAAATTCATACTCAAAAGCATCACCAACTACAGGGACATTAAATGGCAATCAAAATGCATGGGAGAAAACTTCATTTAACAATAAAGCACCCTCTGCGGGCAGAACAGGGTCACCATCATCGTTCAGCAAGAAAATTGTGTTGTCTTTTTGCGGGTTTAGAGTATTCCAGAACTTTTTGGGGTCATTTGACAACAAGTTTGGTAAAGTAGCAGTTATAAAATAGTTTTTAGCTTCACAAACGGCGTTGTTATATTCCAGTTCCGCTTTGCGCTATAGCTCCCATCGATCGATCGTGTTACACAGCTTTGCGGAGCGGAACAACCGTTTCTTTTTATTGCACAGGCGTTTCAAGGTGTTGTTAAACCAACGGTGCTCCCGGTGTCGAGCAAATAAATTTTATAGGGACATGCGCATCGGTTAATTCATTCACCTTGTTCTGAAAGAGGTCCCAATTCTCCTGTACACTGCGCTGTTCAAATTCTAATAAATATGTATCAAAATAACTACACATATTCTGGTTTATTTTCTCGAAATCTGCCTTACCGTAATCACGGATTTTTTTATGGTGTCAACACTACGCGAGATGGTGACATTAAGAAAAAGATGCAACATGTTGTGATCACTCAACCCGGACAGGTACGAAAGACTAGTTGCAAGTACTGGGTGCGTTGACAAAACTAAAGCTAATGTGTTAGAGCAGGTACCAGTACATCGTGTGGGTTGCCTAACTGCTTGAGTAAAGTTAAAACACGTGCATAAATTTAGGAAGTTTTGGCCGGCGGACGAAAATGGATCAAGCACAGGGTAAAAACTGGACCAACAGATCTTCGGAAAATTGAAATCTCCCAACAAAACAATTGGGAAAGAATTATAACGGCACACAATACTATGACAAGGTCATGAAGATCATCAACAAAGGCTGAGGAAGCATCTGGAGGACAGTAACAGGCACCAAAAATTATTTTTTTGCTTTTAAATGTAGCACAGACCCATACACTTTCCAAGTTGGAAGTCACGTTTATATGAGTAGACGGAATGGTCTTAGAGACTGCTATCAGCGTACCGCAACCAGTCCTACCCTCCCTGTCGCAGCGGTAAACTTCATATTTTTTATTCCCCTGAAAAATCTCGCTGCTGCGCACTTTTGCACTGAGCCATGTCTCAGTGAAGAAAATTAAGTCGGCGCCGCATGAACTTACGACAGAAATAAATTCATCCCGCTTGCGCGTGACACTTCTTACATTACCAAAAAGGACTGAAATCGGCGAAGAAAGGGGGCACTTCGCCCCACCGCCCCTGGGTAATTATTATGCTTGAGTATTGGGCAGCTGCGGCCCAGAGAAGCTAATCTGTTGATTGGTACGTGCCCGAGTATTAGATGCCGGCCCTGCACCAGAACTCGCATTCATTGAGTGAAAGCACTATGCATGGTGTTCTGAGATGACTCCTTCACGCTATCGCTCTGCTTGTCATAAACGTACGTTGTGCTGCCAACGCTAAGCTTTGTGTATCGTAGCCTAAATTCTGGCGATTGCGGCTGTGCTTTCCCAAATGCTATTAGTTTTTTTTTCCGAATGTGCCTAGTACCAGGTGAAAAGTCTTCCCCAACCGATATACTGCAGTCCTTAAGTTTTGTTCGCTGTGCAAAAACCTTCTCTCTTTCTTTGAAATTTTTCAAACTTCACAATAACCTGCCGGCAATTCTGTTCACGATAAGGGCCCCCGAGGCGATGCGCACGCTCGATTAGGTTATGGTAAATAGGGGGATCTAGGTGTTGTCTGAATATGTTAACAATATTTTCTTCCGTTTCCTCCCACAACCTCCTTAGCATCCATAATTTCATAAAAAATTAGCTTATTTCGTCGACTTCTGCCTTCTAGCTCGTCTATATAGTTACTGAAATCGTCGCTCTGTTGTATTACGTTTCCAATTGAGTCTTGCAGAGACTGAAGGCTTTCTTCAATGGTGTCCAGATCGTTTGCCCGGGCCTCAATTTTTGCTAAACGTTCGTTAACGTCTAGAAATATACTTTCCAGATCATCTTGCGCAATTGACATCGTTGAAGCTATTCAAAAGGGCAGCTTGACCTTGCATGAGCTCAGTTTGCCCCTTTGATAAAGTTTCTGACTGGCGTTTGAGATCTCGCAGATGTTCTAGTATTTCTGTCTGCACGTCTTGTCAGGGGTTGAAGTATTTTTAGCGTTTGGTGTTTGTTTTGCGGGACCAGGGTTTGGCTCGACATCTCCACAGCAAAGTAACATCATACTAAGCACATCAACGCATTCTACAAAAACATCGACCACAACGCTTGGGCATGGGAACAGCAGCAAGAGCCGGTTACTAGACCGCTTGGCGTACAGGGAGTAAGATTTACTAACCTGCACGAAAGAAAGGCACGACGTGTCAGCCATGGTAGTAGTTACGCCGCTCCCATGCCCACTAAAGTGGTTCCACATCAAGGGGCTCTTTACTTCCAGTGCCGATAGGGCAGACTCCGGCGATGTTGCTGTTTGTAATGCCAGCGAAGGAAGTCCTTGCGCCTGCGGAGCTTGCACTTGGACGATGGAAAACACGGTCGTCGCTTTGTGGTGCGCCTAGATATTCCCTCGACGGGAAGGCACTGCCCGCTTCATGGTGAAAGCAACAGCAACGACGAAAAGCTGCACGAAAGAAAGACACGACGTGTCAGCCATGCAAGCAGTTACGCCGATCCCATCCCCACTGAAGTGGTTCCACATTAAGGGGCTCTTTAAGTCCAGCGCCGATAGGGCAGACTCCGGCGATGTTGCTGTTGTAATGCCAGCGAAGGAAGTCCTTGCGCCTGCGCAGCTTGCACTTGGACGATGGAAAACACGGTCGTCGCTTTGTGGTGCGCCTAGATATTCCCTCGACGGCAAGGCATTGGCCGCTTCGTGGTGAAAGCAGGACAGCAACGACGAAAAGCTGCACGAAAAAAAGACACGACGTGTCAGCCATGCAAGCAGTTACGCCGCTCCCATGCCCACTGAAGTGTTTCCACATTAAGGGGCTTTTTAAGTCCAGCGCCGACAGGGCAGACTCCGGCGATGTTGCTGTTGTAATGCCAGCGATGGAAGTCCTTGCGCCTGCGCAGCTTGCACTTGGACGATGGAAAACACGGTCGTCGCTTTGTGGTGCGCCTAGATATTCCCTCGACGGGAAGGCAGTGGCCGCTTCATGGTGAAAGCAGGACAGCAACGACAAAAAGCTGCACAAAAGAAAGGCACGACGTTTCAGCCATGCTAGCAGTTACGCCGCTCCTATGGCCACTGAAGTGGTTCCACATCAAGGGGCTCTTTAGGTCCAGTGCAGACAGGGCAGACTCCGGCGATGTTGCTGTTGTAATGCCAGCGATAGAAGTCCTTGCGCCTGCGCAGCTTGCACTTGGACGATGGAAAACACGGTCGTCGCTTTGTGGTGCGCCTAGATATTCCCTCGACGGGAAGGCAGTGGCCGCTTCATGGTGAAAGCAGGAGAGCAACGACGAAAAGCTGCACAAAAGAAAGGCACGACGTTTCAGCCATGCTAGCAGTTACGCCGCTCCTATGGCCACTGAAGTGGTTCCACATCAAGGGGCTCTTTAGGTCCAGTGCAGACAGGGCAGACTCCGGCGATGTTGCTGTTGTAATGCCAGCGATGGAAGTCCTTGCGCCTGCGCAGCTTGCACTTGGACGATGGAAAACACGGTCGTCGCTTTGTGGTGCGCCTAGATATTCCCTCGACGGGAAGGCAGTGGCCGCTTCATGGTGAAACCAGGAGAGCAACGACGAAAAGCTGCACAAAAGTAAGGCACGACGTTTCAGCCATTCTAGCAGTTACGCCGCTCCTATGGCCACTGAAGTGGTTCCACATCAAGGGGCTCTTTAGGTCCTGTGCAGATAGGGCAGACTCCGGCGATGTTGCTGTTGTAATGCCAGCGATGGAAGTCCTTGCGCCTGCGCAGCTTGCACTTGGACGATGGAAAACACGGTCGTCGCTTTGTGGTGCGCCTACATATTCCCTCGACGGGAAGGCAGTGGCCGCTTCATGGTGAAAGCAGGACAGCAACGACAAAAAGCTGCACAAAAGAACGGCACGACGTTTCAGCCATTCTAGCAGTTACGCCGCTCCTATGGCCACTGAAGTGGTTTCAAATCAAGGGGCTCTTTAGGTCCAGTGCAGACAGGGCAGACTCCGGCGATGTTGCTGTTGTAATGCCAGCGATGGAAGTCCTTGCGCCTGCGCAGCTTGCACTTGGACGATGGAAAACACGGTCGTCGCTTTGTGATGAGCCTAGATATTCCCTCGACGGGAAGGCACTGCCCGCTTCATGGTGAAAGCAGGAGAGCAACGACGAAAAGCTGCACAAAAGAAAGGCACGACGTTTCAGCCATGCTAGCAGTTACGCCGCTCCTATGGCCACTGAAGTGGTTCCACATCAAGGGGCTCTTAAGGTCCAGTGCAGACAGGGCAGACTCCGGCGATGTTGCTGTTGTAATGCCAGCGATGGAAGTCCTTGCGCCTGCGCAGCTTGCACTTGGACGATGGAAAACACGGTCGTCGCTTTGTGGTGCGCCTAGATATTCCCTCGACGGGAAGGCAGTGGCCGCTTCATGGTGAAAGCAGGACAGCAACGACAAAACCTGCACAAAAGAACGGCACGACGTTTCAGCCATTCTAGCAGTTACGCCGCTCCTATGGCCACTGAAGTGGTTCCACATCAAGGGGCTATTTAGGTCCAGTGCAGACAGGGCAGACTCCGGCGATGTTGCTGTTGTAATGCCAGCGATGGAAGTCCTTGCGCCTGCGCAGCTTGCACTTGGACGATGGAAAACACGGTCGTCGCTTTGTGGTGCGCCTAGATATTCCCTCGACGGGAAGGCACTGCCCGCTTCATGGTGAAAGCAGGAGAGCAACGACGAAAAGCTGCACAAAAGAAAGGCACGACGTTTCAGCCATTCTAGCAGTTACGCCGCTCCCATGCCCACTGAAGTGGTTCCACATCAAGGGGCTCTTTAGGTCCAGTGCAGACAGGGCAGACTCCGACGATGTTGCTGTTGTAATGCCAGCGATGGAAGTCCTTGCGCCTGCGCAGCTTGCACTTGGACGATGAAAAACGCGGTCGTCGCTTTGTGATGCGCCTAGATATTCCCTCGACGGGAAGGCACTGCCCGCTTCATGGTGAAAGCAGGAGAGCAACGACGAAAAGCTGCACAAAAGAAAGGCACGACGTTTCAGCCATGCTAGCAGTTACGCCGCTCCTATGGCTACTGAAGTGGTTCCACATCAAGGGGCTCTTTAGGTCCAGTGCAGACAGGGCAGACTCCGGCGATGTTGCTGTTGTAATGCCAGCGATGGAAGTCCTTGCGCCTGCGCAGCTTGCACTTGGACGATGGAAAACACGGTCGTCGCTTTGTGGTGCGCCTAGATATTCCCTCGACGGGAAGGCAGTGGCCGCTTCATGGTGAAAGCAGGAGAGCAGCGACGAAAACCTGCACAAAAGAAAGGCACGACGTTTCAGCCATTCTAGCAGTTACGCCGCTCCTATGGCCACTGAAGTGGTTCCACATCAAGGGGCTCTTTAGGTCCAGTGCAGATAGGGCAGACTCCGGCGATGTTGCTGTTGTAATGCCAGCGATGGAAGTCCTTGCGCCTGCGCAGCTTGCACTTAGACGATGGAAAACACGGTCGTCGCTTTGTGGTGCGCCTAGATATTCCCTCGACGGGAAGGCACTGCCCGCTTCATGGCGAAAGCAGGACAGCAACGACAAAAAGCTGCACAAAAGAAAGGCACGACGTTTCAGCCATGCTAGCAGTTACGCCACTCCTATGGCCACTGAAGTGGTTCCACAACAAGGGGCTCTTTAGGTCCAGTGCAGACAGGGCAGACTCCGGCGATGTTGCTGTTGTAATGCCAGCGATGGAAGTGCTTGCGCGTGCGCAGCTTGCACTTGGACGAGGGAAAACACGGTCGTCGCTTTGTGGTGCGCCTAGATATTCCCTCGACGGGAAGGCAGTGGCCGCTTCATGGTGAAAGCAGGAGAGCAACGACGAAAAGCTGCACAAAAGAAAGGCACGACGTTTCAGCCATGCTAGCAGTTACGCCGCTCCTATGGCCACTGAAGTGGTTTCACATCAAGGGGCTCTTTAAGTCCAGCGTAGATAGGGCAGACTCCGGCGATGTTGCTGTTGTAATGCCAGCGATGGAAGTCCTTGCGCCTGCGCAGCTTGCACTTGGACGATGGAAAACACGGTCGTCGCTTTGTGGTGCGCCTAGATATGCCCTCGACGGGAAGGCAGTGGCCGCTTCATGGTGAAAGCAGGAGAGCAACGACGAAATGCTGCACAAAAGAAAGGCACGATGTTTCAGCCATGCTAGCAGTTACGCCGCTCCTATGGCCACTGAAGTGGTTCCACATCAAGGGGCTCTTTAGGTCCAGTGCAGACAGGGCAGACTCCGGCGATGTTGCTGTTGTAATGCCAGCGATGGAAGTCCTTGCGCCTGCGCAGCTTGCAATTGGACGATGGAAAACACGGTCGTCGCTTTGTGATGCGCCTAGATATTCCCTCGACGGGAAGGCACTGCCCGCTTCATGGTGAAAGCAGGAGAGCAACGACGAAAAGCTGCACAAAAGAAAGGCACGACGTTTCAGCCATGCTAGCAGTTACGCCGCTCCTATGGCCACTGAAGTGGTTCCACATCAAGGGGCTTTTTAGGTCCAGTGCAGACAGGGCAGACACCGGCGATGTTGCTGTTGTAATGCCAGCGATGGAAGTCCTTGCACCTGCGCAGCTTGCACTTGGACGATGGAACACGGTCGTCGCTTTGTGGTGCGCCTAGATATTCCCTCGACGGGAAGGCAGTGGCCGCTTCATGGTGAAAGCAGGAGAGCAACGACGAAATGCTGCACAAAAGAAAGGCACGACGTTTCAGCCATGCTAGCAGTTACGCCGCTCCTATGGCCACTGAAGTGGTTCCACATCAAGGGGCTCTTTAGGTCCAGTGCAGACAGGGCAGACTCCGGCGATGTTGCTGTTGTAATGCCAGCGATGGAAGTCCTTGGGCCTGCGCAGCTTGCACTTGGACGATGGAAAACACGGTCGTCGCTTTGTGGTGCGCCTAGATATTCCCTCGACGGGAAGGCACTGCCCGCTTCATGGTGAAAGCAGGAGAGCAACGACGAAAAGCTGCACAAAAGAAAGGCACGACGTTTCAGCCATTCTAGCAGTTACGCCGCTCTCATGCCCACTGAAGTGGTTCCACATCAAGGGGCTCTTTAGGTCCAGTGCAGACAGGGCAGACTCCGGCGATGTTGCTGTTGTAATGCCAGCGATGGAAGTCCTTGCGCCTGCGCAGCTTGCACTTGGACAATGGAAAACACGGTCGTCGCTTTGTGGTGCGCCTAGATATTCCCTCGACGGGAAGGAAGTGGCCGCTTCATGGTGAAAGCAGGACACCAACGACAAAAAGCTGCACACAAGAAAGGCACGACGTTTCAGCCATTCTAGCAGTTACGCCGCTCCTATGGCCACTGAAGTGGTTCCACATCAAGGGGCTCTTTAGGTCCAGTGCAGACAGGGCAGACTCCGGCGATGTTGCTGTTGTAATGCCAGCGATGGAAGTCCTTGCGCCTGCGCAGCTGCACTTGGACGACGGAAAACACGGTCGTCGCTTTGTGGTGCGCCTAGATATTTCCTCGACGGGAAGGCAGTGGCCGCTTCATGGTGAAAGCAGGAGAGCAACGACGAAAAGCTGCACAAAAGAAAGGCACGACGTTTCAGCCATGCGAGCAGTTACGCCGCTTCTATGGCCACTGAAGTGGTTCCACATCAAGGGGCTCTTTAAGTCCAGCGCAGATAGGGCAGACTCCGGCGATGTTGCTGTTGTAATGCCAGCGATGGAAGTCCTTGCGCCTGCGCAGCTTGCACTTGGACGATGGAAAACACGCTCGTCACTTTGTGGTGCGCCTAGATATTCCCTCGACGGGAAGGCAGTGGCCGCTTCATGGTGAAAGCAGGACAGCAACGACGACAAGCTGCACAAAAGAAAGGCACGACGTTTCAGCCATGCTAGCAGTTACGCCGCTCCTATGGCTACTGAAGTGGTTCCACGTCAAGGGGCTCTTTAAGTCTAGCGCCGATAGGGCAGACTCCGGCGATGTTGCTGTTGTAATGCCAGCGATGAAAGTTCTTGCGCCTGCGCAGCTTGCACTTGGATGATGGAAAACACGCTCGTCGCTTTGTGGTGCGCCTAGATATTCCCTCGACGGGAAGGCAGTGGCCGCTTCATGGTGAAAGCAGGACAGCAACGACGAAAAGCTGCACAAAAGAAAGGCACGACGTTTCAGCCATGCTAGCAGTTACGCCGCTCCTATGGCCACAGAAGTGGTTCCACGTCTAGGGGCTCTTTAAGTCCAGCGCCGATAGGGCAGACTCCGGCGATGTTGCTGTTGTAATGCCAGCGATGGAAGTCCTTGCGCCTGCGCAGCTTGCAATTGGACGATGGAAAACACGGTCGTCGCTTTGTGATGCGCCTAGATATTCCCTCGACGGGAAGGCACTGCCCGCTTCATGGTGAAAGCAGGAGAGCAACGACGAAAAGCTGCACAAAAGAAAGGCACGACGTTTCAGCCATGCTAGCAGTTACGCCGCTCCTATGGCCACTGAAGTGGTTCCACATCAAGGGGCTCTTTAGGTCCAGTGCAGACAGGGCAGACACCGGCGATGTTGCTGTTGTAATGCCAGCGATGGAAGTCCTTGCACCTGCGCAGCTTGCACTTGGACGATGGAAACACGGTCGTCGCTTTGTGGTGCGCCTAGATATTCCCTCGACGGGAAGGCAGTGGCCGCTTCATGGTGAAAGCAGGAGAGCAACGACGAAATGCTGCACAAAAGAAAGGCACGACGTTTCAGCCATGCTAGCAGTTACGCCACTCCTATGGCCACTGAAGTGGTTCCACATCAAGGGGCTCTTTAGGTCCAGTGCAGACAGGGCAGACTCCGGCGATGTTGCTGTTGTAATGCCAGCGATGGAAGTCCTTGGGCCTGCGCAGCTTGCACTTGGACGATGGAAAACACGGTCGTCGCTTTGTGGTGCGCCTAGATATTCCCTCGACGGGAAGGCACTGCCCGCTTCATGGTGAAAGCAGGAGAGCAACGACGAAAAGCTGCACAAAAGAAAGGCACGACGTTTCAGCCATTCTAGCAGTTACGCCGCTCTCATGCCCACTGAAGTGGTTCCACATCAAGGGGCTCTTTAGGTCCAGTGCAGACAGGGCAGACTCCGGCGATGTTGCTGTTGTAATGCCAGCGATGGAAGTCCTTGCGCCTGCGCAGCTTGCACTTGGACAATGGAAAACACGGTCGTCGCTTTGTGGTGCGCCTAGATATTCCCTCGACGGGAAGGAAGTGGCCGCTTCATTGTGAAAGCAGGACAGCAACGACAAAAAGCTGCACACAAGAAAGGCACGACGTTTCAGCCATTCTAGCAGTTACGCCGCTCCTATGGCCACTGAAGTGGTTCCACATCAAGGGGCTCTTTAGGTCCAGTGCAGACAGGGCAGACTCCGGCGATGTTGCTGTTGTAATGCCAGCGATGGAAGTCCTTGCGCCTGCGCAGCTGCACTTGGACGATGGAAAACACGGTCGTCGCTTTGTGGTGCGCCTAGATATTTCCTCGACGGGAAGGCAGTGGCCGCTTCATGGTGAAAGCAGGAGAGCAACGACGAAAAGCTGCACAAAAGAAAGGCACGACGTTTCAGCCATGCTAGCAGTTACGCCGCTCCTATGGCCACTGAAGTGGTTCCACATCAAGGGGCTCTTTAAGTCCAGCGCAGATAGGGCAGACTCCGGCGATGTTGCTGTTGTAATGCCAGCGATGGAAGTCCTTGCGCCTGCGCAGCTTGCACTTGGACGATGGAAAACACGCTCGTCACTTTGTGGTGCGGCTAGATATTCCCTCGACGGGAAGGCAGTGGCCGCTTCATGGTGAAAGCAGGACAGCAACGACGACAAGCTGCACAAAAGAAAGGCACGACGTTTCAGCCATGCTAGCAGTTACGCCGCTCCTATGGCTACTGAAGTGGTTCCACGTCAAGGGGCTCTTTAAGTCTAGCGCCGATAGGGCAGACTCCGGCGATGTTGCTGTTGTAATGCCAGCGATGAAAGTTCTTGCGCCTGCGCAGCTTGCACTTGGATGATGGAAAACACGCTCGTCGCTTTGTGGTGCGCCTAGATATTCCCTCGACGGGAAGGCAGTGGCCGCTTCATGGTGAAAGCAGGACAGCAACGACGAAAAGCTGCACAAAAGAAAGGCACGACGTTTCAGCCATGCTAGCAGTTACGCCGCTCCTATGGCCACAGAAGTGGTTCCACGTCTAGGGGCTCTTTAAGTCCAGCGCCGATAGGGCAGACTCCGGCGATATTGCTGTTGTAATGCCAGCGATGGAAGTCCTTGCGCCTGCGTAGCTTGCACTTGGACGATGGAAAACACGGTCGTCACTTTGTGGTGCGCCTAGATATTCCCTCGATGACAAGGCAGTGGCCGCTTCGTGGTAAAAGCAGGACAGCAACGACGAAAAGCTGCACAAAAGAAAGGCACGACGTTTCAGCCATGCTAGCAGTTACGCCGCTCCCATGCCCACTGAAGTGGTTCCTCATCAAGGGGCTCTTTAAGTCCAGCGCCGACAGGGCAGACTCCGGCGATATTGCTGTTGTAATGCCAGCAATGGAAGTCCTTGCGCCTGCGCAGCTTGCACTTGGACGATGGAAAACACGGTCGTCGCTTTGTGGTGCGCCTAGATATTCCCTCGACGGGAAGTCACTGCCGCTTCATGGTGAAAGCAGGACAGCAACGACAAAAAGCTGCACAAAAGAAATGCACGACGTTTCAGCCATTCTAGCAGTTACGCCGCTCCTATGGCCACTGAAGTGGTTCCACATCAAGGGGCTCTTTAGGTCCAGTGCAGACAGGGCAGACTCCGGCGATGTTGCTGTTGTAATGCCAGCGATGGAAGTCCTTGCGCCTGCGCAGCTTGCACTTGGACGATGGAAAACACGGTCGTCGCTTTGTGGTGCGCCTAGATATTCCCTCGACGGGAAGGCAGTGGCCGCTTCATGGTGAAAGCAGGAGAGCAACGACGAAAAGCTGCACAAAAGAAAGGCACGACGTTTCAGCCATGCTAGCAGTTACGCCGCTCCTATGGCCACTGAAGTGGTTCCACATCAAGGGGCTCTTTAAGTCTAGCGCAGATAGGGCAGACTCTGGCGATGTTGCTGTTGTAATGCCAGCGATGGAAGTCCTTGCGCCTGCGCAGCTTACACTTGGACGATGGAAAACACGGTCGTCGCTTTGCGGTGCGCCTAGATATTCCCTCGACGGGAAGGCAGTGGCCGCTTCATGGTGAAAGCAGGAGAGCAACGACGAAATGCTGCACACAAGAAAGGCACGACGTTTCAGCCATGCTAGCAGTTACGCCGCTCCTATGGCCACTGAAGTGGTTCCACATCAAGGGGCTCTTTAGGTCCAGTGCAGACAGGGCAGACTCCGGCGATGTTGCTGTTGTAATGCCAGCGATGGAAGTCCTTGGGCCTGCGCAGCTTGCACTTGGACGATGGAAAACACGGTCGTCGCTTTGTGGTGCGCCTAGATATTCCCTCGACGGGAAGGCACTGCCCGCTTCATGGTGAAAGCAGGAGAGCAACGACGAAAAGCTGCACAAAAGAAAGGCACGACGTTTCAGCCATTCTAGCAGTTACGCCGCTCCCATGCCCACTGAAGTGGTTCCACATCAAGGGGCTCTTTAGGTCCAGTGCAGACAGGGCAGACTCCGGCGATGTTGCTGTTGTAATGCCAGCGATGGAAGTCCTTGCGCCTGCGCAGCTTGCACTTGGACAATGGAAAACACGGTCGTCGCTTTGTGGTGCGCCTAGATATTCCCTCGACGGGAAGGAAGTCGCCGCTTCATGGTGAAAGCAGGACAGCAACGACAAAAAGCTGCACACAAGAAAGGCACGACGTTTCAGCCATTCTAGCAGTTACGCCGCTCCTATGGCCACTGAAGTGGTTCCACATCAAGGGGCTCTTTAGGTCCAGTGCAGACAGGGCAGACTCCGGCGATGTTGCTGTTGTAATGCCAGCGATGGAAGTCCTTGCGCCTGCGCAGCTGCACTTAGACGATGGAAAACACGGTCGTCGCTTTGTGGTGCGCCTAGATATTTCCTCGACGGGAAGGCAGTGGCCGCTTCATGGTGAAAGCAGGAGAGCAACGACGAAAAGCTGCACAAAAGAAAGGCACGACGTTTCAGCCATGCTAGCAGTTACGCCGCTCCTATGGCCACTGAAGTGGTTCCACATCAAGGGGCTCTTTAAGTCCAGCGCAGATAGGGCAGACTCCGGCGATGTTGCTGTTGTAATGCCAGCGATGGAAGTCCTTGCGCCTGCTTAGCTTGCACTTGGACGATGGAAAACACGCTCGTCACTTTGTGGTGCGCCTAGATATTCCCTCGACGGGAAGGCAGTGGCCGCTTCATGGTGAAAGCAGGACAGCAACGACGACAAGCTGCACAAAAGAAAGGCACGACGTTTCAGCCATGCTAGCAGTTACGCCGCTCCTATGGCTACTGAAGTGGTTCCACGTCAAGGGGCTCTTTAAGTCTAGCGCCGATAGGGCAGACTCCGGCGATGTTTCTGTTGTAATGCCAGCGATGAAAGTTCTTGCGCCTGCGCAGCTTGCACTTGGACGATGGAAAACACGCTCGTCGCTTTTTGGTGCGCCTAGATATTCCCTCGACGGGAAGGCAGTGGCCCCTTCATGGTGAAAGCAGGACAGCAACGACGAAAAGCTGCACAAAAGAAAGGCACGACGTTTCAGCCATGCTAGCAGTTACGCCGCTCCTATGGCCACAGAAGTGGTTCCACGTCTAGGGGCTCTTTAAGTCCAGCGCCGATAGGGCAGACTCCGGCGATATTGCTGTTGTAATGCCAGCGATGGAAGTCCTTGCGCCTGCGCAGCTTGCACTTGGACGATGGAAAACACGGTCGTCGCTTTGTGGTGCGCCTAAATATTCCCTCGACGACAAGGCAGTGGCCGCTTCGTGGTGAAAGCAGGACAGCAACGACGAAAAGCTGCACAAAAGAAAGGCACGACGTTTCAGCCATGCTAGCAGTTACGCCGCTCCCATGCCCACTGAAGTGGTTCCACATCAAGGGGCTCTTTAAGTCCAGCGCCGATAGGGCAGACTCCGGCGATATTGCTGTTGTAATGCCAGCGATGGAAGTCCTTGCGCCTGCGCAGCTTGTACTTGGACGATGGAAAACACGGTCGTCGCTTTGTGGTGCGCCTAGATATTCCCTCGACGGGAAGTCACAGCCCGCTTCATGGTGAAAGCAGGACAGCAACGACAAAAAGCTGCACAAAAGAAAGGCACGACGTTTCAGCCATTCTAGCAGTTACGCCGCTCCTATGGCCACTGGAGTGGTTCCACATCAAGGGGCTCTTTAGGTCCAGTGCAGACAGGGCAGACTCCGGCGATGTTGCTGTTGTAATGCCAGCGATAGAAGTCCTTGCGCCTGCGCAGCTTGCACTTGGACGATGGAAAACACGGTCGTCGCTTTGTGGTGCGCCTAGATATTCCCTCGACGGGAAGGCAGTGGCCGCTTCATGGTGAAAGCAGGAGAGCAACGACGAAAAGCTGCACAAAAGAAAGGCACGACGTTTCAGCCATGCTAGCAGTTACGCCGCTCCTATGGCCACTGAAGTGGTTCCACATCAAGGGGCTCTTTAGGTCCAGTGCACACAGGGCAGACTCCGGCGATGTTGCTGTTGTAATGCCAGCGATGGAAGTCCTTGCGCCTGCGCAGCTTGCACTTGGACGATGGAAAACACGGTCGTCGCTTTGTGGTGCGCCTAGATATTCCCTCGACGGGAAGGCAGTGGCCGCTTCATGGTGAAACCAGGAGAGCAACGACGAAAAGCTGCACAAAAGTAAGGCACGACGTTTCAGCCATTCTAGCAGTTACGCCGCTCCTATGGCCACTGAAGTGGTTCCACATCAAGGGGCTCTTTAGGTCCTGTGCAGATAGGGCAGACTCCGGCGATGTTGCTGTTGTAATGCCAGCGATGGAAGTCCTTGCGCCTGCGCAGCTTGCACTTGGACGATGGAAAACACGGTCGTCGCTTTGTGGTGCGCCTACATATTCCCTCGACGGGAAGGCAGTGGCCGCTTCATGGTGAAAGCAGGACAGCAACGACAAAAAGCTGCACAAAAGAACGGCACGACGTTTCAGCCATTCTAGCAGTTACGCCGCTCCTATGGCCACTGAAGTGGTTTCAAATCAAGGGGCTCTTTAGGTCCAGTGCAGACAGGGCAGACTCCGGCGATGTTGCTGTTGTAATGCCAGCGATGGAAGTCCTTGCGCCTGCGCAGCTTGCACTTGGACGATGGAAAACACGGTCGTCGCTTTGTGATGCGCCTAGATATTCCCTCGACGGGAAGGCACTGCCCGCTTCATGGTGAAAGCAGGAGAGCAACGACGAAAAGCTGCACAAAAGAAAGGCACGACGTTTCAGCCATGCTAGCAGTTACGCCGCTCCTATGGCCACTGAAGTGGTTCCACATCAAGGGGCTCTTTAGGTCCAGTGCAGACAGGGCAGACTCCGGAGATGTTACTGTTGTAATGCCAGCGATGGAAGTCCTTGCGCCTGCGCAGCTTGCACTTGGACGATGGAAAACACGGTCGTCGCTTTGTGGTGCGCCTAGATATTCCCTCGACGGGAAGGCAGTGGCCGCTTCATGGTGAAACCAGGAGAGCAACGACGAAAAGCTGCACAAAAGAATTGCACGACGTTTCAGCCATTCTAGCAGTTACGCCGCTCCTATGGCCACTGAAGTGGTTCCACATCAAGGGGCTCTTTAGGTCCAGTGCAGATAGGGCAGACTCCGGCGATGTTGCTGTTGTAATGCCAGCGATGGAAGTCCTTGCGCCTGCGCAGCTTGCACTTGGACGATGGAAAACACGGTCGTCGCTTTGTGGTGCGCCTAGATATTCCCTCGACGGGAAGGCAGTGGCCGCTTCATGGTGAAAGCAGGACAGCAACGACAAAACCTGCACAAAAGAACGGCACGACGTTTCAGCCATTCTAGCAGTTACGCCGCTCCTATGGCCACTGAAGTGGTTCCACATCAAGGGGCTCTTTAGGTCCAGTGCAGACAGGGCAGACTCCGGCGATGTTGCTGTTGTAATGCCAGCGATGGAAGTCCTTGCGCCTGCGCAGCTTGCACTTGGACGATGGAAAACACGGTCGTCGCTTTGTGGTGCGCCTAGATATTCCCTCGACGGGAAGGCACTGCCCGCTTCATGGTGAAAGCAGGAGAGCAACGACGAAAAGCTGCACAAAAGAAAGGCACGACGTTTCAGCCATTCTAGCAGTTACGCCGCTCCCATGCCCACTGAAGTGGTTCCACATCAAGGGGCTCTTTAGGTCCAGTGCAGACAGGGCAGACTCCGACGATGTTGCTGTTGTAATGCCAGCGATGGAAGTCCTTGCGCCTGCGCAGCTTGCACTTGGACGATGGAAAACACGGTCGTCGCTTTGTGGTGCGCCTAGATATTCCCTCGACGGGAAGGCAGTGGCCGCTTCATGGTGAAAGCAGGAGAGCAGCGACGAAAAGCTGCACAAAAGAAAGGCACGACGTTTCAGCCATTCTAGCAGTTACGCCGCTCCTATGGCCACTGAAGTGGTTCCACATCAAGGAACTCTTTAGGTCCAGTGCAGATAGGGCAGACTCCGGCGATGTTGCTGTTGTAATGCCAGCGATGGAAGTCCTTGCGCCTGCGCAGCTTGCACTTAGACGATGGAAAACACGGTCGTCGCTTTGTGGTGCGCCTAGATATTCCCTCGACGGGAAGGCACTGCCCGCTTCATGGCGAAAGCAGGACAGCAACGACAAAAAGCTGCACAAAAGAAAGGCACGACGTTTCAGCCATGCTAGCAGTTACGCCACTCCTATGGCCACTGAAGTGGTTCCACATCAAGGGGCTCTTTAGGTCCAGTGCAGACAGGGCAGACTCCGGCGATGTTGCTGTTGTAATGCCAGCGATGGAAGTGCTTGCGCGTGCGCAGCTTGCACTTGGACGAGGGAAAACACGGTCGTCGCTTTGTGGTGCGCCTAGATATTCCCTCGACGGGAAGGCAGTGGCCGCTTCATGGTGAAAGCAGGAGAGCAACGACGAAAAGCTGCACAAAAGAAAGGCACGACGTTTCAGCCATGCTAGCAGTTACGCCGCTCCTATGGCCACTGAAGTGGTTTCACATCAAGGGGCTCTTTAAGTCCAGCGTAGATAGGGCAGACTCCGGCGATGTTGCTGTTGTAATGCCAGCGATGGAAGTCCTTGCGCCTGCGCAGCTTGCACTTGGACGATGGAAAACACGGTCGTCGCTTTGTGGTGCGCCTAGATATTCCCTCGACGGGAAGGCAGTGGCCGCTTCATGGTGAAAGCAGGAGAGCAACGACGAAATGCTGCACAAAAGAAAGGCACGATGTTTCAGCCATGCTAGCAGTTACGCCGCTCCTATGGCCACTGAAGTGGTTCCACATCAAGGGGCTCTTTAGGTCCAGTGCAGACAGGGCAGACTCCGGCGATGTTGCTGTTGTAATGCCAGCGATGGAAGTCCTTGCGCCTGCGCAGCTTGCAATTGGACGATGGAAAACACGGTCGTCGCTTTGTGATGCGCCTAGATATTCCCTCGACGGGAAGGCACTGTTCGCTTCATGGTGAAAGCAGGAGAGCAACGACGAAAAGCTGCACAAAAGAAAGGCACGACGTTTCAGCCATGCTAGCAGTTACGCCGCTCCTATGGCCACTGAAGTGGTTCCACATCAAGGGGCTGTTTAGGTCCAGTGCAGACAGGGCAGACACCGGCGATGTTGCTGTTGTAATGCCAGCGATGGAAGTCCTTGCACCTGCGCAGCTTGCACTTGGACGATGGAAAACACGGTCGTCGCTTTGTGGTGCGCCTAGAGATTCCCTCGACGGGAAGGCAGTGGCCGCTTCATGGTGAAAGCAGGAGAGCAACGACGAAATGCTGCACAAAAGAAAGGCACGACGTTTCAGCCATGCTAGCAGTTACGCCGCTCCTATGGCCACTGAAGTGGTTCCACATCAAGGGGCTCTTTAGGTCCAGTGCAGACAGGGCAGACTCCGGCGATGTTGCTGTTGTAATGCCAGCGATGGAAGTCCTTGGGCCTGCGCAGCTTGCACTTGGATGATGGAAAACACGGTCGTCGCTTTGTGGTGCGCCTAGATATTCCCTCGACGGGAAGGCACTGCCCGCTTCATGGTGAAAGCAGGAGAGCAACGACGAAAAGCTGCACAAAAGAAAGGCACGACGTTTCAGCCATTCTAGCAGTTACGCCGCTCTCATGCCCACTGAAGTGGTTCCACATCAAGGGGCTCTTTAGGTCAGTGCAGACAGGGCAGACTCCGGCGATGTTGCTGTTGTAATGCCAGCGATGGAAGTCCTTGCGCCTGCGCAGCTTGCACTTGGACAATGGAAAACACGGTCGTCGCTTTGTGGTGCGCCTAGATATTCCCTCGACGGGAAGGAAGTGGCCGCTTCATGGTGAAAGCAGGACAGCAACGACAAAAAGCTGCACACAAGAAAGGCACGACGTTTCAGCCATTCTAGCAGTTACGCCGCTCCTATGGCCACTGAAGTGGTTCCACATCAAGGGGCTCTTTAGGTCCAGTGCAGACAGGGCAGACTCCGGCGATGTTGCTGTTGTAATGCCAGCGATGGAAGTCCTTGCGCCTGCGCAGCTGCACTTGGACGATGGAAAACACGGTCGTCGCTTTGTGGTGCGCCTAGATATTTCCTCGACGGGAAGGCAGTGGCCGCTTCATGGTGAAAGCAGGAGAGCAACGACGAAAAGCTGCACAAAAGAAAGGCACGACGTTTCAGCCATGCTAGCAGTTACGCCGCTCCTATGGCCACTGAAGTGGTTCCACATCAAGGGGCTCTTTAAGTCCAGCGCAGATAGGGCAGACTCCGGCGATGTTGCTGTTGTAATGCCAGCGATGGAAGTCCTTGCGCCTGCGCAGCTTGCACTTGGACGATGGAAAACACGCTCGTCACTTTGTGGTGCGCCTAGATATTCCCTCGACGGGAAGGCAGTGGCCGCTTCATGGTGAAAGCAGGACAGCAACGACGACAAGCTGCACAAAAGAAAGGCACGACGTTTCAGCCATGCTAGCAGTTACGCCACTCCTATGGCCACTGAAGTGGTTCCACATCAAGGGGCTCTTTAGGTCCAGTGCAGACAGGGCAGACTCCGGCGATGTTGCTGTTGTAATGCCAGCGATGGAAGTCCTTGCGCCTGCGCAGCTGCACTTGGACGATGGAAAACACGGTCGTCGCTTTGTGGTGCGCCTAGATATTTCCTCGACGGGAAGGCAGTGGCCGCTTCATGGTGAAAGCAGGAGAGCAGCGACGAAAAGCTGCACAAAAGAAAGGCACGACGTTTCAGCCATTCTAGCAGTTACGCCGCTCCTATGGCCACTGAAGTGGTTCCACATCAAGGGGCTCTTTAGGTCCAGTGCAGATAGGGCAGACTCCGGCGATGTTGCTGTTGTAATGCCAGCGATGGAAGTCCTTGCGCCTGCGCAGCTTGCACTTAGACGATGGAAAACACGGTCGTCGCTTTGTGGTGCGCCTAGATATTCCCTCGACGGGAAGGCACTGCCCGCTTCATGGCGAAAGCAGGACAGCAACGACAAAAAGCTGCACAAAAGAAAGGCACGACGTTTCAGCCATGCTAGCAGTTACGCCACTCCTATGGCCACTGAAGTGGTTCCACATCAAGGGGCTCTTTAGGTCCAGTGCAGACAGGGCAGACTCCGGCGATGTTGCTGTTGTAATGCCAGCGATGGAAGTGCTTGCGCGTGCGCAGCTTCCACTTGGACGAGGGAAAACACGGTCGTCGCTTTGTGGTGCGCCTAGATATTCCCTCGACGGGAAGGCAGTGGCCGCTTCATGGTGAAAGCAGGAGAGCAACGACGAAAAGCTGCACAAAAGAAAGGCACGACGTTTCAGCCATGCTAGCAGTTACGCCGCTCCTATGGCCACTGAAGTGGTTTCACATCAAGGGGCTCTTTAAGTCCAGCGTAGATAGGGCAGACTCCGGCGATGTTGCTGTTGTAATGCCAGCGATGGAAGTCCTTGCGCCTGCGCAGCTTGCACTTGGACGATGGAAAACACGGTCGTCGCTTTGTGGTGCGCCTAGATATTCCCTCGACGGGAAGGCAGTGGCCGCTTCATGGTGAAAGCAGGAGAGCAACGACGAAATGCTGCACAAAAGAAAGGCACGATGTTTCAGCCATGCTAGCAGTTACGCCGCTCCTATGGCCACTGAAGTGGTTCCACATCAAGGGGCTCTTTAGGTCCAGTGCAGACAGGGCAGACTCCGGCGATGTTGCTGTTGTAATGCCAGCGATGGAAGTCCTTGCGCCTGCGCAGCTTGCAATTGGACGATGGAAAACACGGTCGTCGCTTTGTGATGCGCCTAGATATTCCCTCGACGGGAAGGCACTGTTCGCTTCATGGTGAAAGCAGGAGAGCAACGACGAAAAGCTGCACAAAAGAAAGGCACGACGTTTCAGCCATGCTAGCAGTTACGCCGCTCCTATGGCCACTGAAGTGGTTCCACATCAAGGGGCTGTTTAGGTCCAGTGCAGACAGGGCAGACACCGGCGATGTTGCTGTTGTAATGCCAGCGATGGAAGTCCTTGCACCTGCGCAGCTTGCACTTGGACGATGGAAAACACGGTCGTCGCTTTGTGGTGCGCCTAGAGATTCCCTCGACGGGAAGGCAGTGGCCGCTTCATGGTGAAAGCAGGAGAGCAACGACGAAATGCTGCACAAAAGAAAGGCACGACGTTTCAGCCATGCTAGCAGTTACGCCGCTCCTATGGCCACTGAAGTGGTTCCACATCAAGGGGCTCTTTAGGTCCAGTGCAGACAGGGCAGACTCCGGCGATGTTGCTGTTGTAATGCCAGCGATGGAAGTCCTTGGGCCTGCGCAGCTTGCACTTGGATGATGGAAAACACGGTCGTCGCTTTGTGGTGCGCCTAGATATTCCCTCGACGGGAAGGCACTGCCCGCTTCATGGTGAAAGCAGGAGAGCAACGACGAAAAGCTGCACAAAAGAAAGGCACGACGTTTCAGCCATTCTAGCAGTTACGCCGCTCTCATGCCCACTGAAGTGGTTCCACATCAAGGGGCTCTTTAGGTCAGTGCAGACAGGGCAGACTCCGGCGATGTTGCTGTTGTAATGCCAGCGATGGAAGTCCTTGCGCCTGCGCAGCTTGCACTTGGACAATGGAAAACACGGTCGTCGCTTTGTGGTGCGCCTAGATATTCCCTCGACGGGAAGGAAGTGGCCGCTTCATGGTGAAAGCAGGACAGCAACGACAAAAAGCTGCACACAAGAAAGGCACGACGTTTCAGCCATTCTAGCAGTTACGCCGCTCCTATGGCCACTGAAGTGGTTCCACATCAAGGGGCTCTTTAGGTCCAGTGCAGACAGGGCAGACTCCGGCGATGTTGCTGTTGTAATGCCAGCGATGGAAGTCCTTGCGCCTGCGCAGCTGCACTTGGACGATGGAAAACACGGTCGTCGCTTTGTGGTGCGCCTAGATATTTCCTCGACGGGAAGGCAGTGGCCGCTTCATGGTGAAAGCAGGAGAGCAACGACGAAAAGCTGCACAAAAGAAAGGCACGACGTTTCAGCCATGCTAGCAGTTACGCCGCTCCTATGGCCACTGAAGTGGTTCCACATCAAGGGGCTCTTTAAGTCCAGCGCAGATAGGGCAGACTCCGGCGATGTTGCTGTTGTAATGCCAGCGATGGAAGTCCTTGCGCCTGCGCAGCTTGCACTTGGACGATGGAAAACACGCTCGTCACTTTGTGGTGCGCCTAGATATTCCCTCGACGGGAAGGCAGTGGCCGCTTCATGGTGAAAGCAGGACAGCAACGACGACAAGCTGCACAAAAGAAAGGCACGACGTTTCAGCCATGCTAGCAGTTACGCCACTCCTATGGCCACTGAAGTGGTTCCACATCAAGGGGCTCTTTAGGTCCAGTGCAGACAGGGCAGACTCCGGCGATGTTGCTGTTGTAATGCCAGCGATGGAAGTCCTTGCGCCTGCGCAGCTGCACTTGGACGATGGAAAACACGGTCGTCGCTTTGTGGTGCGCCTAGATATTTCCTCGACGGGAAGGCAGTGGCCGCTTCATGGTGAAAGCAGGAGAGCAGCGACGAAAAGCTGCACAAAAGAAAGGCACGACGTTTCAGCCATTCTAGCAGTTACGCCGCTCCTATGGCCACTGAAGTGGTTCCACATCAAGGGGCTCTTTAGGTCCAGTGCAGATAGGGCAGACTCCGGCGATGTTGCTGTTGTAATGCCAGCGATGGAAGTCCTTGCGCCTGCGCAGCTTGCACTTAGACGATGGAAAACACGGTCGTCGCTTTGTGGTGCGCCTAGATATTCCCTCGACGGGAAGGCACTGCCCGCTTCATGGCGAAAGCAGGACAGCAACGACAAAAAGCTGCACAAAAGAAAGGCACGACGTTTCAGCCATGCTAGCAGTTACGCCACTCCTATGGCCACTGAAGTGGTTCCACATCAAGGGGCTCTTTAGGTCCAGTGCAGACAGGGCAGACTCCGGCGATGTTGCTGTTGTAATGCCAGCGATGGAAGTGCTTGCGCGTGCGCAGCTTCCACTTGGACGAGGGAAAACACGGTCGTCGCTTTGTGGTGCGCCTAGATATTCCCTCGACGGGAAGGCAGTGGCCGCTTCATGGTGAAAGCAGGAGAGCAACGACGAAAAGCTGCACAAAAGAAAGGCACGACGTTTCAGCCATGCTAGCAGTTACGCCGCTCCTATGGCCACTGAAGTGGTTTCACATCAAGGGGCTCTTTAAGTCCAGCGTAGATAGGGCAGACTCCGGCGATGTTGCTGTTGTAATGCCAGCGATGGAAGTCCTTGCGCCTGCGCAGCTTGCACTTGGACGATGGAAAACACGGTCGTCGCTTTGTGGTGCGCCTAGATATTCCCTCGACGGGAAGGCAGTGGCCGCTTCATGGTGAAAGCAGGAGAGCAACGACGAAATGCTGCACAAAAGAAAGGCACGATGTTTCAGCCATGCTAGCAGTTACGCCGCTCCTATGGCCACTGAAGTGGTTCCACATCAAGGGGCTCTTTAGGTCCAGTGCAGACAGGGCAGACTCCGGCGATGTTGCTGTTGTAATGCCAGCGATGGAAGTCCTTGCGCCTGCGCAGCTTGCAATTGGACGATGGAAAACACGGTCGTCGCTTTGTGATGCGCCTAGATATTCCCTCGACGGGAAGGCACTGTTCGCTTCATGGTGAAAGCAGGAGAGCAACGACGAAAAGCTGCACAAAAGAAAGGCACGACGTTTCAGCCATGCTAGCAGTTACGCCGCTCCTATGGCCACTGAAGTGGTTCCACATCAAGGGGCTCTTTAGGTCCAGTGCAGACAGGGCAGACACCGGCGATGTTGCTGTTGTAATGCCAGCGATGGAAGTCCTTGCACCTGCGCAGCTTGCACTTGGACGATGGAAAACACGGTCGTCGCTTTGTGGTGCGCCTAGATATTCCCTCGACGGGAAGGCAGTGGCCGCTTCATGGTGAAAGCAGGAGAGCAACGACGAAATGCTGCACAAAAGAAAGGCACGACGTTTCAGCCATGCTAGCAGTTACGCCGCTCCTATGGCCACTGAAGTGGTTCCACATCAAGGGGCTCTTTAGGTCCAGTGCAGACAGGGCAGACTCCGGCGATGTTGCTGTTGTAATGCCAGCGATGGAAGTCCTTGGGCCTGCGCAGCTTGCACTTGGATGATGGAAAACACGGTCGTCGCTTTGTGGTGCGCCTAGATATTCCCTCGACGGGAAGGCACTGCCCGCTTCATGGTGAAAGCAGGAGAGCAACGACGAAAAGCTGCACAAAAGAAAGGCACGACGTTTCAGCCATTCTAGCAGTTACGCCGCTCTCATGCCCACTGAAGTGGTTCCACATCAAGGGGCTCTTTAGGTCAGTGCAGACAGGGCAGACTCCGGCGATGTTGCTGTTGTAATGCCAGCGATGGAAGTCCTTGCGCCTGCGCAGCTTGCACTTGGACAATGGAAAACACGGTCGTCGCTTTGTGGTGCGCCTAGATATTCCCTCGACGGGAAGGAAGTGGCCGCTTCATGGTGAAAGCAGGACAGCAACGACAAAAAGCTGCACACAAGAAAGGCACGACGTTTCAGCCATTCTAGCAGTTACGCCGCTCCTATGGCCACTGAAGTGGTTCCACATCAAGGGGCTCTTTAGGTCCAGTGCAGACAGGGCAGACTCCGGCGATGTTGCTGTTGTAATGCCAGCGATGGAAGTCCTTGCGCCTGCGCAGCTGCACTTGGACGATGGAAAACACGGTCGTCGCTTTGTGGTGCGCCTAGATATTTCCTCGACGGGAAGGCAGTGGCCGCTTCATGGTGAAAGCAGGAGAGCAACGACGAAAAGCTGCACAAAAGAAAGGCACGACGTTTCAGCCATGCTAGCAGTTACGCCGCTCCTATGGCCACTGAAGTGGTTCCACATCAAGGGGCTCTTTAAGTCCAGCGCAGATAGGGCAGACTCCGGCGATGTTGCTGTTGTAATGCCAGCGATGGAAGTCCTTGCGCCTGCGCAGCTTGCACTTGGACGATGGAAAACACGCTCGTCACTTTGTGGTGCGCCTAGATATTCCCTCGACGGGAAGGCAGTGGCCGCTTCATGGTGAAAGCAGGACAGCAACGACGACAAGCTGCACAAAAGAAAGGCACGACGTTTCAGCCATGCTAGCAGTTACGCCACTCCTATGGCCACTGAAGTGGTTCCACATCAAGGGGCTCTTTAGGTCCAGTGCAGACAGGGCAGACTCCGGCGATGTTGCTGTTGTAATGCCAGCGATGGAAGTCCTTGCGCCTGCGCAGCTGCACTTGGACGATGGAAAACACGGTCGTCGCTTTGTGGTGCGCCTAGATATTTCCTCGACGGGAAGGCAGTGGCCGCTTCATGGTGAAAGCAGGAGAGCAGCGACGAAAAGCTGCACAAAAGAAAGGCACGACGTTTCAGCCATTCTAGCAGTTACGCCGCTCCTATGGCCACTGAAGTGGTTCCACATCAAGGGGCTCTTTAGGTCCAGTGCAGATAGGGCAGACTCCGGCGATGTTGCTGTTGTAATGCCAGCGATGGAAGTCCTTGCGCCTGCGCAGCTTGCACTTAGACGATGGAAAACACGGTCGTCGCTTTGTGGTGCGCCTAGATATTCCCTCGACGGGAAGGCACTGCCCGCTTCATGGCGAAAGCAGGACAGCAACGACAAAAAGCTGCACAAAAGAAAGGCACGACGTTTCAGCCATGCTAGCAGTTACGCCACTCCTATGGCCACTGAAGTGGTTCCACATCAAGGGGCTCTTTAGGTCCAGTGCAGACAGGGCAGACTCCGGCGATGTTGCTGTTGTAATGCCAGCGATGGAAGTGCTTGCGCGTGCGCAGCTTCCACTTGGACGAGGGAAAACACGGTCGTCGCTTTGTGGTGCGCCTAGATATTCCCTCGACGGGAAGGCAGTGGCCGCTTCATGGTGAAAGCAGGAGAGCAACGACGAAAAGCTGCACAAAAGAAAGGCACGACGTTTCAGCCATGCTAGCAGTTACGCCGCTCCTATGGCCACTGAAGTGGTTTCACATCAAGGGGCTCTTTAAGTCCAGCGTAGATAGGGCAGACTCCGGCGATGTTGCTGTTGTAATGCCAGCGATGGAAGTCCTTGCGCCTGCGCAGCTTGCACTTGGACGATGGAAAACACGGTCGTCGCTTTGTGGTGCGCCTAGATATTCCCTCGACGGGAAGGCAGTGGCCGCTTCATGGTGAAAGCAGGAGAGCAACGACGAAATGCTGCACAAAAGAAAGGCACGATGTTTCAGCCATGCTAGCAGTTACGCCGCTCCTATGGCCACTGAAGTGGTTCCACATCAAGGGGCTCTTTAGGTCCAGTGCAGACAGGGCAGACTCCGGCGATGTTGCTGTTGTAATGCCAGCGATGGAAGTCCTTGCGCCTGCGCAGCTTGCAATTGGACGATGGAAAACACGGTCGTCGCTTTGTGATGCGCCTAGATATTCCCTCGACGGGAAGGCACTGTTCGCTTCATGGTGAAAGCAGGAGAGCAACGACGAAAAGCTGCACAAAAGAAAGGCACGACGTTTCAGCCATGCTAGCAGTTACGCCGCTCCTATGGCCACTGAAGTGGTTCCACATCAAGGGGCTCTTTAGGTCCAGTGCAGACAGGGCAGACACCGGCGATGTTGCTGTTGTAATGCCAGCGATGGAAGTCCTTGCACCTGCGCAGCTTGCACTTGGACGATGGAAAACACGGTCGTCGCTTTGTGGTGCGCCTAGATATTCCCTCGACGGGAAGGCAGTGGCCGCTTCATGGTGAAAGCAGGAGAGCAACGACGAAATGCTGCACAAAAGAAAGGCACGACGTTTCAGCCATGCTAGCAGTTACGCCGCTCCTATGGCCACTGAAGTGGTTCCACATCAAGGGGCTCTTTAGGTCCAGTGCAGACAGGGCAGACTCCGGCGATGTTGCTGTTGTAATGCCAGCGATGGAAGTCCTTGGGCCTGCGCAGCTTGCACTTGGATAATGGAAAACACGGTCGTCGCTTTGTGGTGCGCCTAGATATTCCCTCGACGGGAAGGCACTGCCCGCTTCATGGTGAAAGCAGGAGAGCAACGACGAAAAGCTGCACAAAAGAAAGGCACGACGTTTCAGCCATTCTAGCAGTTACGCCGCTCTCATGCCCACTGAAGTGGTTCCACATCAAGGGGCTCTTTAGGTCAGTGCAGACAGGGCAGACTCCGGCGATGTTGCTGTTGTAATGCCAGCGATGGAAGTCCTTGCGCCTGCGCAGCTTGCACTTGGACAATGGAAAACACGGTCGTCGCTTTGTGGTGCGCCTAGATATTCCCTCGACGGGAAGGAAGTGGCCGCTTCATGGTGAAAGCAGGACAGCAACGACAAAAAGCTGCACACAAGAAAGGCACGACGTTTCAGCCATTCTAGCAGTTACGCCGCTCCTATGGCCACTGAAGTGGTTCCACATCAAGGGGCTCTTTAGGTCCAGTGCAGACAGGGCAGACTCCGGCGATGTTGCTGTTGTAATGCCAGCGATGGAAGTCCTTGCGCCTGCGCAGCTGCACTTGGACGATGGAAAACACGGTCGTCGCTTTGTGGTGCGCCTAGATATTTCCTCGACGGGAAGGCAGTGGCCGCTTCATGGTGAAAGCAGGAGAGCAACGACGAAAAGCTGCACAAAAGAAAGGCACGACGTTTCAGCCATGCTAGCAGTTACGCCGCTCCTATGGCCACTGAAGTGGTTCCACATCAAGGGGCTCTTTAAGTCCAGCGCAGATAGGGCAGACTCCGGCGATGTTGCTGTTGTAATGCCAGCGATGGAAGTCCTTGCGCCTGCGCAGCTTGCACTTGGACGATGGAAAACACGCTCGTCACTTTGTGGTGCGCCTAGATATTCCCTCGACGGGAAGGCAGTGGCCGCTTCATGGTGAAAGCAGGACAGCAACGACGACAAGCTGCACAAAAGAAAGGCACGACGTTTCAGCCATGCTAGCAGTTACGCCGCTCCTATGGCTACTGAAGTGGTTCCACGTCAAGGGGCTCTTTAAGTCTAGCGCCGATAGGGCAGACTCCGGCGATGTTTCTGTTGTAATGCCAGCGATGAAAGTTCTTGCGCCTGCGCAGCTTGCACTTGGACGATGGAAAACACGCTCGTCGCTTTGTGGTGCGCCTAGATATTCCCTCGACGGGAAGGCAGTGGCCGCTTCATGGTGAAAGCAGGACAGCAACGACGAAAAGCTGCACAAAAGAAAGGCACGACGTTTCAGCCATGCTAGCAGTTACGCCGCTCCTATGGCCACAGAAGTGGTTCCACGTCTAGGGGCTCTTTAAGTCCAGCGCCGATAGGGCAGACTCCGGCGATATTGCTGTTGTAATGCCAGCGATGGAAGTCCTTGCGCCTGCGCAGCTTGCACTTGGACGATGGAAAGCACGGTCGTCGCTTTGTGGTGCGCCTAAATATTCCCTCGACGACAAGGCAGTGGCCGCTTCGTGGTGAAAGCAGGACAGCAACGACGAAAAGCTGCACAAAAGAAAGGCACGACGTTTCAGCCATGCTAGCAGTTACGCCGCTCCCATGCCCACTGAAGTGGTTCCACATCAAGGGGCTCTTTAAGTCCAGCGCCGATAGGGCAGACTCCGGCGATATTGCTGTTGTAATGCCAGCGATGGAAGTCCTTGCGCCTGCGCAGCTTGTACTTGGACGATGGAAAACACGGTCGTCGCTTTGTGGTGCGCCTAGATATTCCCTCGACGGAAAGTCACTGCCCGCTTCATGGTGAAAGCAGGACAGCAACGACAAAAAGCTGCACAAAAGAAAGGCACGACGTTTCAGCCATTCTAGCAGTTACGCCGCTCCTATGGCCACTGAAGTGGTTCCACATCAAGGGGCTCTTTAGGTCCAGTGCAGACAGGGCAGACTCCAGCGATGTTGCTGTTGTAATGCCAGCGATGGAAGTCCTTGCGCCTGCGCAGCTTGCACTTGGACGATGGAAAACACGGTCGTCGCTTTGTGGTGTGCCTAGATATTCCCTCGACGCGAAGGCAGTGGCCGCTTTATGGTGAAAGCAGGAGAGCAACGACGAAAAGCTGCACAAAAGAAAGGCACGATGTTTCAGCCATGCTAGCAGTTACGCCGCTCCTATGGCCACTGAAGTGGTTCCACATCAAGGGGCTCTTTAAGTCTAGCGCAGATAGGGCAGACTCTGGCGATGTTGCTGTTGTAATGCCAGCGATGGAAGTCCTTGCGCCTGCTCAGCTTGCACTTGGACGATGGAAAACACGGTCGTCGCTTTGTGGTGCGCTTAGATATTCCCTCGACGGGAAGGCAGTGGCCGCTTCATGGTGAAAGCAGGAGAGCAACGACGAAATGCTGCACAAAAGAAAGGCACGACGTTTCAGCCATGCTAGCAGTTACGCCGCTCCTATGGCCACTGAAGTGGTTCCACATCAAGGGGCTCTTTAGGTCCAGTGCAGACAGGGCAGACTCCGGCGATGTTGCTGTTGTAATGCCAGCGATGGAAGTCCTTGGGCCTGCGCAGCTTGCACTTGGACGATGGAAAACACGGTCGTCGCTTTGTGGTGCGCCTAGATATTCCCTCGACGGGAAGGCACTGCCCGCTTCATGGTGAAAGCAGGAGAGCAACGACGAAAAGCTGCACAAAAGAAAGGCACGACGTTTCAGCCATTCTAGCAGTTACGCCGCTCCCATGCCCACTGAAGTGGTTCCACATCAAGGGGCTCTTTAGGTCCAGTGCAGACAGGGCAGACTCCGGCGATGTTGCTGTTGTAATGCCAGCGATGGAAGTCCTTGCGCCTGCGCAGCTTGCACTTGGACAATGGAAAACACGGTCGTCGCTTTGTGGTGCGCCTAGATATTCCCTCGACGGGAAGGAAGTGGCCGCTTCATGGTGAAAGCAGGACAGCAACGACAAAAAGCTGCACACAAGAAAGGCACGACGTTTCAGCCATTCTAGCAGTTACGCCGCTCCTATGGCCACTGAAGTGGTTCCACATCAAAGGGCTCTTTAGGTCCAGTGCAGACAGGGCAGACTCCGGCGATGTTGCTGTTGTAATGACAGCGATGGAAGTCCTTGCGCCTGCGCAGCTTGCACTTGGACGATGGAAAACACGCTCGTCGCTTTGTGGTGCGCCTAGATATTCCCTCGACGGGAAGGCAGTGGCCGCTTCATGCTGAAAGCACGACAGCAACGACGACAAGCTGCACAAAAGAAAGGCACGACGTTTCAGCCATGCTAGCAGTTACGCCGCTCCTATGGCTACTGAAGTGGTTCCACGTCAAGGGGCTCTTTAAGTCTAGCGCCGATAGGGCAGACTCCGGCGATGTTGCTGTTGTAATGCCAGCGATGAAAGTTCTTGCGCCTGCGCAGCTTGCACTTGGACGATGGAAAACACGCTCGTCGCTTTGTGGTGCGCCTAGATATTTCCTCGACGGGAAGGCAGTGGCCGCTTCATGGTGAAAGCAGGACAGCAACGACGAAAAGCTGCACAAAAGAAAGGCACGACGTTTCAGCCATGCTAGCAGTTACGCCGCTCCTATGGCCACAGAAGTGGTTCCACGTCTAGGGGCTCTTTAAGTCCAGCGCCAATAGGGCAGACTCCGGCGATATTGCTGTTGTAATGCCAGCGATGGAAGTCCTTGCGCCTGCGCAGCTTGCACTTGGACGATGGAAATCACGCTCGTCGCTTTGTGGTGCGCCTAGATATTCCCTCGACGACAAGGCAGTGGCCGCTTCGTGGTAAAAGCAGGACAGCAACGACGAAAAGCTGCACAAAAGAAAGGCACGACGTTTCAGCCATGCTAGCAGTTACGCCGCTCCCATGCCCACTGAAGTGGTTCCACATCAAGGGGCTCCTTAAGTCCAGCGCCGATAGGGCAGACTCCGGCGATATTGCTGTTGTAATGCCAGCAATGGAAGTCCTTGCGCCTGCGCAGCTTGCCCTTGGACGATGGAAAACACGGTCGTCGCTTTGTGGTGCGCCTAGATATTCCCTCGACGGCAAGGCAGTGGCCGCTTCGTTGTGAAAGCAGGACAGCAACGACGAAAAGCGGCACAAAAGAAAGGCACGACGTTTCAGCCATGCTAGCAGTTACGCCGCTCCTATGGCCACTGAAGTGGTTCCACATCAAGGGGCTCTTTAAGTCCCGCGCCGATAGGGCAGACTCCGGCGATATTGCTGTTGTAATGCCAGCGATGGAAGTCCTTGCGCCTGCGCAGCTTGCACTTGAACGATGGAAAACACGGTCGTCGCTTTGTGGTGCGCCTAGATATTCCCTCGACGACAAGGCAGTGGCCGCTTCGTGGTGAAAGCAGGACAGCAACGACGAAAAGCTGCACAAAAGAAAGGCACGACGATTCAGCCATGCTAGCAGTTACGCCGCTCCCATGCCCACTGAAGTGGTTCCACATCAAGGGGCTCTTTAAGTCCAGCGCCGATAGGGCAGACTCCGGCGATATTGCTGTTGGAATGCCAGCGATGGAAGTCCTTGCGCCTGCGCAGCTTGCACTTGGACGATGGAAAACACGGTCGTCGCTTTGTGGTGCGCCTAGATATTCCCTCGACGGGAAGGCAGTGGCCGCTTCATGGTGAAAGCAGGACAGCAACGACAAAAAGCTGCACAAAAGAAAGGCACGACGTTTCAGCCATGCTAGCAGTTACGCCGCTCCTATGGCCACAGAAGTGGTTCCACGTCTAGGGGCTCTTTAAGTCCAGCGCCGATAGGGCAGACTCCGGCGATATTGCTGTTGTAATGCCAGCGATGGAAGTCCTTGCGCCTGCGCAGCTTGCACTTGGACGATGGAAAACACGGTCGTCGCTTTGTGGTGCGCCTAGATATTCCCTCGACGACAAGGCAGTGGCCGCTTCGTGGTAAAAGCAGGACAGCAACGACGAAAAGCTGCACAAAAGAAAGGCACGACGTTTCAGCCATGCTAGCAGTTACGCCGCTCCCATGCCCACTGAAGTGGTTCCACATCAACGGGCTCTTTAAGTCCAGCGCCGACAGGGCAGACTCCGGCGATATTGCTGTTGTAATGCCAGCAATGGAAGTCCTTGCGCCTGCGCAGCTTGCACTTGGACGATGGAAAACACGGTCGTCGCTTTGTGGTGCGCCTAGATATTCCCTCGACGGGAAGTCACTGCCCGCTTCATGGTGAAAGCAGGACAGCAACGACAAAAAGCTGCACAAAAGAAAGGCACGACGTTTCAGCCATTCTAGCAGTTACGCCGCTCCTATGGCCACTGAAGTGGTTCCACATCAAGGGGCTCTTTAGGTCCAGTGCAGAGAGGGCAGACTCCGGCGATGTTGCTGTTGTGATGCCAGCGATGGAAGTCCTTGCGCCTGCGCAGCTTGCACTTGGACGATGGAAAACACGGTCGTCGCTTTGTGGTGCGCCTAGATATTCCCTCGACGGGAAGGCAGTGGCCGCTTCATGGTGAAAGCAGGAGAGAAACGACGAAAAGCTGCACAAAAGAAAGGCACGACGTTTCAGCCATGCTAGCAGTTACGCCGCTCCTATGGCCACTGAAGTGGTTCCACATCAAGGGGCTCTTTAAGTCTAGCGCAGATAGGGCAGACTCTGGCGATGTTGCTGTTGTAATGCCAGCGATGGAAGTCCTTGCGCCTGCGCAGCTTGCACTTGGACGATGGAAAACACGGTCGTCGCTTTGCGGTGCGCCTAGATATTCCCTCGACGGGAAGGCAGTGGCCGCTTCATGGTGAAAGCAGGAGAGCAACGACGAAATGCTGCACACAAGAAAGGCACGACGTTTCAGCCATGCTAGCAGTTACGCCGCTCCTATGGCCACTGAAGTGGTTCCACATCAAGGGGCTCTTTAGGTCCAGTGCCGACAGGGCAGACTCCGGCGATGTTGCTGTTGTAATGCCAGCGATGGAAGTCCTTGGGCCTGCGCAGCTTGCACTTGGACGATGGAAAACACTGTCGTCGCTTTGTGGTGCGCCTAGATATTCCCTCGACGGGAAGGCACTGCCCGCTTCATGGTGAAAGCAGGAGAGCAACGACGAAAAGCTGCACAAAAGAAAGGCACGACGTTTCAGCCATTCTAGCAGTTACGCCGCTCCCATGCCCACTGAAGTGGTTCCACATCAAGGGGCTCTGTAGGTCCAGTGCAGACAGGGCAGACTCCGGCGATGTTGCTGTTGTAATGCCAGCGATGGAAGTCCTTGCGCCTGTGCAGCTTGCACTTGGACAATGGAAAACACGGTCGTCGCTTTGTGGTGCGCCTAGATATTCCCTCGACGGGAAGGAAGTGGCCGCTTCATGGTGAAAGCAGGACAGCAACGACAAAAAGCTGCACACAAGAAAGGCACGACGTTTCAGCCATTCTAGCAGTTACGCCGCTCCTATGGCCACTGAAGTGGTTCCACATCAAGGGGCTCTTTAGGTCCAGTGCAGACAGGGCAGACTCCGGCGATGTTGCTGTTGTAATGCCAGCGATGGAAGTCCTTGCGCCTGCGCAGCTGCACTTGGACGATGGAAAACACGGTCGTCGCTTTGTGGTGCGCCTAGATATTTCCTCGACGGGAAGGCAGTGGCCGCTTCATGGTGAAAGCAGGAGAGCAACGACGAAAAGCTGCACAAAAGAAAGGCACGACGTTTCAGCCATGCTAGCAGTTACGCCGCTCCTATGGCCACTGAAGTGGTTCCACATCAATGGGCTCTTTAAGTCCAGCGCAGATAGGGCAGACTCCGGCGATGTTGGTGTTGTAATGCCAGCGATGGAAGTCCTTGCGCCTGCGCAGCTTGCACTTGGACGATGGAAAACACGGTCGTCGCTTTGTGGTGCGCCTAGATATTCCCTCGACGACAAGGCAGTGGCCGCTTCGTGGTGAAAGCAGGACAGCAACGACGAAAAGCTGCACAAAAGAAAGGCACGACGTTTCAGCCATGCTAGCAGTTACGCCGCTCCCATGCCCACTAAAGTGGTTCAACATCAAGGGGCTCTTTAAGTCCAGCGCCGATAGGGCAGAATCCGGCGATATTGCTGTTGTAATGCCAGCGATGGAAGTCCTTGCGCCTGCGCAGCTTGCACTTGGACGATGGAAAACACGGTCGTCGCTTTGTGGTGCGCCTAGATATTCCCTCGACGGCAAGGCAGTGGCCGCTTCGTGGTGAAAGCAGGACAGCAACGACGAAAAGCTGCACAAAAGAAAGGCACGACGTTTCAGCCATGCTAGCAGTTACGCCGCTCCTATGGCCACTGAAGTGGTTCCACATCAAGGGGCTCTTTAAGTGCAGCGCCGATAGGGCAGACTCCGGCGATATTGCTGTTGTAATGCCAGCGATGGAAGTCCTTGCGCCTGCGCAGCTTGTACTTGGACGATGGAAAACACGGTCGTCGCTTTGTGGTGCGCCTAGATATTCCCTCGACGGGAAGTCACTGCCCGCTTCATGGTGAAAGCAGGACAGCAACGACAAAAAGCTGCACAAAAGAAAGGCACGACGTTTCAGCCATTCTAGCAGTTACGCCGCTCCTATGGCCACTGAAGTGGTTCCACATCAAGGGGCTCTTTAGGTCCAGTGCAGACAGGGCAGACTCCGGCGATGTTGCTGTTGTAATGCCAGCGATGGAAGTCCTTGCGCCTGCGCAGCTTGCACTTGAACGATGGAAAACACGGTCGTCGCTTTGTGGTGTGCCTAGATATTCCCTCGACGGGAAGGCAGTGGCCGCTTCATGGTGAAAGCAGGAGAGCAACGACGAAAAGCTGCACAAAAGAAAGGCACGACGTTTCAGCCATGCTAGCAGTTACGCCGCTCCTATGGCCACTGAAGTGGTTCCACATCAAGGGGCTCTTTAAGTCTAGCGCAGATAGGGCAGACTCTGGCGATGTTGCTGTTGTAATGCCAGCGATGGAAGTCCTTGCGCCTGCGCAGCTTGCACTTGGACGATGGAAAACACGGTCGTCGCTTTGTGGTGCGCCTAGATATTCCCTCGACGGGAAGGCAGTGGCCGCTTCAGGGTGAAAGCAGGAGAGCAACGACGAAATGCTGCACAAAAGAAAGGCACGACGTTTCAGCCATTCTAGCAGTTACGCCGCTCCCATGCCCACTGAAGTGGTTCCACATCAAGGGGCTCTTTAGGTCCAGTGCAGACAGGGCAGACTCCGGCGATGTTGCTGTTGTAATGCCAGCGATGGAAGTCCTTGCGCCTGCGCAGCTTGCACTTGGACGATGGAAAACACGGTCGTCGCTTTGTGGTGCGCCTAGTTATTTCCTCGACGGGAAGGCAGTGGCCGCTTCATAGTGAAAGCAGGAGAGCAACGACGAAAAGCTGCACAAAACAAAGGCACGACGTTTCAGCCATGCTAGCAGTTACGCCGCTCCTATGGCCACTGAAGTTGTTCCACATCAAGGGGCTCTTTAAGTCCAGCGCAGATAGGGCAGACTCAGGCGATGTTGCTGTTGTAATGCCAGCGATGGAAGTCCTTGCGCCTGCGCAGCTTGCACTTGGACGATGGAAAACACGCTCGTCGCTTTGTGGTGCGCCTAGATATTCCCTCGACGGGAAGGCAGTGGCCGCTTCATGGTGAAAGCACGACAGCAACGACGACAAGCTGCACAAAAGAAAGGCACGACGTTTCAGCCATGCTAGCAGTTACGCCGCTCCTATGGCTACTGAAGTGGTTCCACGTCAAGGGGCTCTTTAAGTCTAGCGCCGATAGGGCAGACTCCGGCGATGTTGCTGTTGTAATGCCAGCGATGAAAGTTCTTGCGCCTGCGCAGTTGCACTTGGACGATGGAAAACACGCTCGTCGCTTTGTGGTGCGCCTAGATATTCCCTCGACGGCAAGGCAGTGGCCGCTTCGTGGTGAAAGCAGGACAGCAACGACGAAAAGCTGCACAAAAGAAAGGCACGACGTTTCCGCCATGCTAGCAGTTACGCCGCTCCTATGGCCACAGAAGTGGTTCCACGTCTAGGGGCTCTTTAAGTCCAGCGCCGATAGGGCAGACTCCGGCGATATTGCAGTTGTAATGCCAGCGATGGAAGTCCTTGCGCCTGCGCAGCTTGCACTTGGACGATGGAAAACACGCTAGTCGCTTTGTGGTGCGCCTAGATATTCCCTCGACGACAAGGCAGTGGCCGCTTCGTGGTAAAAGCAGGACAGCAACGACGAAAAGCTGCACAAAAGAAAGGCACGACGTTTCAGCCATGCTAGCAGTTACGCCGCTCCCATGCCCACTGAAGTGGTTCCACATCAAGGGGCTCTTTAAGTCCAGCGCCGATAGGGCAGACTCCGGCGATATTGCTGTTGTAATGCCAGCAATGGAAGTCCTTGCGCCTGCGCAGCTTGCACTTGGACGATGGAAAACACGGTCGTCGCTTTGTGGTGCGCCTAGATATTCCCTCGACGGCAAGGCAGTGGCCGCTTCGTGGTGAAAGCAGGACAGCAACGACGAAAAGCGGCACAAAAGAAAGGCACGACGTTTCAGCCATGCTAGCAGTTACGCCGCTCCTATGGCCACTGAAGTGGTTCCACATCAAGGGGCTCTTTAAGTCCCGCGCCGATAGGGCAGACTCCGGCGATATTGCTGTTGTAATGCCAGCGATGGAAGTCCTTGCGCCTGCGCAGCTTGCACTTGAACGATGGAAAACACGGTCGTCGCTTTGTGGTGCGCCTAGATATTCCCTCGACGACAAGGCAGTGGCCGCTTCGTGGTGAAAGCAGGACAGCAACGACGAAAAGCTGCACAAAAGAAAGGCACGACGTTTCAGCCATGCTAGCAGTTACGCCGCTCCCATGCCAACTGAAGTGGTTCCACATCAATGGGCTCTTTAAGTCCAGCGCCGATAGGGCAGACTCCGGCGATATTGCTGTTGTAATACCAGCGATGGAAGTCCTTGCGCCTGCGCAGCTTGCACTTGGACGATGGAAAACACGGTCGTCGCTTTGTGGTGCGCCTAGATATTCCCTCGACGGCAAGGCAGTGGCCGCTTCGTGGTGAAAGCAGGACAGCAACGACGAAAAGCTGCACAAACAAAAGGCACGACGTTTCAGCCATGCTAGCAGTTACGCCGCTCCTATGGCCACTGAAGTGGTTCCACATCAAGGGGCTCTTTAAGTCCAGCGCCGATAGGGCAGACTCCGGCGATATTGCTGTTGTAATGCCAGCGATGGAAGTCCTTGCGCCTGCGCAGCTTGTACTTGGACGATGGAAAACACGGTCGTCGCTTTGTGGTGCGCATAGATATTCCCTCGACGGCAAGGCAGTGGCCGCTTCGTGGTGAAAGCAGGACAGCAACGACGAAAAGCTGCACAAAAGAAAGGCACGACGTTTCAGCCATACTAGCAGTTACGCCGCTCCTATGGCCACTGAAGTGGTTCCACATCAAGGGGCTCTTTAAGTCCTGCGCCGAGAGGGCAGACTCCGGCGATATTGCTGTTGTAATGCCACCGATGGAAGTCCTTGCGCCTGCGCAGCTTGCACTTGGACGATCGAAAACACGGTCGTCGCTTTGTGGTGCGCCTAGATATTCCCTCGAAGGCAAGGCAGTGGCCGCTTCGTGGTGAAAGCAGGACAGCAACGACGAAAAGCTGCACAAAAGAAAGGCACGACGTTTCAGCCATGCTAGCAGTTACGCCGCTCCTATGGCCACTGAAGTGGTTCCACATCACGGGGCTCTTTAAGTCCAGCGCCGATAGGGCAGACTCCGGCGATATTGCTGTTGTAATGCCAGCGATGAAAGTCCTTGCGCCTACGCAGCTTGCACTTGGACGATGTAAAAGACGGTCGCCGCTTTGTGGTGGGCCCGGAAATTTCCTCTACGGGATGGCAGTGGCCGCTTCATGGTGAAAGCAGGAGAGCAACGACGAAAAGCTACACAAAAAAAAGGCACGACGTTTCAGCCATGCTAGCAGTTACGCCGCTCCCATGCCAACTGAAGTGGTTCCACATCAATGGGCTCTTTAAGTCCAGCGCCGATAGGGCAGACTCCGGCGATATTGCTGTTGTAATGCCAGCGATGGAAGTCCTTGCGCCTGCGCAGCTTGCACTTGGACGATGGAAAACACGGTCGTCGCTTTGTGGTGCGCCTAGATATTCCCTCGACGGCAAGGCAGTGGCCGCTTCGTGGTGAAAGCAGGACGGCAACGACGAAAAGCTGCACAAACAAAAGGCACGACGTTTCAGCCATGCTAGCAGTTACGCCGCTCCTATGGCCACTGAAGTGGTTCCACATCAAGGGGCTCTTTAAGTCCAGCGCCGATAGGGCAGACTCCGGCGATATTGCTGTTGTAATGCCAGCGATGGAAGTCCTGGCGCCTGCGCAGCTTGTACTTGGACGATGGAAAACACGGTCGTCGCTTTGTGGTGCGCATAGATATTCCCTCGACGGCAAGGCAGTGGCCGCTTCGTGGTGAAAGCAGGACAGCAACGACGAAAAGCTGCACAAAAGAAAGGCACGACGTTTCAGCCATACTAGCAGTTACGCCGCTCCTATGGCCACTGAAGTGGTTCCACATCAAGGGGCTCTTTATGTCCAGCGCCGATAGGGCAGACTCCGGCGATGTTGCTGTTGTAATGCCAGCGATGGAAGTCCTTGCGCCTGCGCAGCTTGCACTTGGACGATGGAAAACACGGTCGTCGCTTTGTGGTGCGCCTAGATATTCCCTCGACGGCAAGGCAGTGGCCGCTTCGTGGTGAAAGCAGGACAGCAACGAAGAAAAGCTGCACAAAAGAAAGGCACGACGCTTCAGATACGCTAGCAGTTACGCCGCTCCTATGGCCACTGAAGTGGTTCCACATCAAGGGGCTCTTTAAGTCCTGCGCCGAGAGGGCAGACTCCGGCGATATTGCTGTTGTAATGCCAGCGATGGAAGTCCTTGCGCCTGCGCAGCTTGAACTTGGACGATGGAAAACACGGTCGTCGCTTTGTGGTGCGCCTAGATATTCCCTCGACGGCAAGGCAGTGGCCGCTTCGTGGTGAAAGCAGGACAGCAACGACGAAAAGCTGCACAAAAGAAAGGCACGACGTTTCAGCCATGCTAGCAGTTACGCCGCTCCCATGCCCACTGAAGTGGTTCCACGTCAAGGGGCTCTTTAAGTCCAGCGCCGATAGGACAGACTCCGGCGATATTGCTGTTGTAATGCCAGCGATGGAAGTCCTTGCGCCTGCGCAGCTTGCACTTGGACGATCGAAAACACGGTCGTCGCTTTGTGGTGCGCCTAGATATTCCCTCGAAGGCAAGGCAGTGGCCGCTTCGTGGTGAAAGCAGGACAGCAACGACGAAAAGCTGCACAAAAGAAAGGCACGACGTTTCAGCCATGCTAGCAGTTACGCCGCTCCTATGGCCACTGAAGTGGTTCCACATCACGGGGCTCTTTAAGTCCAGCGCCGATAGGGCAGACTCCGGCGATATTGCTGTTGTAATGCCAGCGATGAAAGTCCTTGCGCCTACGCAGCTTGCACTTGGACGATGTAAAAGACGGTCGCCGCTTTGTGGTGGGCCCGGAAATTTCCTCTACGGGATGGCAGTGGCCGCTTCATGGTGAAAGCAGGAGAGCAACGACGAAAAGCTACACAAAAGAAAGGCACGACGTTTCAGCCATGCTAGCAGTTACGCCGCTCCCATGCCCACTGAAGTGGTTCCACATTAGGGGCTCTTTAATTCAAGCGCCGATAGGGCAGACTCCGGCGATATTGCTGTTGTAATGCCAGCGATGAAAGTCCTTGCGCCTGCGCAGCTTGCACTTGGACGGTGGAAAACACGCTCGTCGCTTTGTGGTGCGCCTAGATATTCCCTCGACGGCAAGGCAGTGGCCGCTTCGTGGTGAAACCAGGACAGCAACGACGAAAAGGTACACAAAAGAAAGGCACGACGTTTCGCCATGCTAGTCGTTACGCCGCTCCCATGCCCACTGAAGTGGTTCCACATTAGGGGCTCTTTAAGTCCAGCGCCGATAGGGCAGACTCCGGCGATATTGCTGTTGTAATGCCAGCGATGGAAGTCCTTGCGCCTGCGCAGCTTGCACTTGGACGATGGAAAACACGGTCGTCGCTTTGTGGTGCGCCTAGATATTCCCTCGACGGGAAGGCAATGGCCGCTTCATGGTGAAAGCAGGACAGCAACGACGAAAAGGTACACAAAAGACAGGCACGACGTTTCGCCATGCTAGTCGTTGCGCCGCTCCCATGCCCACTGAAGTGGTTCCACATTAGGGGCTCTTTAAGTCCAGCGCCGATAGGGCAGACTCCGGCGATATTGCTGTTGTAATGCCAGCGATGGAAGTCCTTGCGCCTGCGCAGCTTGCACTTGGACGATGGAAAACACGGTCGTCGCTTTGTGGTGCGCCTAGATATTCCCTCGACGGGAAGACAGTGGCCGCTTCATGGTGAAACCAGGAGAGCAACGACGAAAAGCTGCACAAAAGAATTGCACGACGTTTCAGCCATTCTAGCAGTTACGCCGCTCCTATGGCCACTGAAGTGGTTCCACATCAAGGGGCTCTTTAGGTCCAGTGCAGATAGGGCAGACTCCGGCGATGTTGCTCTTGTAATGCCAGCGATGGAAGTCCTTGCGCCTGCGCAGCTTGCACTTGGACGATGGAAAACACGGTCGTCGCTTTGTGGTGCGCCTAGATATTCCCTCGACGGGAAGGCAGTGGCCGCTTCATGGTGAAAGCAGGACAGCAACGACAAAACCTGCACAAAAGAACGGCACGACGTTTCAGCCATTCTAGCAGTTACGCCGCTCCTATGGCCACTAAAGTGGTTCCACATCAAGGGGCTCTTTAGGTCCAGTGCAGCCAGGGCAGACTCCGGCGATGTTGCTGTTGTAATGCCAGCGATGGAAGTCCTTGCGCCTGCGCAGCTTGCACTTGGACGATGGAAAACACGGTCGTCGCTTTGTGGTGCGCCTAGATATTCCCTCGACGGGAAGGCACTGCCCGCTTCATGGTGAAAGCAGGAGAGCAACGACGAAAAGCTGCACAAAAGAAAGGCACGACGTTTCAGCCATTCTAGCAGTTACGCCGCTCCCATGCCCACTGAAGTGGTTCCACATCAAGGGGCTCTTTTGGTCCAGTGCAGACAGGGCAGACTCCGACGATGTTGCTGTTGTAATGCCAGCGATGGAAGTCCTTGCGCCTGCGCAGCTTGCACTTGGACGATGAAAAACGCGGTCGTCGCTTTGTGATGCGCCTAGATATTCCCTCGACGGGAAGGCACTGCCCACTTCATGGTGAAAGCAGGAGAGCAACGACGAAAAGCTGCACAAAAGAAAGGCACGACGTTTCAGCCATGCTAGCAGTTACGCCGCTCCTATGGCTACTGAAGTGGTTCCACATCAAGGGGCTCTTTAGGCCCAGTGCAGACAGGGCAGACTCCGGCGATGTTGCTGTTGTAATGCCAGCGATGGAAGACCTTGCGCCTGCGCAGCTTGCACTTGGACGATGGAAAACACGGTCGTCGCTTTGTGGTGCGCCTAGATATTCCCTCGACGGGAAGGCAGTGGCCGCTTCATGGTGTAAGCAGGAGAGCAACGACGAAAAGCTGCACAAAAGAAAGGCACGACGTTTCAGCCATGCTAGCAGTTACGCCGCTCCTATGGCCACTGAAGTGGTTTCACATCAAGGGGCTCTTTAAGTCCAGCGTAGATAGGGCAGACTCCGGCGATGTTGCTGTTGTAATGCCAGCGATGGAAGTCCTTGCGCCTGCGCAGCTTGCAATTGGACGATGGAAAACACGGTCGTCGCTTTGTGATGCGCCTAGATATTCCCTCGACGGGAAGGCACTGCCCGCTTCATGGTGAAAGCAGGAGAGCAACGACGAAAAGCTGCACAAAAGAAAGGCACGACGTTTCAGCCATGCTAGCAGTTACGCCGCTCCTATGGCCACTGAAGTGGTTCCACATCAAGGGGCTCTTTAGGTCCTGCGCCGATAGGGCAGACTCCGGCGATGTGGCTGTTGTAATGCCAGCGATGGAAGTCCTTGCGCCTGCGCAGCTTGCACTTGGACGATGGAAAACACGGTCGTCGCTTTGTGGTGCGCTAGATATTCCCTCGACGGCAAGGCAGTGGCCGCTTCGTGGTGAAAGCAGGACAGCAACGACGAAAAGCTGCACAAAAGAAAGGCACGACGTTTCAGCCATGCTAGCAGTTACGCCGCTCCCATGCCCACTGAAGTGGTTCCACATCAAGGGGCTCTTTAAGTCCAGCGCCGATAGGGCAGACTCCGGCGATATTGCTGTTGTAATGCCAGCAATGGAAGTCCTTGCGCCTGCGCAGCTTGCCCTTGGACGATGGAAAACACGGTCGTCGCTTTGTGGTGCGCCTAGATATTCCCTCGACGCCAAGGCAGTGGCCGCTTCGTGGTGAAAGCAGGACAGCAACGACGAAAAGCGGCACAAAAGAAAGGCACGACATTTCAGCCATGCTAGCAGTTACGCCGCTCCTATGGCCACTGAAGTGGTTCCACATCAAGGGGCTCTTTAAGTCCCGCGCCGATAGGGCAGACTCCGGCGATGTGGCTGTTGTAATGCCAGCGATGGAAGTCCTTGCGCCTGCGCAGCTTGCACTTGGACGATGGAAAACACGGTCGTCGCTTTGTGGTGCGCTAGATATTCCCTCGACGGCAAGGCAGTGGCCGCTTCGTGGTGAAAGCAGGACAGCAACGACGAAAAGCTGCACAAAAGAAAGGCACGAATTTTCAGCCATGCTAGCAGTTACGCCGCTCCTATGGCCACTGAAGTGGTTCCACATCAAGGGGCTCTTTAGGTCCAGTGCAGACAGGGCAGACTCCGGCGATGTTGCTGTTGTAATGCCAGCGATGGAAGTCCTTGCGCCTGCGCAGCTTGCAATTGGACGATGGAAAACACGGTCGTCGCTTTGTGATGCGCCTAGATATTCCCTCGACGGGAAGGCACTGCCCGCTTCATGGTGAAAGCAGGAGAGCAACGACGAAAAGCTGCACAAAAGAAAGGCACGACGTTTCAGCCATGCTAGCAGTTACGCCGCTCCTATGGCCACTGAAGTGGTTCCACATCAAGAGGCTCTTTAGGTCCTGCGCCGATAGGGCAGACTCCGGCGATGTTGCTGTTGTAATGCCAGCGATGGAAGACCTTGCGCCTGCGCAGCTTGCACTTGGACGATGGAAAACACGCTCGTCGCTTTGTGGTGCGCCTAGATATTTCCTCGACGGGAAGGCAGTGGCCGCTTCATGGTGAAAGCAGGACAGCAACGACGAAAAGCTGCACAAAAGAAAGGCACGACGTTTCAGCCATGCTAGCAGTTACGCCGCTCCTATGGCCACAGAAGTGGTTCCACGTCTAGGGGCTCTTTAAGTCCAGCGCCAATAGGGCAGACTCCGGCGATATTGCTGTTGTAATGCCAGCGATGGAAGTCCTTGCGCCTGCGCAGCTTGCACTTGGACGATGGAAAACACGCTCGTCGCTTTGTGGTGCGCCTAGATATTCCCTCGACGACAAGGCAGTGGCCGCTTCGTGGTAAAAGCAGGACAGCAACGACGAAAAGCTGCACAAAAGAAAGGCACGACGTTTCAGCCATGCTAGCAGTTACGCCGCTCCCATGCCCACTGAAGTGGTTCCACATCAAGGGGCTCTTTAAGTCCAGCGCCGATAGGGCAGACTCCGGCGATATTGCTGTTGTAATGCCAGCAATGGAAGTCCTTGCGCCTGCGCAGCTTGCCCTTGGACGATGGAAAACACGGTCGTCGCTTTGTGGTGCGCCTAGATATTCCCTCGACGCCAAGGCAGTGGCCGCTTCGTGGTGAAAGCAGGACAGCAACGACGAAAAGCGGCACAAAAGAAAGGCACGACATTTCAGCCATGCTAGCAGTTACGCCGCTCCTATGGCCACTGAAGTGGTTCCACATCAAGGGGCTCTTTAAGTCCCGCGCCGATAGGGCAGACTCCGGCGATATTGCTGTTGTAATGCCAGCGATGGAAGTCCTTGCGCCTGCGCAGCTTGCACTTGAACGATGGAAAACACGGTCGTCGCTTTGTGGTGCGCCTAGATATTCCCTCGACGACAAGGCAGTGGCCGCTTCGTGGTGAAAGCAGGACAGCAACGACGAAAAGCTGCACAAAAGAAAGGCACGACGATTCAGCCATGCTAGCAGTTACGCCGCTCCCATGCCCACTGAAGTGGTTCCACATCAAGGGGCTCTTTAAGTCCAGCGCCGATAGGGCAGACTCCGGCGATATTGCTGTTGGAATGCCAGCGATGGAAGTCCTTGCGCCTGCGCAGCTTGCACTTGGACGATGGAAAACACGGTCGTCGCTTTGTGGTGCGCCTAGATATTCCCTCGACGGGAAGGCAGTGGCCGCTTCATGGTGAAAGCAGGACAGCAACGACGAAAAGCTGCACAAAAGAAAGGCACGACGTTTCAGCCATGCTAGCAGTTACGCCGCTCCTATGGCCACAGAAGTGGTTCCACGTCTAGGGGCTCTTTAAGTCCAGCGCCGATAGGGCAGACTCCGGCGATATTGCTGTTGTAATGCCAGCGATGGAAGTCCTTGCGCCTGCGCAGCTTGCACTTGGACGATGGAAAACACGGTCGTCGCTTTGTGGTGCGCCTAGATATTCCCTCGACGACAAGGCAGTGGCCGCTTCGTGGTAAAAGCAGGACAGCAACGACGAAAAGCTGCACAAATAAAAGGCACGACGTTTCAGCCATGCTAGCAGTTACGCCGCTCCCATGCCCACTGAAGTGGTTCCACATCAACGGGCTCTTTAAGTCCAGCGCCGACAGGGCAGACTCCGGCGATATTGCTGTTGTAATGCCAGCAATGGAAGTCCTTGCGCCTGCGCAGCTTGCACTTGGACGATGGAAAACACGGTCGTCGCTTTGTGGTGCGCCTAGATATTCCCTCGACGGGAAGTCACTGCCCGCTTCATGGTGAAAGCAGGACAGCAACGACAAAAAGCTGCACAAAAGAAAGGCACGACGTTTCAGCCATTCTAGCAGTTACGCCGCTCCTATGGCCACTGAAGTGGTTCCACATCAAGGGGCTCTTTAGGTCCAGTGCAGAGAGGGCAGACTCCGGCGATGTTGCTGTTGTGATGCCAGCGATGGAAGTCCTTGCGCCTGCGCAGCTTGCACTTGGACGATGGAAAACACGGTCGTCGCTTTGTGGTGCGCCTAGATATTCCCTCGACGGGAAGGCAGTGGCCGCTTCATGGTGAAAGCAGGAGAGCAACGACGAAAAGCTGCACAAAAGAAAGGCACGACGTTTCAGCCATGCTAGCAGTTACGCCGCTCCTATGGCCACTGAAGTGGTTCCACATCAAGGGGCTCTTTAAGTCTAGCGCAGATAGGGCAGACTCTGGCGATGTTGCTGTTGTAATGCCAGCGATGGAAGTCCTTGCGCCTGCGCAGCTTGCACTTGGACGATGGAAAACACGGTCGTCGCTTTGCGGTGCGCCTAGATATTCCCTCGACGGGAAGGCAGTGGCCGCTTCATGGTGAAAGCAGGAGAGCAACGACGAAATGCTGCACACAAGAAAGGCACGACGTTTCAGCCATGCTAGCAGTTACGCCGCTCCTATGGCCACTGAAGTGGTTCCACATCAAGGGGCTCTTTAGGTCCAGTGCAGACAGGGCAGACTCCGACGATGTTGCTGTTGTAATGCCAGCGATGGAAGTCCTTGCGCCTGCGCAGCTTGCACTTGGACGATGAAAAACGCGGTCGTCGCTTTGTGATGCGCCTAGATATTCCCTCGACGGGAAGGCACTGCCCACTTCATGGTGAAAGCAGGAGAGCAACGACGAAAAGCTGCACAAAAGAAAGGCACGACGTTTCAGCCATGCTAGCAGTTACGCCGCTCCTATGGCTACTGAAGTGGTTCCACATCAAGGGGCTCTTTAGGCCCAGTGCAGACAGGGCAGACTCCGGCGATGTTGCTGTTGTAATGCCAGCGATGGAAGACCTTGCGCCTGCGCAGCTTGCACTTGGACGATGGAAAACACGGTCGTCGCTTTGTGGTGCGCCTAGATATTCCCTCGACGGGAAGGCAGTGGCCGCTTCATGGTGTAAGCAGGAGAGCAACGACGAAAAGCTGCACAAAAGAAAGGCACGACGTTTCAGCCATGCTAGCAGTTACGCCGCTCCTATGGCCACTGAAGTGGTTTCACATCAAGGGGCTCTTTAAGTCCAGCGTAGATAGGGCAGACTCCGGCGATGTTGCTGTTGTAATGCCAGCGATGGAAGTCCTTGCGCCTGCGCAGCTTGCAATTGGACGATGGAAAACACGGTCGTCGCTTTGTGATGCGCCTAGATATTCCCTCGACGGGAAGGCACTGCCCGCTTCATGGTGAAAGCAGGAGAGCAACGACGAAAAGCTGCACAAAAGAAAGGCACGACGTTTCAGCCATGCTAGCAGTTACGCCGCTCCTATGGCCACTGAAGTGGTTCCACATCAAGGGGCTCTTTAGGTCCTGCGCCGATAGGGCAGACTCCGGCGATGTGGCTGTTGTAATGCCAGCGATGGAAGTCCTTGCGCCTGCGCAGCTTGCACTTGGACGATGGAAAACACGGTCGTCGCTTTGTGGTGCGCTAGATATTCCCTCGACGGCAAGGCAGTGGCCGCTTCGTGGTGAAAGCAGGACAGCAACGACGAAAAGCTGCACAAAAGAAAGGCACGACGTTTCAGCCATGCTAGCAGTTACGCCGCTCCCATGCCCACTGAAGTGGTTCCACATCAAGGGGCTCTTTAAGTCCAGCGCCGATAGGGCAGACTCCGGCGATATTGCTGTTGTAATGCCAGCAATGGAAGTCCTTGCGCCTGCGCAGCTTGCCCTTGGACGATGGAAAACACGGTCGTCGCTTTGTGGTGCGCCTAGATATTCCCTCGACGCCAAGGCAGTGGCCGCTTCGTGGTGAAAGCAGGACAGCAACGACGAAAAGCGGCACAAAAGAAAGGCACGACATTTCAGCCATGCTAGCAGTTACGCCGCTCCTATGGCCACTGAAGTGGTTCCACATCAAGGGGCTCTTTAAGTCCCGCGCCGATAGGGCAGACTCCGGCGATGTGGCTGTTGTAATGCCAGCGATGGAAGTCCTTGCGCCTGCGCAGCTTGCACTTGGACGATGGAAAACACGGTCGTCGCTTTGTGGTGCGCTAGATATTCCCTCGACGGCAAGGCAGTGGCCGCTTCGTGGTGAAAGCAGGACAGCAACGACGAAAAGCTGCACAAAAGAAAGGCACGAATTTTCAGCCATGCTAGCAGTTACGCCGCTCCTATGGCCACTGAAGTGGTTCCACATCAAGGGGCTCTTTAGGTCCAGTGCAGACAGGGCAGACTCCGGCGATGTTGCTGTTGTAATGCCAGCGATGGAAGTCCTTGCGCCTGCGCAGCTTGCAATTGGACGATGGAAAACACGGTCGTCGCTTTGTGATGCGCCTAGATATTCCCTCGACGGGAAGGCACTGCCCGCTTCATGGTGAAAGCAGGAGAGCAACGACGAAAAGCTGCACAAAAGAAAGGCACGACGTTTCAGCCATGCTAGCAGTTACGCCGCTCCTATGGCCACTGAAGTGGTTCCACATCAAGAGGCTCTTTAGGTCCTGCGCCGATAGGGCAGACTCCGGCGATGTTGCTGTTGTAATGCCAGCGATGGAAGACCTTGCGCCTGCGCAGCTTGCACTTGGACGATGGAAAACACGCTCGTCGCTTTGTGGTGCGCCTAGATATTTCCTCGACGGGAAGGCAGTGGCCGCTTCATGGTGAAAGCAGGACAGCAACGACGAAAAGCTGCACAAAAGAAAGGCACGACGTTTCAGCCATGCTAGCAGTTACGCCGCTCCTATGGCCACAGAAGTGGTTCCACGTCTAGGGGCTCTTTAAGTCCAGCGCCAATAGGGCAGACTCCGGCGATATTGCTGTTGTAATGCCAGCGATGGAAGTCCTTGCGCCTGCGCAGCTTGCACTTGGACGATGGAAAACACGCTCGTCGCTTTGTGGTGCGCCTAGATATTCCCTCGACGACAAGGCAGTGGCCGCTTCGTGGTAAAAGCAGGACAGCAACGACGAAAAGCTGCACAAAAGAAAGGCACGACGTTTCAGCCATGCTAGCAGTTACGCCGCTACCATGCCCACTGAAGTGGTTCCACATCAAGGGGCTCTTTAAGTCCAGCGCCGATAGGGCAGACTCCGGCGATATTGCTGTTGTAATGCCAGCAATGGAAGTCCTTGCGCCTGCGCAGCTTGCCCTTGGACGATGGAAAACACGGTCGTCGCTTTGTGGTGCGCCTAGATATTCCCTCGACGCCAAGGCAGTGGCCGCTTCGTGGTGAAAGCAGGACAGCAACGACGAAAAGCGGCACAAAAGAAAGGCACGACATTTCAGCCATGCTAGCAGTTACGCCGCTCCTATGGCCACTGAAGTGGTTCCACATCAAGGGGCTCTTTAAGTCCCGCGCCGATAGGGCAGACTCCGGCGATATTGCTGTTGTAATGCCAGCGATGGAAGTCCTTGCGCCTGCGCAGCTTGCACTTGAACGATGGAAAACACGGTCGTCGCTTTGTGGTGCGCCTAGATATTCCCTCGACGACAAGGCAGTGGCCGCTTCGTGGTGAAAGCAGGACAGCAACGACGAAAAGCTGCACAAAAGAAAGGCACGACGATTCAGCCATGCTAGCAGTTACGCCGCTCCCATGCCCACTGAAGTGGTTCCACATCAAGGGGCTCTTTAAGTCCAGCGCCGATAGGGCAGACTCCGGCGATATTGCTGTTGGAATGCCAGCGATGGAAGTCCTTGCGCCTGCGCAGCTTGCACTTGGACGATGGAAAACACGGTCGTCGCTTTGTGGTGCGCCTAGATATTCCCTCGACGGGAAGGCAGTGGCCGCTTCATGGTGAAAGCAGGACAGCAACGACGAAAAGCTGCACAAAAGAAAGGCACGACGTTTCAGCCATGCTAGCAGTTACGCCGCTCCTATGGCCACAGAAGTGGTTCCACGTCTAGGGGCTCTTTAAGTCCAGCGCCGATAGGGCAGACTCCGGCGATATTGCTGTTGTAATGCCAGCGATGGAAGTCCTTGCGCCTGCGCAGCTTGCACTTGGACGATGGAAAACACGGTCGTCGCTTTGTGGTGCGCCTAGATATTCCCTCGACGACAAGGCAGTGGCCGCTTCGTGGTAAAAGCAGGACAGCAACGACGAAAAGCTGCACAAATAAAAGGCACGACGTTTCAGCCATGCTAGCAGTTACGCCGCTCCCATGCCCACTGAAGTGGTTCCACATCAACGGGCTCTTTAAGTCCAGCGCCGACAGGGCAGACTCCGGCGATATTGCTGTTGTAATGCCAGCAATGGAAGTCCTTGCGCCTGCGCAGCTTGCACTTGGACGATGGAAAACACGGTCGTCGCTTTGTGGTGCGCCTAGATATTCCCTCGACGGGAAGTCACTGCCCGCTTCATGGTGAAAGCAGGACAGCAACGACAATAAGCTGCACAAAAGAAAGGCACGACGTTTCAGCCATTCTAGCAGTTACGCCGCTCCTATGGCCACTGAAGTGGTTCCACATCAAGGGGCTCTTTAGGTCCAGTGCAGAGAGGGCAGACTCCGGCGATGTTGCTGTTGTGATGCCAGCGATGGAAGTCCTTGCGCCTGCGCAGCTTGCACTTGGACGATGGAAAACACGGTCGTCGCTTTGTGGTGCGCCTAGATATTCCCTCGACGGGAAGGCAGTGGCCGCTTCATGGTGAAAGCAGGAGAGCAACGACGAAAAGCTGCACAAAAGAAAGGCACGACGTTTCAGCCATGCTAGCAGTTACGCCGCTCCTATGGCCACTGAAGTGGTTCCACATCAAGGGGCTCTTTAAGTCTAGCGCAGATAGGGCAGACTCTGGCGATGTTGCTGTTGTAATGCCAGCGATGGAAGTCCTTGCGCCTGCGCAGCTTGCACTTGGACGATGGAAAACACGGTCGTCGCTTTGCGGTGCGCCTAGATATTCCCTCGACGGGAAGGCAGTGGCCGCTTCATGGTGAAAGCAGGAGAGCAACGACGAAATGCTGCACACAAGAAAGGCACGACGTTTCAGCCATGCTAGCAGTTACGCCGCTCCTATGGCCACTGAAGTGGTTCCACATCAAGGGGCTCTTTAGGTCCAGTGCCGACAGGGCAGACTCCGGCGATGTTGCTGTTGTAATGCCAGCGATGGAAGTCCTTGGGCCTGCGCAGCTTGCACTTGGACGATGGAAAACACTGTCGTCGCTTTGTGGTGCGCCTAGATATTCCCTCGACGGGAAGGCACTGCCCGCTTCATGGTGAAAGCAGGAGAGCAACGACGAAAAGCTGCACAAAAGAAAGGCACGACGTTTCAGCCATTCTAGCAGTTACGCCGCTCCCATGCCCACTGAAGTGGTTCCACATCAAGGGGCTCTGTAGGTCCAGTGCAGACAGGGCAGACTCCGGCGATGTTGCTGTTGTAATGCCAGCGATGGAAGTCCTTGCGCCTGTGCAGCTTGCACTTGGACAATGGAAAACACGGTCGTCGCTTTGTGGTGCGCCTAGATATTCCCTCGACGGGAAGGAAGTGGCCGCTTCATGGTGAAAGCAGGACAGCAACGACAAAAAGCTGCACACAAGAAAGGCACGACGTTTCAGCCATTCTAGCAGTTACGCCGCTCCTATGGCCACTGAAGTGGTTCCACATCAAGGGGCTCTTTAGGTCCAGTGCAGACAGGGCAGACTCCGGCGATGTTGCTGTTGTAATGCCAGCGATGGAAGTCCTTGCGCCTGCGCAGCTGCACTTGGACGATGGAAAACACGGTCGTCGCTTTGTGGTGCGCCTAGATATTTCCTCGACGGGAAGGCAGTGGCCGCTTCATGGTGAAAGCAGGAGAGCAACGACGAAAAGCTGCACAAAAGAAAGGCACGACGTTTCAGCCATGCTAGCAGTTACGCCGCTCCTATGGCCACTGAAGTGGTTCCACATCAATGGGCTCTTTAAGTCCAGCGCAGATAGGGCAGACTCCGGCGATGTTGGTGTTGTAATGCCAGCGATGGAAGTCCTTGCGCCTGCGCAGCTTGCACTTGGACGATGGAAAACACGCTCGTCACTTTGTGGTGCGCCTAGATATTCCCTCGACAGGAAGGCAGTGGCCGCTTCATGGTGAAAGCAGGACAGCAACGACGACAATCTGCACACAAGAAAGGCACGACGTTTCAGCCATGCTAGCAGTTACGCCGCTCCTATGGCTACTGAAGTGGTTCCACGTCAAGGGGCTCTTTAAGTCTAGCGCCGATAGGGCAGACTCCGGCGATGTTGCTGTTGCAATGCCAGCGATGAAAGTTCTTGCGCCTGCGCAGCTTGCACTTGGACGATGGAAAACACGCTCGTCGCTTTGTGGTGCGCCTAGATATTCCCTCGACGGGAAGGCAGTGGCCGCTTCATGGTGAAAGCAGGACAGCAACGAGGAAAAGCTGCACAAAAGAAATGCACGACGTTTCAGCCATGCTAGCAGTTACGCCGCTCCTATGGCCACAGAAGTGGTTCCACGTCTAGGGGCTCTTTAAGTCCAGCGCCGATAGGGCAGACTCCGGCGATATTGCTGTTGTAATGCCAGCGATGGAAGTCCTTGCGCCTGCGCAGCTTGCACTTGGACGATGGAAAACACGGTCGTCGCTTTGTGGTGCGCCTAGATATTCCCTCGACGACAAGGCAGTGGCCGCTTCGTGGTGAAAGCAGGACAGCAACGACGAAAAGCTGCACAAAAGAAAGGCACGACGTTTCAGCCATGCTAGCAGTTACGCCGCTCCCATGCCCACTAAAGTGGTTCAACATCAAGGGGCTCTAAGTCCAGCGCCGATAGGGCAGAATCCGGCGACATTGCTGTTGTAATGCCAACGATGGAAGTCCTTGCGCCTGCGCAGCTTGCACTTGGACGATGGAAAACACGGTCGTCGCTTTGTGGTGCGCCTAGATATTCCCTCGACGGCATGGCAGTGGCCGCTTCGTGGTGAAAGCAGGACAGCAACGACGAAAAGCTGCACAAAAGAAAGGCACGACGTTTCAGCCATGCTAGCAGTTACGCCGCTCCTATGGCCACTGAAGTGGTTCCACATCAAGGGGCTCTTTAAGTCCAGCGCCGATAGGGCAGACTCCGGCGATATTGCTGTTGTAATGCCAGCGATGGAAGTCCTTGCGCCTGCGCAGCTTGTACTTGGACGATGGAAAACACGGTCGTCGCTTTGTGGTGCGCCTAGATATTCCCTCGACGGGAAGTCACTGCCCGCTTCATGGTGAAAGCAGGACAGCAACGACAAAAAGCTGCACAAAAGAAAGGCACGACGTTTCAGCCATGCTAGCAGTTACGCCGCTCCTATGGCCACTGAAGTGGTTCCACATCAATGGGCTCTTTAAGTCCAGCGCAGATAGGGCAGACTCCGGCGATGTTGGTGTTGTAATGCCAGCGATGGAAGTCCTTGCGCCTGCGCAGCTTGCACTTGGACGATGGAAAACACGCTCGTCACTTTGTGGTGCGCCTAGATATTCCCTCGACAGGAAGGCAGTGGCCGCTTCATGGTGAAAGCAGGACAGCAACGACGACAAGCTGCACACAAGAAAGGCACGACGTTTCAGCCATGCTAGCAGTTACGCCGCTCCTATGGCTACTGAAGTGGTTCCACGTCAAGGGGCTCTTTAAGTCTAGCGCCGATAGGGCAGACTCCGGCGATGTTGCTGTTGCAATGCCAGCGATGAAAGTTCTTGCGCCTGCGCAGCTTGCACTTGGACGATGGAAAACACGCTCGTCGCTTTGTGGTGCGCCTAGATATTCCCTCGACGGGAAGGCAGTGGCCGCTTCATGGTGAAAGCAGGACAGCAACGAGGAAAAGCTGCACAAAAGAAATGCACGACGTTTCAGCCATGCTAGCAGTTACGCCGCTCCTATGGCCACAGAAGTGGTTCCACGTCTAGGGGCTCTTTAAGTCCAGCGCCGATAGGGCAGACTCCGGCGATATTGCTGTTGTAATGCCAGCGATGGAAGTCCTTGCGCCTGCGCAGCTTGCACTTGGACGATGGAAAACACGGTCGTCGCTTTGTGGTGCGCCTAGATATTCCCTCGACGACAAGGCAGTGGCCGCTTCGTGGTGAAAGCAGGACAGCAACGACGAAAAGCTGCACAAAAGAAAGGCACGACGTTTCAGCCATGCTAGCAGTTACGCCGCTCCCATGCCCACTAAAGTGGTTCAACATCAAGGGGCTCTTTAAGTCCAGCGCCGATAGGGCAGAATCCGGCGATATTGCTGTTGTAATGCCAACGATGGAAGTCCTTGCGCCTGCGCAGCTTGCACTTGGACGATGGAAAACACGGTCGTCGCTTTGTGGTGCGCCTAGATATTCCCTCGACGGCATGGCAGTGGCCGCTTCGTGGTGAAAGCAGGACAGCAACGACGAAAAGCTGCACAAAAGAAAGGCACGACGTTTCAGCCATGCTAGCAGTTACGCCGCTCCTATGGCCACTGAAGTGGTTCCACATCAAGGGGCTCTTTAAGTCCAGCGCCGATAGGGCAGACTCCGGCGATATTGCTGTTGTAATGCCAGCGATGGAAGTCCTTGCGCCTGCGCAGCTTGTACTTGGACGATGGAAAACACGGTCGTCGCTTTGTGGTGCGCCTAGATATTCCCTCGACGGGAAGTCACTGCCCGCTGCATGGTGAAAGCAGGACAGCAACGACAAAAAGCTGCACAAAAGAAAGGCACGACGTTTCAGCCATTCTAGCAGTTACGCCGCTCCTATGGCCACTGAAGTGGTTCCACATCAAGGGGCTCTTTAGGTCCAGTGCAGACAGGGCAGACTCCGGCGATGTTGCTGTTGTAATGCCAGCGATGGAAGTCCTTGCGCCTGCGCAGCTTGCACTTGAACGATGGAAAACACGGTCGTCGCTTTGTGGTGTGCCTAGATATTCCCTCGACGGGAAGGCAGTGGCCGCTTCATGGTGAAAGCAGGAGAGCAACGACGAAAAGCTGCACAAAAGAAAGGCACGACGTTTCAGCCATGCTAGCAGTTACGCCGCTCCTATGGCCACTGAAGTGGTTCCACATCAAGGGGCTCTTTAAGTCTAGCGCAGATAGGGCAGACTCTGGCGATGTTGCTGTTGTAATGCCAGCGATGGAAGTCCTTGCGCCTGCGCAGCTTGCACTTGGACGATGGAAAACACGGTCGTCGCTTTGTGGTGCGCCTAGATATTCCCTCGACGGGAAGGCAGTGGCCGCTTCAGGGTGAAAGCAGGAGAGCAACGACGAAATGCTGCACAAAAGAAAGGCACGACGTTTCAGCCATTCTAGCAGTTACGCCGCTCCCATGCCCACTGAAGTGGTTCCACATCAAGGGGCTCTTTAGGTCCAGTGCAGACAGGGCAGACTCCGGCGATGTTGCTGTTGTAATGCCAGCGATGGAAGTCCTTGCGCCTGCGCAGCTTGCACTTGGACAATGGAAAACACGGTCGTCGCTTTGTGGTGCGCCTAGTTATTTCCTCGACGGGAAGGCAGTGGCCGCTTCATGGTGAAAGCAGGAGAGCAACGACGAAAAGCTGCACAAAACAAAGGCACGACGTTTCAGCCATGCTAGCAGTTACGCCGCTCCTATGGCCACTGAAGTTGTTCCACATCAAGGGGCTCTTTAAGTCCAGCGCAGATAGGGCAGACTCAGGCGATGTTGCTGTTGTAATGCCAGCGATGGAAGTCCTTGCGCCTGCGCAGCTTGCACTTGGACGATGGAAAACACGCTCGTCGCTTTGTGGTGCGCCTAGATATTCCCTCGACGGGAAGGCAGTGGCCGCTTCATGGTGAAAGCACGACAGCAACGACGACAAGCTGCACAAAAGAAAGGCACGACGTTTCAGCCATGCTAGCAGTTACGCCGCTCCTATGGCTACTGAAGTGGTTCCACGTCAAGGGGCTCTTTAAGTCTAGCGCCGATAGGGCAGACTCCGGCGATGTTGCTGTTGTAATGCCAGCGATGAAAGTTCTTGCGCCTGCGCAGTTGCACTTGGACGATGGAAAACACGCTCGTCGCTTTGTGGTGCGCCTAGATATTTCCTCGACGGGAAGGCAGTGGCCGCTTTATGGTGAAAGCAGGACAGCAACGACGAAAAGCTGCACAAAAGAAAGGCACGACGTTTCCGCCATGCTAGCAGTTACGCCGCTCCTATGGCCACAGAAGTGGTTCCACGTCTAGGGGCTCTTTAAGTCCAGCGCCGATAGGACAGACTCCGGCGATATTGCAGTTGTAATGCCAGCGATGGAAGTCCTTGCGCCTGCGCAGCTTGCACTTGGACGATGGAAAACACGCTAGTCGCTTTGTGGTGCGCCTAGATATTCCCTCGAAGACAAGGCAGTGGCCGCTTCGTGGTAAAAGCAGGACAGCAACGACGAAAAGCTGCACAAAAGAAAGGCACGACGTTTCAGCCATGCTAGCAGTTACGCCGCTCCCATGCCCACTGAAGTGGTTCCACATCAAGGGGCTCTTTAAGTCCAGCGCCGATAGGGCAGACTCCGGCGATATTGCTGTTGTAATGCCAGCAATGGAAGTCCTTGCGCCTGCGCAGTTTGCACTTGGACGATGGAAAACACGGTCGTCGCTTTGTGGTGCGCCTAGATATTCCCTCGACGGCAAGGCAGTGGCCGCTTCGTGGTGAAAGCAGGACAGCAACGACGAAAAGCGGCACAAAAGAAAAGCACGACGTTTCAGCCATGCTAGCAGTTACGCCGCTCCTATGGCCACTGAAGTGGTTCCACATCAAGGGGCTCTTTAAGTCCCGCGCCGATAGGGCAGACTCCGGCGATATTGCTGTTGTAATGCCAGCGATGGAAGTCCTTGCGCCTGCGCAGCTTGCACTTGAACGGTGGAAAACACGGTCGTCGCTTTGTGGTGCGCCTAGATATTCCCTCGACGACAAGGCAGTGGCCGCTTCGTGGTGAAAGCAGGACAGCAACGACGAAAAGCTGCACAAACAAAAGGCACGACGTTTCAGCCATGCTAGCAGTTACGCCGCTCCTATGGCCACTGAAGTGGTTCCACATCAAGGGGCTCTTTAAGTCCAGCGCCGATAGGGCAGACTCCGGCGATATTGCTGTTGTAATGCCAGCGATGGAAGTCCTTGCGCCTGCGCAGCTTGTACTTGGACGATGGAAAACACGGTCGTCGCTTTGTGGTGCGCATAGATATTCCCTCGACGGCAAGGCAGTGGCCGCTTCGTGGTGAAAGCAGGACAGCAACGACGAAAAGCTGCACAAAAGAAAGGCACGACGTTTCAGCCATACTAGCAGTTACGCCGCTCCTATGGCCACTGAAGTGGTTCCACATCAAGGGGCTCTTTATGTCCAGCGCCATAGGGCAGACTCCGGCGATGTTGCTGTTGTAATGCCAGCGATGGAAGTCCTTGCGCCTGCGCAGCTTGCACTTGGACGATGGAAAACACGGTCGTCGCTTTGTGGTGCGCCTAGATATTCCCTCGACGGCAAGGCAGTGGCCGCTTCGTGGTGAAAGCAGGACAGCAACGAAGAAAAGCTGCACAAAAGAAAGGCACGACGCTTCAGATACGCTAGCAGTTACGCCGCTCCTATGGCCACTGAAGTGGTTCCACATCAAGGGGCTCTTTAAGTCCTGCGCCGAGAGGGCAGACTCCGGCGATATTGCTGTTGTAATGCCAGCGATGGAAGTCCTTGCGCCTGCGCAGCTTGAACTTGGACGATGGAAAACACGGTCGTCGCTTTGTGGTGCGCCTAGATATTCCCTCGACGGCAAGGCAGTGGCCGCTTCGTGGTGAAAGCAGGACAGCAACGACGAAAAGCTGCACAAAAGAAAGGCACGACGTTTCAGCCATGCTAGCAGTTACGCCGCTCCTATGGCCACTGAAGTGGTTCCACATCAAGGGGCTCTTTAGGTCCAGTGCCGACAGGGCAGACTCCGGCGATGTTGCTGTTGTAATGCCAGCGATGGAAGTCCTTGGGCCTGCGCAGCTTGCACTTGGACGATGGAAAACACTGTCGTCGCTTTGTGGTGCGCCTAGATATTCCCTCGACGGGAAGGCACTGCCCGCTTCATGGTGAAAGCAGGAGAGCAACGACGAAAAGCTGCACAAAAGAAAGGCACGACGTTTCAGCCATTCTAGCAGTTACGCCGCTCCCATGCCCACTGAAGTGGTTCCACATCAAGGGGCTCTGTAGGTCCAGTGCAGACAGGGCAGACTCCGGCGATGTTGCTGTTGTAATGAAAGCGATGGAAGTCCTTGCGCCTGTGCAGCTTGCACTTGGACAATGGAAAACACGGTCGTCGCTTTGTGGTGCGCCTAGATATTCCCTCGACGGGAAGGAAGTGGCCGCTTCATGGTGAAAGCAGGACAGCAACGACAAAAAGCTGCACACAAGAAAGGCACGACGTTTCAGCCATTCTAGCAGTTACGCCGCTCCTATGGCCACTGAAGTGGTTCCACATCAAGGGGCTCTTTAGGTCCAGTGCAGACAGGGCAGACTCCGGCGATGTTGCTGTTGTAATGCCAGCGATGGAAGTCCTTGCGCCTGCGCAGCTGCACTTGGACGATGGAAAACACGGTCGTCGCTTTGTGGTGCGCCTAGATATTTCCTCGACGGGAAGGCAGTGGCCGCTTCATGGTGAAAGCAGGAGAGCAACGACGAAAAGCTGCACAAAAGAAAGGCACGACGCTTCAGATACGCTAGCAGTTACGCCGCTCCTATGGCCACTGAAGTGGTTCCACATCAAGGGGCTCTTTAAGTCCTGCGCCGAGAGGGCAGACTCCGGCGATATTGCTGTTATAATGCCAGCGATGGAAGTCCTTGCGCCTGCGCAGCTTGAACTTGGACGATGGAAAACACGGTCGTCGCTTTGTGGTGCGCCTAGATATTCCCTCGACGGCAAGGCAGTGGCCGCTTCGTGGTGAAAGCAGGACAGCAACGACGAAAAGCTGCACAAAAGAAAGGCACGACGTTTCAGCCATGCTAGCAGTTACGCCGCTCCCATGCCCACTGAAGTGGTTCCACGTCAAGGGGCTCTTTAAGTCCAGCGCCGATAGGACAGACTCCGGCGATATTGCTGTTGTAATGCCAGCGATGGAAGTCCTTGCGCCTGCGCAGCTTGCACTTGGACGATCGAAAACACGGTCGTCGCTTTGTGGTGCGCCTAGATATTCCCTCGAAGGCAAGGCAGTGGCCGCTTCGTGGTGAAAGCAGGACAGCAACGACGAAAAGCTGCACAAAAGAAAGGCACGACGTTTCAGCCATGCTAGCAGTTACGCCGCTCCTATGGCCACTGAAGTGGTTCCACATCACGGGGCTCTTTAAGTCCAGCGCCGATAGGGCAGACTCCGGCGATATTGCTGTTGTAATGCCAGCGATGAAAGTCCTTGCGCCTACGCAGCTTGCACTTGGACGATGTAAAAGACGGTCGCCGCTTTGTGGTGGGCCCGGAAATTTCCTCTACGGGATGGCAGTGGCCGCTTCATGGTGAAAGCAGGAGAGCAACGACAAAAAGCTACACAAAAGAAAGGCACGACGTTTCAGCCATGCTAGCAGTTACGCCGCTCCCATGCCCACTGAAGTGGTTCCACATTAGGGGCTCTTTAATTCAAGCGCCGATAGGGCAGACTCCGGCGATATTGCTGTTGTAATGCCAGCGATGAAAGTCCTTGCGCCTGCGCAGCTTGCACTTGGACGGTGGAAAACACGCTCGTCGCTTTGTGGTGCGCCTAGATATTCCCTCGACGGCAAGGCAGTGGCCGCTTCGTGGTGAAACCAGGACAGCAACGACGAAAAGGTACACAAAAGAAAGGCACGACGTTTCGCCATGCTAGTCGTTACGCCGCTCCCATGCCCACTGAAGTGGTTCCACATTAGGGGCTCTTTAAGTCCAGCGCCGATAGGGCAGACTCCGGCGATATTGCTGTTGTAATGCCAGCGATGGAAGTCCTTGCGCCTGCGCAGCTTGCACTTGGACGATGGAAAACACGGTCGTCGCTTTGTGGTGCGCCTAGATATTCCCTCGACGGGAAGGCAATGGCCGCTTCATGGTGAAAGCAGGACAGCAACGACGAAAAGGTACACAAAAGACAGGCACGACGTTTCGCCATGCTAGTCGTTACGCCGCTCCCATGCCCACTGAAGTGGTTCCACATTAGGGGCTCTTTAAGTCCAGCGCCGATAGGGCAGACTCCGGCGATATTGCTGTTTTAATGCCAGCGATGGAAGTCCTTGCGCCTGCGCAGCTTGCACTTGGACGATGGAAAACACGGTCGTCGCTTTGTGGTGCGCCTAGATATTCCCTCGACGGGAAGACAGTGGCCGCTTCATGGTGAAACCAGGAGAGCAACGACGAAAAGCTGCACAAAAGAATTGCACGACGTTTCAGCCATTCTAGCAGTTACGCCGCTCCTATGGCCACTGAAGTGGTTCCACATCAAGGGGCTCTTTAGGTCCAGTGCAGATAGGGCAGACTCCGGCGATGTTGCTGTTGTAATGCCAGCGATGGAAGTCCTTGCGCCTGCGCAGCTTGCACTTGGACGATGGAAAACACGGTCGTCGCTTTGTGGTGCGCCTAGATATTCCCTCGACGGGAAGGCAGTGGCCGCTTCATGGTGAAAGCAGGACAGCAACGACAAAACCTGCACAAAAGAACGGCACGACGTTTCAGCCATTCTAGCAGTTACGCCGCTCCTATGGCCACTAAAGTGGTTCCACATCAAGGGGCTCTTTAGGTCCAGTGCAGACAGGGCAGACTCCGGCGATGTTGCTGTTGTAATGCCAGCGATGGAAGTCCTTGCGCCTGCGCAGCTTGCACTTGGACGATGGAAAACACGGTCGTCGCTTTGTGGTGCGCCTAGATATTCCCTCGACGGGAAGGCACTGCCCGCTTCATGGTGAAAGCAGGAGAGCAACGACGAAAAGCTGCACAAAAGAAAGGCACGACGTTTCAGCCATTCTAGCAGTTACGCCGCTCCCATGCCCACTGAAGTGGTTCCACATCAAGGGGCTCTTTTGGTTCAGTGCAGACAGGGCAGACTCCGACGATGTTGCTGTTGTAATGCCAGCGATGGAAGCCCTTGCGCCTGCGCAGCTTGCACTTGGACGATGAAAAACGCGGTCGTCGCTTTGTGATGCGCCTAGATATTCCCTCGACGGGAAGGCACTGCCCACTTCATGGTGAAAGCAGGAGAGCAACGACGAAAAGCTGCACAAAAGAAAGGCACGACGTTTCAGCCATGCTAGCAGTTACGCCGCTCCTATGGCTACTGAAGTGGTTCCACATCAAGGGGCTCTTTAGGCCCAGTGCAGACAGGGCAGACTCCGGCGATGTTGCTGTTGTAATGCCAGCGATGGAAGACCTTGCGCCTGCGCAGCTTGCACTTGGACGATGGAAAACACGGTCGTCGCTTTGTGGTGCGCCTAGATATTCCCTCGACGGGAAGGCAGTGGCCGCTTCATGGTGAAAGCAGGAGAGCAACGACGAAAAGCTGCACAAAAGAAAGGCACGACGTTTCAGCCATGCTAGCAGTTACGCCGCTCCTATGGCCACTGAAGTGGTTTCACATCAAGGGGCTCTTTAAGTCCAGCGTAGATAGGGCAGACTCCGGCGATGTTGCTGTTGTAATGCCAGCGATGGAAGTCCTTGCGCCTGCGCAGCTTGCAATTGGACGATGGAAAACACGGTCGTCGCTTTGTGATGCGCCTAGATATTCCCTCGACGGGAAGGCACTGCCCGCTTCATGGTGAAAGCAGGAGAGCAACGACGAAAAGCTGCACAAAAGAAAGGCACGACGTTTCAGCCATGCTAGCAGTTACGCCGCTCCTATGGCCACTGAAGTGGTTCCACATCAAGGGGCTCTTTAGGTCCTGCGCCGATAGGGCAGACTCCGGCGATGTGGCTGTTGTAATGCCAGCGATGGAAGTCCTTGCGCCTGCGCAGCTTGCACTTGGACGATGGAAAACATGGTCGTCGCTTTGTGGTGCGCTAGATATTCCCTCGACGGCAAGGCAGTGGCCGCTTCGTGGTGAAAGCAGGACAGCAACGACGAAAAGCTGCACAAAAGAAAGGCACGAATTTTCAGCCATGCTAGCAGTTACGCCGCTCCTATGGCCACTGAAGTGGTTTCACATCAAGGGGCTCTTTAAGTCCAGCGTAGATAGGGCAGACTCCGGCGATGCTGCTGTTGTAATGCCAGCGATGGAAGTCCTTGCGCCTGCGCAGCTTGCACTTGGACGATGGAAAACACGGTCGTCGCTTTGTGGTGCGCCTAGATATTCCCTCGACGGGAAGGCAGTGGCCGCTTCATGGTGAAAGCAGGAGAGCAACGACGAAATGCTGCACAAAAGAAAGGCACGATGTTTCAGCCATGCTAGCAGTTACGCCGCTCCTATGGCCACTGAAGTGGTTCCACATCAAGGGGCTCTTTAGGTCCAGTGCAGACAGGGCAGACTCCGGCGATGTTGCTGTTGTAATGCCAGCGATGGAAGTCCTTGCGCCTGCGCAGCTTGCAATTGGACGATGGAAAACACGGTCGTCGCTTTGTGATGCGCCTAGATATTCCCTCGACGGGAAGGCACTGCCCGCTTCATGGTGAAAGCAGGAGAGCAACGACGAAAAGCTGCACAAAAGAAAGGCACGACGTTTCAGCCATGCTAGCAGATACGCTGCTCCTATGGCCACTGAAGTGGTTCCACATCAAGGGGCTCTTTAAGTCCAGCGCCGATAGGGCAGACTCCGGCGATGTTGCTGTTGTAATGCCAGCGATGGAAGTCCTTGCGCCTGCGCAGCTTGCACTTGGACGATTAAAAACACGGTCGTCGCTTTGTGGTGCGCCTAGATATTCCCTCGACGGCAAGCCAATGGCCGCTTCGTGGTGAAAGCAGGACAGCAACGACGAAAAGCTGCACAAAAGAAAGGCACGACGTTTCAGCCATGCTAGCAGTTACGCCGCTCCCATGCCCACTGAAGTGGTTCCACGTCAAGGGGCTCTTTAAGTCCAGCGCCGATAGGACAGACTCCGGCGATATTGCTGTTATAATGCCAGCGATGGAAGTCCTTGCGCCTGCGCACCTTGCACTTGGACGATGGAAAACACGGTCGTCGCTTCGTGGTGCGCCTAGATATTCCCTCGACGGCAAGGCAGTGGCCGCTTCGTGGTGAAAGCAGGACAGCAACGACGAAAAGCTGCACAATAGAAAGGCACGACGTTTCAGCCATGCTAGCAGTTACGCCGCTCCTATGGCCATTGAAGTGGTTCCACATCAAGGGGCTCTTTAGGTCCAGCGCCGATAGGGCAGACTCCGGCGATATTGCTGTTGTTATGCCAGCGATGAAAGTCTCTGCGCCTACGCAGCTTGCACTTGGACGATGGAAAAGACGGTCGCCGCTTTGTGGTGGGCCCGGAAATTTCCTCTATGGGATGGCAGTGGCCGCTTCATGGTGAAAGCAGGAGAGCAACGACGAAAAGCTACACAAAAGAAAGGCACGACGTTTCAGCCATGCTAGCAGTTACGCCGCTCCCATGCCCACTGAAGTGGTTCCACATTAGGGGCTCTTTAATTCAAGCGCCGATAGGGCAGACTCCGGCGATATTGCTGTTGTAATGCCAGCGATGAAAGTCCTTGCGCCTGCGCAGCTTGCACTTGGACGACGGAAAACACGCTCGTCGCCTTGTGGTGCGCCTAGATATTCCCTCGACGGGAAGGCAGTGGCCGCTTCATGGTGAAAGCAGGACAGCAACGACGAAAAGGTACACAAAAGAAAGGCACGACGTTTCGCCATGCTAGCAGTTACGCCGCTCCCATGCCCACTGAAGTGGTTCCACATTAGGGGCTCTTTAAGTCCAGCGCCGATAGGGCAGACTCCGGCGATAGTGCTGTTGTAATGCCAGCGATGAAAGTCCTTGCGCCTGCGCAGCTTGCACTTGGACGATGGAAAACACGGTCGTCGCTTTGTGGTGCGCCTAGATATTCCCTCGACGGGAAGGCAGTGGCCGCTTCATGGTGAAAGCAGGACAGCAACGACGAAAAGCTACACAAAAGAAAGGCACGACGTTTCAGCCATGCTAGCAGTTACGCCGCTCCCATGCCCACTGATATGGTTCCACATTAGGGGCTCTTTAAGTCCAGCGCCGATTGGGCAGACTCCGGCGATATTGCTGTTGTAATGCCAGCGATGAAAGTCCTTGCGCCTGCGCAGCTTGCACTTGGACGATGGAAAACACGCTCGTCGCTTTATGGTGCGCCTAGATATTCCCTCGACGGGAAGGCAGTGGCCGCTTCATGGTGAAAGCAGGACAGCAACGACGAAAAGGTACACAAAAGAAGGGACGATGTTTCGCCATGCTAGCAGTTACGCCGCTCCCATGCCCACTGAAGTGGTTCCACATTAGGGGCTCTTTAAGTCCAGCGCCGATAGGGCAGACTCCGGCGATATTGCTTTTGTAATGCCAGCGATGAAAGTCCTTGCGCCTGCGCAGCTTGCACTTGGACGATGGAAAACACGGTCGTCGCTTTGTGGTGCGCCTAGATATACCCTCGACGGGAAGGCAGTGGCCGCTTCATGGTGAAAGCAGGACAGCAACGACGAAAAGGTACACAAAAGAAAGGCACGACGTCTCAGCCATGCTAGCAGTTACGCCGCTCCCATGCCCACTAAAGTGGTTCCACATTAAGGGGCTCTTTGAGTCCAGCGCCGATAGGGCAGACTCCGGCGATATTGCTGTTGTAATGGCAGCGATGAAAGTCCTTGCGCCTGCGCAGCTTGCACTTGGACGATGGAAAACACGCTCGTCGCTTTGTGGTGCGTCTAGATATTCCCTCGATGGGAAGGCAGTGGCCGCTTCATGGTGAATGCAGGACAGCAACGACGAAAAGGTACACAAAAGAAAGGCACGACGTTTCGCCATGCTAGCAGTTATGCCGCTCCCATGCCCACTGAAGTGGTTCGACATTAGGGCCTCTTTAAGTCCAGCGCCGATAGGGCAGACTCCGGCGATATTGCTGTTGTAATGCCAGCGATGAAAGTTCTTGCGCCTGCGCAGCTTGCACTTGGACGATGGAAAACACGCTCGTCGCTTTGTGGTGCGCCCAGATATTCCCTCGACGGAAAGGCAATGGCCGCTTCATGGTGAAAGCAGGACAGCAACGACGAAAAGGTACACAAAAGAAAGGCACGACGTTTCGCCATGCTAGTCGTTACGCCGCTCCCATGCCCACTGAAGTGGTTCCACGTCAAGGGGTTCTTTAAGTCCAGCGCCGATAGGACAGACTCCGGCGATATTGCTGTTGTAAAGCCAGCGATGGAAGTCCTTGCGCCTGCGCAGCTTGCACTTGGACGATGGAAAACACGGTCGTCGATTTGTGGTGCGTCTAGATATTCCCTCGACGGCAAGGCAGTGGCCGCTTCGTGGTGAAAGCAGGACAGCAACGATGAAAAGCTGCACAATAGAAAGGCACGACGTTTCAGCCATGCTAGCAGTTACGCCGCTCCTATGGCCATTGAAGTGGTTCCACATCAAGGGGCTCTTTAAGTCCAGAGCCGATAGGGCAGACTCCGGCGATATTGCTGTTGTAATGCCAGCGATGAAAGTCCTTGCGCCTACGCAGCTTGCACTTGGACGATGGAAAAGACGGTCGCCGCTTTGTGGTGGGCCCGGAAATTTCCTCTATGGGATGGCAGTGGCCGCTTCATGGTGAAAGCAGGAGAGCAACGACGAAAAGCTACACAAAAGAAAGGCACGACGTTTCAGCCATGCTAGCAGTTACGCCGCTCCCATGCCCACTGAAGTGGTTCCACATTTGGGGCTCTTTTTTTCAAGCGCCGATAGGGCAGACTCCGGCGATATTGCTGTTGTAATGCCAGCGAGGAAAGTCCTTGCGCCTGCGCAGCTTGCACTTGGTCGATGGAAAACACGCTCGTCGCTTTGTGGTGCGCCTAGATATTCCCTCGACGGGAAGGCAGTGGCCGCTTCATGGTGAAAGCAGGACAGCAACGACGAAAAGCTACACAAAAGAAAGGCACGACGTTTCAGCCATGCTAGCAGTTACGCCGCTCCCATGCCCACTGATGTGGTTCCACATTAGGGGCTCTTTAAGTCCAGCGCCGATAGGGCAGACTCCGGCGATATTGCTGTTGTAATGCCAGCGATGAAAGTCCTTGCGCCTGCGCAGCTTGCACTTGGACGATGGAAAACACGCTCGTCGCTTTGTGGTGCGCCTAGATATTCCCTCGACGGGAAGGCAGTGGCCGCTTCATGGTGAAAGCAGGACAGCAACGACGAAAAGGTACACAAAAGAAAGGCACGACGTTTCGCCATGCTAGCAGTTACGCCGCTCCCATGCCCACTGAAGTGGTTCCACATTAGGGGCTCTTTAAGTCCAGCGCCGATAGGGCAGACTCCGGCGATATTGCTGTTGTAATGCCAGCGATGAAAGTCCTTGGGCCTGCGCAGCTTGCACTTGGACGATGGAAAACACGGTCGTCGCTTTGTGGTGCGCCTAGATATACCCTCGACGGGAAGGCAGTGGCCGCTTCATGGTGAAAGCAGGACAGCAACGACGAAAAGGTACACAAAAGAAAGGCACGACGTTTCGCCATGCTAGCAGTTACGCCGCTCCCATGCCCACTGAAGTAGTTCCACATTAGGGGCTCTTTAAGTCCAGCGCCGATAGGGCAGACTCCGGCGATATTGCTGTTGTAATGCCAGCGATGAAAGTCCTTGCGCCTACGCAGCGTGCACTTGGACGATGGAAAAGACGGTCGCCGCTTTGTGGTGGGCCCGGAAATTTCCTCTACGGGATGGCAGTGGCCGCTTCATGGTGAAAGCAGGAGAGCAACGACGAAAAGCTACACAAAAGAAAGGCACGACATTTCAGCCATGCTAGCAGTTACGCCGCTCCCATGCCCACTGAAGTGGTTCCACATTAGGGGCTCTTTATTTCAAGCGCCGATAGGGCATACTCCGGCGATATTGCTGTTGTAATGCCAGCGATGAAAGTCCTTGCGCCTGCGCAGCTTGCACTTGGACGATGGAAAACACGGTCGTCGCTTTGTGGTGCGCCTAGATATTCCCTCGACGGGAAGGCAGTGGCCGCTTCATGGTGAAAGCAGGACAGCAACGACGAAAAGGTACACAAAAGAAGGGACGATGTTTCCCCATGCTAGCAGTTACGCCGCTCCCATGCCCACTGAAGTGGTTCCACATTAGGGGCTCTTTAAGTCCAGCGCCGATAGGGCAGACTCCGGCGATATTGCTTTTGTAATGCCAGCGATGAAAGTCCTTGCGCCTGCGCAGCTTGCACTTGGACGATGGAAAACACGGTCGTCGCTTTGTGGTGCGCCTAGATATACCCTCGACGGGAAGGCAGTGGCCGCTTCATGGTGAAAGCAGGACAGCAACGACGAAAAGGTACACAAAAGAAAGGCACGACGTCTCAGCCATGCTAGCAGTTACGCCGCTCCCATGCCCACTAAAGTGGTTCCACATTAAGGGGCTCTTTGAGTCCAGCGCCGATAGGGCAGACTCCGGCGATATTGCTGTTGTAATGGCAGCGATGAAAGTCCTTGCGCCTGCGCAGCTTGCACTTGGACGATGGAAAACACGGTCGTCGCTTTGTGGTGCGCCTAGATATTCCCTCGATGGGAAGGCAGTGGCCGCTTCATGGTGAATGCAGGACAGCAACGACGAAAAGGTACACAAAAGAAAGGCACGACGTTTCGCCATGCTAGCAGTTATGCCGCTCCCATGCCCACTGAAGTGGTTCGACATTAGGGCCTCTTTAAGTCCAGCGCCGATAGGGCAGACTCCGGCGATATTGCTGTTGTAATGCCAGCGATGAAAGTTCTTGCGCCCTCGCAGCTTGCACTTGGACGATGGAAAACACGCTCGTCGCTTTGTGGTGCGCCCAGATATTCCCTCGACGGAAAGGCAATGGCCGCTTCATGGTGAAAGCAGGACAGCAACGACGAAAAGGTACACAAAAGAAAGGCACGACGTTTCGCCATGCTAGTCGTTACGCCGCTCCCATGCCCACTGAAGTGGTTCCACGTCAAGGGGCTCTTTAAGTCCAGCGCCGATAGGACAGACTCCGGCGATATTGCTGTTTTAATGCCAGCGATGGAAGTCCTTGCGCCTGCGCAGCTTGCACTTGGACGATGGAAAACACGGTCGTCGCTTTGTGGTGCGTCTAGATATTCCCTCGACGGCAAGGCAGTGGCCGCTTCGTGGTGAAAGCAGGACAGCAACGACGAAAAGCTGCACAATAGAAAGGCACGACGTTTCAGCCATGCTAGCAGTTACGCCGCTCCTATGGCCATTGAAGTGGTTCCACATCAAGGGGCTCTTTAAGTCCAGCGCCGATAGGGCAGACTCCGGCGATATTGCTGTTGTAATGCCAGCGATGAAAGTCCTTGCGCCTACGCAGCTTGCACTTGGACGATGGAAAAGACGGTCGCCGCTTTGTGGTGGGCCCGGAAATTTCCTCTATGGGATGGCAGTGGCCGCTTCATGGTGAAAGCAGGAGAGCAACGACGAAAAGCTACACAAAAGAAAGGCAAGACGTTTCAGCCATGCTAGCAGTTACGCCGCTCCCATGCCCACTGAAGTGGTTCCACATTTGGGGCTCTTTTTTTCAAGCGCCGATAGGGCAGACTCCGGCGATATTGCTGTTGTAATGCCAGCGAGGAAAGTCCTTGCGCCTGCGCAGCTTGCACTTGGTCGATGGAAAACACGCTCGTCGCTTTGTGGTGCGCCTAGATATTCCCTCGACGGGAAGGCAGTGGCCGCTTCAATGTGAAAGCAGGACAGCAACGACGAAAAGCTACACAAAAGAAAGGCACGACGTTTCAGCCATGCTAGCAGTTACGCCGCTCCCATGCCCACTGATGTGGTTCCACATTAGGGGCTCTTTAAGTCCAGCGCCGATAGGGCAGACTCCGGCGATATTGCTGTTGTAATGCCAGCGATGAAAGTCCTTGCGCCTGCGCAGCTTGCACTTGGACGATGGAAAACACGCTCGTCGCTTTGTGGTGCGCCTAGATATTCCCTCGACGGGAAGGCAGTGGCCGCTTCATGGTGAAAGCAGGACAGCAACGACGAAAAGGTACACAAAAGAAAGGCACGACGTTTCGCCATGCTAGCAGTTACGCCGCTCCCATGCCCACTGAAGTGGTTCCACATTAGGGGCTCTTTAAGTCCAGCGCCGATAGGGCAGACTCCGGCGATATTGCTGTTGTAATGCCAGCGATGAAAGTCCTTGGGCCTGCGCAGCTTGCACTTGGACGATGGAAAACACGGTCGTCGCTTTGTGGTGCGCCTAGATATACCCTCGACGGGAAGGCAGTGGCCGCTTCATGGTGAAAGCAGGACAGCAACGACGAAAAGGTACACAAAAGAAAGGCACGACGTTTCGCCATGCTAGCAGTTACGCCGCTCCCATGCCCACTGAAGTAGTTCCACATTAGGGGCTCTTTAAGTCCAGCGCCGATAGGGCAGACTCCGGCGATATTGCTGTTGTAATGCCAGCGATGAAAGTCCTTGCGCCTACGCAGCGTGCACTTGGACGATGGAAAAGACGGTCGCCGCTTTGTGGTGGGCCCGGAAATTTCCTCTACGGGATGGCAGTGGCCGCTTCATGGTGAAAGCAGGAGAGCAACGACGAAAAGCTACACAAAAGAAAGGCACGACATTTCAGCCATGCTAGAAGTTACGCCGCTCCCATGCCCACTGAAGTGGTTCCACATTAGGGGCTCTTTATTTCAAGCGCCGATAGGGCATACTCCGGCGATATTGCTGTTGTAATGCCAGCGATGAAAGTCCTTGCGCCTGCGCAGCTTGCACTTGGACGATGGAAAACACGGTCGTCGCTTTGTGGTGCGCCTAGATATTCCCTCGACGGGAAGGCAGTGGCCGCTTCATGGTGAAAGCAGGACAGCAACGACGAAAAGCTACACAAAAGAAAGGCACGACGTTTCAGCCATGCTAGCAGGTACGCCGCTCCCATGCCCACTAAAGTGGTTCCACATTAAGGGGCTCTTTAAGTCCAGCGCCGATAGGGCAGACTCCGGCGATATTGCTGTTGTAATGCCAGCGATGAAAGTTCTTGCGCCTGCGCAGCTTGCACTTGGACGATGGAAAACACGCTCGTCGCTTAGTGGTGCGCCTAGATATTCCCTCGACGGGAAGGCAGTGGCCGCTTCATGGTGAAAGCAGGACAGCAACGACGAAAAGGTACACAAAAGAAAGGCACGACGTTTCAGCCATGCTAGCAGGTACGCCGCTCCCATGCCCACTAAAGTGGTTCCACATAAAGGGGCTCTTTAAGTCCAGCGCCGATAGGGCAGACTCCGGCGATATTGCTGTTGTAATGCCAGCGATGAAAGTCCTTGCGCCTACGCAGCTTGCACTTGGACGATGGAAAAGACGGTCGCCGCTTTGTGGTGGGCCCGGAAATTTCCTCTATGGGATGGCAGTGGCCGCTTCATGGTGAAAGCAGGAGAGCAACGACGAAAAGGTACACAAAAGAAAGGCACGACGTCTCAGCCATGCTAGAAGTTACGCCGCTCCCATGCCCACTGAAGTGGTTCCACATTAGGGGCTCTTTTTTTCAAGCGCCGATAGGGCAGACTCCGGCGATATTGCTGTTGTAATGCCAGCGATGAAAGTCCTTGCGCCTGCGCAGCTTGCACTTGGACGATGGAAAACACGCTCGTCGCTTTGTGGTGCGCCTAGATATTCCATCGACGGGAAGGCAGTGGCCGCTTCATGGTGAAAGCAGGACAGCAACGACGAAAAGCTACACAAAAGAAAGGCACGATGTTTCAGCCATGCTAGCAGTTACGCCGCTCCCATGCCCACTGATGTGGTTCCACATTAGGGGCTCTTTAAGTCCAGCGCCGATAGGGCAGACTCCGGCGATATTGCTGTTGTAATGCCAGCGATGAAAGTCCTTGCGCCTGCGCAGCTTGCACTTGGACGATGGAAAACACGCTCGTCGCTTTGTGGTGCGCCTAGATATTCCCTCGACGGGAAGGCAGTGGCCGCTTCATGGTGAAAGCAGGACAGCAACGACGAAAAGGTACACAAAAGAAAGGCACGACGTTTCGCCATGCTAGCAGTTACGCCGCTCCCATGCCCACTGAAGTGGTTCCACATTAGGGGCTCTTTAAGTCCAGCGCCGATAGGGCAGACTCCGGCGATATTGCTGTTGTAATGCCAGCGATGAAAGTCCTTGCGCCTCCGCAGCTTGCACTTGGACGATGGAAAACACGGTCGTCGCTTTGTGGTGCGCCTAGATATACCCTCGACGGGAAGGCAGTGGCCGCTTCATGGTGAAAGCACGACAGCAACGACGAAAAGGTACACAAAAGAAAGGCACGACGTCTCAGCCATGCTAGAAGTTACGCCGCTCCCATGCCCACTAAAGTGGTTCCACATTAAGGGGCTCTTTGAGTCCAGCGCCGATAGGGCAGACTCCGGCGATATTGCTGTTGTAATGGCAGCGATGAAAGTCCTTGCGCCTGCGCAGCTTGCACTTGGACGATGGAAAACACGCTCGTCGCTTTGTGGTGCGCCTAGATATTCCCTCGACGGGAAGGCAGTGGCCGCTTCATGGTGAAAGCAGGACAGCAACGACGAAAAGGTACACAAAAGAAAGGCACGACGTTTCGCCATGCTAGCAGTTACGCCGCTCCCATGCCCACTGAAGGAGTTCCACATAAGGGGCTCTTTAAGTAAAGCGCCGATAGGGCAGACTCCGGCGATATTGCTGTTGTAATGCCAGCGATGAAAGTCCTTGCGCCTACGCAGCTTGCACTTGGACGATGGAAAAGACGGTCGCCGCTTTGTGGTGGGCCCGGAAATTTCCTCTACGGGATGGCAGTGGCCGCTTCATGGTGAAAGCAGGAGAGCAACGACGAAAAGCTACACAAAAGAAAGGCACGACATTTCAGCCATGCTAGCAGTTACGCCGCTCCCATGCCCACTGAAGTGGTTCCACATTAGGGGCTCTTTAATTCAAGCGCCGATAGGGCAGACTCCGGCGATATTGCTGTTGTAATGCCAGCGATGAAAGTCCTTGCGCCTGCGCAGCTTGCACTTGGACGATGGAAAACACGGTCGTCGCTTTGTGGTGCGCCTAGATATACCCTCGACGGGAAGGCAGTGGCCGCTTCATGGTGAAAGCAGGACAGCAACGACGAAAAGGTACACAAAAGAAAGGCACGACGTTTCAGCCATGCTAGCAGTTACGCCGCTCCCATGCCCACTGAAGTGGTTCCACATTAAGGGGCTCTTTAAGTCCAGCGCCGATAGGGCAGACTCCGGCGATATTGCTGTTGTAATGCCAGCGATGAAAGTTCTTGCGCCTGCGCAGCTTGCACTTGGACGATGGAAAACACGCTCGTCGCTTAGTGGTGCGCCTAGATATTCCCTCGACGGGAAGGCAGTGGCCGCTTCATGGTGAAAGCAGGACAGCAACGACGAAAAGGTACACAATAGAAAGGCACGACGTTTCGCCATGCTAGCAGTTAAGCCGCTCCCATGCCCACTGAAGTGGTTCCACATTAGGGGCTCTTTAAGTCCAGCGCCGATAGGGCAGACTCCGGCGATATTGCTGTTGTAATGCCAGCGATGAAAGTTCTTGCGCCTGCGCAGCTTGCACTTGGACCATGGAAAATACGGTCGTCGCTTTGTGGTGCGCCTAGATATTCCCTCGACGGGAAGGCAGTGGCCGCTTCATGGTGAAAGCAGGACAGCAACGACGAAAAGCTACACAAAAGAAAGCACGACGTTTCAGCCATGCTAGCAGTTACGCCGCACCCATGCCCACTGAAGTCGTTCCACATTAAGGGGCACTTTAATTAAGTCCAGCGCCGATAGGGCAGACTCCGGCGATATTGCTGTTGTAATACCAGCGATGAAAGTTCTTGCGCCTGCGCAGCTTGTACTTGGACGATGGAAAACACGCTCGTCGCTTTGTGGTGCGCCTAGATATTCCCTTGACAGGAAGGCAGTGACCGCTTCATGGTGAAAGCAGGACAGCAACGACGAAAAGGTACACAAAAGAAAGGCACGACGTTTCAGCCATGCTAGCAGTTACGGCGCTCCCATGCCCACTGAAGTGGTTCTACATTAGGGGCTCTTTAAGTCCAGCGCCGATAGGGCAGACTCCGGCGATATTGCTGTTGTAATGCCAGCGATGAAAGTTCTTGCGCCTGCGCAGCTTGCACTTGGACCATGGAAAATACGGTCGTCGCTTTGTGGTGCGCCTAGATATTCCCTCGACGGGAAGGCAGTGGCCGCTTCATGGTGAAAGCAGGACAGCAACGACGAAAAGCTACACAAAAGAAAGGCACGACGTTTCAGCCATGCTAGCAGGTACGCCGCTCCCATGCCCACTAAAGTGGTTCCACATTAAGGGGCTCTTTAAGTCCCGCGCCGATAGGGCAGACTCCGGCGATATTGCTGTTGTAATGCCAGCGACGCAAGTTCTTGCGCCTACGCAGCTTGCACTTGGACGATGGAAAACACGCTCGTCGCTTAGTGGTGCGCCTAGATATTCCCACGACGGGAAGGCAGTGGCCGCTTCATGGTGAAAGCAGGACAGCAACGACGAAAAGGTACACAAAAGAAAGGCACGACGTTTCAGCTATGCTAGCAGGTACGCCGCTCCCATGCCCACTAAAGTGGTTCCACATTAAGGGGCTCTTTAAGTCCAGCGCCGATAGGGCAGACTCCGGCGATATTGCTGTTTAATGCCAGCGATGAAAGTCCTTGCGCCTGCGCAGCTTGCACTTGGACGATAAAAAACACGATCGTCGCTTTGTGGTGCGCCTAGATATTCCCTCGACGGGAAGGCAGTGGCCGCTTCATGGTGAAAGCAGGACAGCAACGACGAAAAGGTACACAAAAGAAAGGCACGACGTTTCAGCCATGCTAGCAGTTACGCCGCTCCCATGCCCACTGAAGTGGTTCCACATTAAGGGGCTCTTTAAGTCCAGCGCCGATAGGGCAGACTCCGGCGATATTGCTGTTGTAATGCCAGCGATGAAAGTTCTTGCGCCTGCGCAGCTTGCACTTGGACGATGGAAAACACGCTCGTCGCTTAGTGGTGCGCCTAGATATTCCCTCGACGGGAAGGCAGTGGCCGCTTCATGGTGAAAGCAGGACAGCAACGACGAAAAGGTACACAAAAGAAAGGCACGACGTTTCGCCATGCTAGCAGTTACGCCGCTCCCATGCCCACTGAAGTGGTTCCACATTAGGGGCTCTTTAAGTCCAGCGCCGATAGGGCAGACTCCGGCGATATTGCTGTTGTAATGCCAGCGATGAAAGTTCTTGCGCCTGCGCAGCTTGCACTTGGACCATGGAAAATACGGTCGTCGCTTTGTGGTGCGCCTAGATATTCCCTCGACGGGAAGGCAGTGGCCGCTTCATGGTGAAAGCAGGACAGCAACGACGAAAAGCTACACAAAAGAAAGCACGACGTTTCAGCCATGCTAGCAGTTACGCCGCTCCCATGCCCACTGAAGTGGTTCCTCATTAAGGGGCACTTTAAGTCCAGCGCCGATAGGGCAGACTCCGGCGATATTGCTGTTGTAATGCCAGCGATGAAAGTTCTTGCGCCTGCGCAGCTTGCACTTGGACGATGGAAAACACGCTCGTCGCTTTGTGGTGCGCCTAGATATTCCCTCGACGGGAAGGCAGTGGCCGCTTCATGGTGAAAGCAGGACAGCAACGATGAAAAGGTACACAAAAGAAAGGCACGACGTTTCAGCCATGCTAGCAGTTACGGCGCTCCCATGCCCACTGAAGTGGTTCTACATTAGGGGCTCTTTAAGTCCAGCGCCGATAGGGCAGACTCCGGTGATATTGCTGTTGTAATGCCAGCGATGAAAGTTCTTGCGCCTGCGCAGCTTGCACTTGGACGATGGAAAACACGCTCGTCGCTTTGTGGTGCGCCTAGATATTCCCTCGACGGGAAGGCAGTGGCCGCTTCATGGTGAAAGCAGGACAGCAACGAAGAAAAGGTACACAAAAGAAAGGCACGACGTTTCAGCCATGCTAGCAGTTACGCCGCTCCCATGCCCACTAAAGTGGTTCTATATTAAGGGGCTCTTTAATTCCAGCGCCGATAGGGCAGACTCCGGCGATATTGCTGTTGTAATGCCAGCGATGAAAGTTCTTGCGCCTGCGCAGCTTGCACTTGGACCATGGAAAATACGGTCGTCGCTTTGTGGTGCGCCTAGATATTCCCTCGACGGAAAGGCAGTGGCCGCTTCATGGTGAAAGCAGGACAGCAACGACGAAAAGCTACACAAAAGAAAGCACGACGTTTCAGCCATGCTAGCAGTTATGCCGCTCCCATGCCCACTGAAGTGGTTCCACATTAAGGGGCACTTTAAGTCCAGCGCCGATAGGGCAGACTCCGGCGATATTGCTGTTGTAATGCCAGCGATGAAAGTTCTTGCGCCTGCGCAGCTTGCACTTGGACGATGGAAAACACGCTCGTCGCTTTGTGGTGCGCCTAGATATTCCCTCGACGGGAAGGCAGTGGCCGCTTCATGGTGAAAGCAGGACAGCAACGACGAAAAGGTACACAAAAGAAAGGCACGACGTTTCAGCCATGCTAGCAGTTACGGCGCTCCCATGCCCACTGAAGTGGTTCTACATTAGGGGCTCTTTAAGTCCAGCGCCGATAGGGCAGACTCCGGCGATATTGCTGTTTTAATGCTAGCGATGAAAGTTCTTGCGCCTGCGCAGCTTGCACTTGGACCATGGAAAATACGGTCGTCGCTTTGTGGTGCGCCTAGATATTCCCTCGACGGGAAGGCAGTGGCCGCTTCATGGTGAAAGCAGGACAGCAACGACGAAAAGGTACACAAAAGAAAGGCACGACGTTTCAGCCATGCTAGCAGTTACGCCGCTCCCATGCCCACTAAAGTGGTTCTATATTAAGGGGCTCTTTAATTCCAGCGCCGATAGGGCAGACTCCGGCGATATTGCTGTTGTAATGCCAGCGATGAAAGTTCTTGCGCCTGCGCAGCTTGCACTTGGACCATAGAAAACACGGTCGTCGCTTAGTGGTGCGCCTAGATATTCCCTCGACGGCAAGGCAGTGGCCGCTTCATGGTGAAAGCAGGACAGCAACGAAGAAAAGGTACACAAAAGAAAGGCACGACGTTTCAGCCATGCTAGCAGTTACGCCGCTCCCATGCCCACTGAAGTGGTTCCACATTAAAGGGCTCTTTAAGTCCCGCGCCGATAGAGCAGACTCCGGCGATATTGCTGTTGTAATGCCAGCGATGAAAGTTCTTGCGCCTGCACAGCTTGCACTTGGACCATGGAAAACACGGTCGTCGCTTAGTGGTGCGCCTAGATATTCCCTCGACGGCAAGGTAGTGGCCGCTTCGTGGTGAAAGCAGGACAGCAACGACGAAAAGCTGCACAAAAGAAAGGCACGACGTTTCAGCCATGCTAGCAGTTACGCCGCTCCCATGCCCACTGAAGTGGTTCCACATCAAGGGGCTCTTTAAGTCCAGCGCCGATAGGGCAGAATCCGGCGATATTGCTGTTGTAATGCCAGCGATGGAAGTCCTTGCGCCTGCGCAGCTTGCACTTGGACGATGGAAAACACGGTCGTCGGTTTGTGGTGCGCCTAGATATTCCCTCGACGGCAAGGCAGTGGCCGCTTCGTGGTGAAAGCAGGACAGCAACGACGAAAAGCTGCACAAAAGAAAGGCACGACGTTTCAGCCATGCTAGCAGTTACGCCGCTCCCATGCCCACTGATGTGGTTCCACATTAGGGGCTCTTTAAGTCCAGCGCCGATAGGGCAGACTCCGGCGATATTGCTGTTGTAATTCCAGCGATGAAAGTCCTTGCGCCTGCGCAGCTTGCACTTGGACGATGGAAAACACGCTCGTCGCTTTGTGGTGCGCCTAGATATTCCCTCGACGGGAAGGCAGTGGCCGCTTCATGGTGAAAGCAGGACAGCAACGACGAAAAGGTACACAAAAGAAAGGCACGACGTTTCGCCATGCTAGCAGTTACGCCGCTCCCATGCCCACTGAAGTGGTTCCACATTAGGGGCTCTTTAAGTCCAGCGCCGATAGGGCAGACTCCGGCGATATTGCTGTTGTAATGCCAGCGATGAAAGTCCTTGCGCCTGCGCAGCTTGCACTTGGACGATGGAAAACACGGTCGTCGCTTTGTGGTGCGTCTAGATATACCCTCGACGGGAACGCAGTGGCCGCTTCATGGCGAAAGCAGGACAGCAACGACGAAAAGGTACACAAAAGAAAGGCACGACGTCTCAGCCATGCTAGCAGTTACGCCGCTCCCATGCCCACTAAAGTGGTTCCACATTAAGGGGCTCTTTGAGTCCAGCGCCGATAGGGCAGACTCCGGCGATATTGCTGTTGTAATGGCAGCGATGAAAGTCCTTGCGCCTGCGCAGCTTGCACTTGGACGATGGAAAACACGCTCGTCGCTTTGTGGTGCGCCTAGATATTCCCTCGACGGGAAGGCAGTGGCCGCTTCATGGTGAAAGCAGGACAGCAACGACGAAAAGGTACACAAAAGAAAGGCACGACGTTTCGCCATGCTAGCAGTTACGCCGCTCCCATGCCCACTGAAGTAGTTCCACATTAGGGGCTCTTTAAGTCCAGCGCCGATAGGGCAGACTCCGGCGATATTGCTGTTGTAATGCCAGCGATGAAAGTCCTTGCGCCTACGCAGCTTGCACTTGGACGATGGAACAGACGGTCGCCGCTTTGTGGTGGGCCCGGAAATTTCCTCTACGGGATGGCAGTGGCCGCTTCATGGTGAAAGCAGTACAGCAACGACGAAAAGCTACACAAAGAAAGGCACGACGTTTCAGCCATGCTAGCAGGTACGCCGCTCCCATGCCCACTAAACTGGTTCCACATTAAGGGGCTCTTTAAGTCCAGCGCCGATAGGGCAGACTCCGGCGATATTGCTGTTGCAATGCCAGCGATGAAAGTTCTTGCGCCTGCGCAGCTTGCACTTGGACGATGGAAAACACGCTCGTCGATTAGTGGTGCGCCTAGATATTCCCTCGACGGGAAGGCAGTGGCCGCTTCATGGTGAAAGCAGGACAGCAACGACGAAAAGGTACACAAAAGAAAGGCACGACGTTTCAGCCATGCTAGCAGGTACGCCGCTCCCATGCCCACTAAAGTGGTTCCACATTAAGGGGCTCTTTAAGTCCAGCGCCGATAGGGCAGACTCCGGCGATATTGCTGTTTAATGCCAGCGATGAAAGTCCTTGCGCCTGCGCAGCTTGCACTTGGACGATAAAAAACACGATCGTCGCTTTGTGGTGCGCCTAGATATTCCCTCGACGGAAAGGCAGTGGCCGCTTCATGGTGAAAGCAGGACAGCAACGACGAAAAGGTACACAAAAGAAAGGCACGACGTTTCAGCCATGCTAGCAGTTACGCCGCTCTCATGCCCACTGAAGTGGTTCCACATTAAGGGGCTCTTTAAGTCCAGCGCCGATAGGGCAGACTCCGGCGATATTGCTGTTGTAATGCCAGCGATGAAAGTTCTTGCGCCTGCGCAGCTTGCACTTGGACGATGGAAAACACGCTCGTCGCTTAGTGGTGCGCCTAGATATTCCCTCGACGGGAAGGCAGTGGCCGCTTCATGGTGAAAGCAGGACAGCAACGACGAAAAGGTACACAAAAGAAAGGCACGACGTTTCGCCATGCTAGCAGTTACGCCGCTCCCATGCCCACTGAAGTGGTTCCACATTAGGGGCTCTTTAAGTCCAGCGCCGATAGGGCAGACTCCGGCGATATTGCTGTTGTAATGCCAGCGATGAAAGTTCTTGCGCCTGCGCAGCTTGCACTTGGACCATGGAAAATACGGTCGTCGCTTTGTGGTGCGCCCAGATATTCCCTCGATGGGAAGGCAGTGGCCGCTTCATGGTGAAAGCAGGACAGCAACGACGAAAAGCTACACAAAAGAAAGCACGACGTTTCAGCCATGCTAGCAGTTACGCCGCTCCCATGCCCACTGAAGTGGTTCCACATTAAGGGGCACTTTAAGTCCAGCGCCGATAGGGCAGACTCCGGCGATATTGCTGTTGTAATGCCAGCGATGAAAGTTCTTGCGCCTGCGCAGCTTGCACTTGGACGATGGAAAACACGCTCGTCGCTTTGTGGTGCGCCTAGATATTCCCTCGACGGGAAGGCAGTGGTCGCTTCATGCTGAAAGCAGGACAGCAACGACGAAAAGGTACACAAAAGAAAGGCACGACGTTTCAGCCATGCTAGCAGTTACGGCGCTCCCATGCCCACTGAAGTGGTTCTACATTAGGGGCTCTTTAAGTCCAGCGCCGATAGGGCAGACTCCGGCGATATTGCTGTTGTAATGCCAGCGATGAAAGTTCTTGCGCCTGCGCAGCTTGCACTTGGACCATGGAAAATACGGTCGTCGCTTTGTGGTGCGCCTAGATATTCCTTCGACGGGAAGGCAGTGGCCGCTTCATGCTGAAAGCAGGACAGCAACGACGAAAAGGTACACAAAAGAAAGGCACGACGTTTCAGCCATGCTAGCAGTTACGCCGCTCCCATGCCCACTAAAGTGGTTCTATATTAAGGGGCTCTTTAATTCCAGCGCCGATAGGGCAGACTCCGGCGATATTGCTGTTGTAATGCCAGCGATGAAAGTTCTTGCGCCTGCGCAGCTTGCACTTGGACCATGGAAAATACGGTCGTCGCTTTGTGGTGCGCCTAGATATTCCCTCGACGGGAAGGCAGTGGCCGCTTCATGGTGAAAGCAGGACAGCAACGACGAAAAGCTACACAAAAGAAAGCACGACGTTTCAGCCATGCTAGCAGTTACGCCGCTCCCATGCCCACTGAAGTGGTTCCACATTAAGGGGCACTTTAAGTCCAGCGCCGATAGGGCAGACTCCGGCGATATTGCTGTTGTAATGCCAGCGATGAAAGTACTTGCGCCTGCGCAGCTTGTACTTGGACGATGGAAAACACGCTCGTCGCTTTGTGGTGCGCCTAGATATTCCCTCGACGGGAAGGCAGTGGCCGCTTCATGGTGAAAGCAGGACAGCAACGACGAAAAGGTACACAAAAGAAAGGCACGACGTTTCAGCCATGCTAGCAGTTACGGCGCTCCCATGCCCACTGAAGTGGTTCTACATTAGGGGCTCTTTAAGTCCAGCGCCGATAGGGCAGACTCCGGCGATATTGCTGTTGTAATGCTAGCGATGAAAGTTCTTGCGCCTGCGCAGCTTGCACTTGGACCATGGAAAATACGGTCGTCGCTTTGTGGTGCGCCTAGATATACCCTCGACGGGAAGGCAGTGGCCGATTCATGGTGAAAGCAGGACAGCAACGACGAAAAGGTACACAAAAGAAAGGCACGACGTCTCAGCCATGCTAGCAGTTACGCCGCTCCCATGCCCACTAAAGTGGTTCCACATTAAGGGGCTCTTTGAGTCCAGCGCCGATAGGGCAGACTCCGGCGATATTGCTGTTGTAATGGCAGCGATGAAAGTCCTTGCGCCTGCGCAGCTTGCACTTGGACGATGGAAAACACGCTCGTCGCTTTGTGGTGCGCCTAGATATTCCCTCGATGGGAAGGCAGTGGCCGCTTCATGGTGAATGCAGGACAGCAACGACGAAAAGGTACACAAAAGAAAGGCACGACGTTTCGCCATGCTAGCAGTTATGCCGCTCCCATGCCCACTGAAGTGGTTCGACATTAGGGCCTCTTTAAGTCCAGCGCCGATAGGGCAGACTCCGGCGATATTGCTGTTGTAATGCCAGCGATGAAAGTTCTTGCGCCTGCGCAGATTGCACTTGGACGATGGAAAACACGCTCGTCGCTTTGTGGTGCGCCCAGATATTCCCTCGACGGAAAGGCAATGGCCGCTTCATGGTGAAAGCAGGACAGCAACGACGAAAAGGTACACAAAAGAAAGGCACGACGTTTCGCCATGCTAGTCGTTACGCCGCTCCCATGCCCACTGAAGTGGTTCCACGTCAAGGGGCTCTTTAAGTCCAGCGCCGATAGGACAGACTCCGGCGATATTGCTGTTGTAATGCCAGCGATGGAAGTCCTTGCGCCTGCGCAGCTTGCACTTGGACGATGGAAAACACGGTCGTCGCTTTGTGGTGCGTCGAGATATTCCCTCGACGGCAAGGCAGTGGCCGCTTCGTGGTGAAAGCAGGACAGCAACGACGAAAAGCTGCACAATAGAAAGGCACGACGTTTCAGCCATGCTAGCAGTTACGCCGCTCCTATGGCCATTGAAGTGGTTCCACATCAAGGGGCTCTTTAAGTCCAGCGCCGATAGGGCAGACTCCGGCGATATTGCTGTTGTAATGCCAGCGATGAAAGTCCTTGCGCCTACGCAGCTTGCGCTTGGACGATGGAAACGACGGTCGCCGCTTTGTGGTGGGCCCGGAAATTTCCTCTATGGGATGGCAGTGGCCGCTTCATGGTGAAAGCAGGAGAGCAACGACGAAAAGCTACACAAAAGAAAGGCACGACGTTTCAGCCATGCTAGCAGTTACGCCGCTCCCATGCCCACTGAAGTGGTTCCACATTTGGGGCTCTTTTTTTCAAGCGCCGATAGGGCAGACTCCGGCGATATTGCTGTTGTAATGATAGCGAGGAAAGTCCTTGCGCCTGCGCAGCTTGCACTTGGTCGATGGAAAACACGCTCGTCGCTTTGTGGTGCGCCTAGATATTCCCTCGACGGGAAGGCAGTGGCCGCTTCATGGTGAAAGCAGGACAGCAACGACGAAAAGCTACACAAAAGAAAGGCACGACGTTTCAGCCATGCTAGCAGTTACGCCGCTCCCATGCCCACTGATGTGGTTCCACATTAGGGGCTCTTTAAGTCCAGCGCCGATAGGGCAGACTCCGGCGATATTGCTGTTGTAATGCCAGCGATGAAAGTCCTTGCGCCTGCGCAGCTTGCACTTGGACGATGGAAAACACGCTCGTCGCTTTGTGGTGCGCCTAGATATTCCCTCGACGGGAAGGCAGTGGCCGCTTCATGGTGAAAGCAGGACAGCAACGACGAAAAGGTACACAAAAGAAAGGCACGACGTTTCGCCATGCTAGCAGTTACGCCGCTCCCATGCCCACTGAAGTGGTTCCACATTAGGGGCTCTTTAAGTCCAGCGCCGATAGGGCAGACTCCGGCGATATTGCTGTTGTAATGCCAGCGATGAAAGTCCTTGGGCCTGCGCAGCTTGCACTTGGACGATGGATAACACGGTCGTCGCTTTGTGGTGCGCCTAGATATTCCCTCGACGGCAAGGTAGTGGCCGCTTCGTGGTGAAAGCAGGACAGCAACGACGAAAAGCTGCACAAAAGAAAGGCACGACGTTTCAGCCATGCTAGCAGTTACGCCGCTCCCATGCCCACTGAAGTGGTTCCACATCAAGGGGCTCTTTAAGTCCAGCGCCGATAGGGCAGAATCCGGCGATATTGCTGTTGTAATGCCAGCGATGGAAGTCCTTGCGCCTGCGCAGCTTGCACTTGGACGATGGAAAACACGGTCGTCGCTTTGTGGTGCGCCTAGATATTCCCTCGACGGCAAGGCAGTGGCCGCTTCGTGGTGAAAGCAGGACAGCAACGACGAAAAGCTGCACAAAAGAAAGGCACGACGTTTCAGCCATGCTAGCAGTTACGCCGCTCCCATGCCCACTGATGTGGTTCCACATTAGTGGCTCTTTAAGTCCAGCGCCGATAGGGCAGACTCCGGCGATATTGCTGTTGTAATGCCAGCGATGAAAGTCCTTGCGCCTGCGCAGCTTGCACTTGGACGATGGAAAACACGCTCGTCGCTTTGTGGTGCGCCTAGATATTCCCTCGACGGGAAGGCAGTGGCCGCTTCATGGTGAAAGCAGGACTGCAACGACGAAAAGGTACACAAAAGAAAGGCACGACGTTTCGCCATGCTAGCAGTTACGCCGCTCCCATGCCCACTGAAGTGGTTCCACATTAGGGGCTCTTTAAGTCCAGCGCCGATAGGGCAGACTCCGGCGATATTGCTGTTGTAATGCCAGCGATGAAAGTCCTTGCGCCTGCGCAGCTTGCACTTGGACGATGGAAAACACGGTCGTCGCTTTGTGGTGCGCCTAGATATACCCTCGACGGGAACGCAGTGGCCGCTTCATGGTGAAAGGAGGACAGCAACGACGAAAAGGTACACAAAAGAAAGGCACGACGTCTCAGCCATGCTAGCAGTTACGCCGCTCCCATGCCCACTAAAGTGGTTCCACATTAAGGGGCTCTTTGAGTCCAGCGCCGATAGGGCAGACTCCGGCGATATTGCTGTTGTAATGGCAGCGATGAAAGTCCTTGCGCCTGCGCAGCTTGCACTTGGACGATGGAAAACACGCTCGTCGCTTCGTGGTGCGCCTAGATATTCCCTCGACGGGAAGGCAGTGGCCGCTTCATGGTGAAAGCAGGACAGCAACGACGAAAAGGTACACAAAAGAAAGGCACGACGTTTCGCCATGCTAGCAGTTACGCCGCTCCCATGCCCACTGAAGTAGTTCCACATTAGGGGCTCTTTAAGTCCAGCGCCGATAGGGCAGACTCCGGCGATATTGCTGTTGTAATGCCAGCGATGAAAGTCCTTGCGCCTACGCAGCTTGCACTTGGACGATGGAACAGACGGTCGCCGCTTTGTGGTGGGCCCGGAAATTTCCTCTACGGGATGGCAGTGGCCGCTTCATGGTGAAAGCAGGAGAGCAACGACGAAAAGCTACACAAAAGAAAGGCACGACATTTCAGCCATGCTAGCAGTTACGCCGCTCCCATGCCCACTGAAGTGGTTCCACATTAGGGGCTCTTTAATTCAAGCGCCGATAGGGCAGACTCCGGCGATATTGCTGTTGTAATGCCAGCGATGAAAGTCCTTGCGCCTGCGCAGCTTGCACTTGGACGATGGAAAACACGGTCGTCGCTTTGTGGTGCGCCTAGATATTCCCTCGACGGGAAGGCAGTGGCCGCTTCATGGTGAAAGCAGTACAGCAACGACGAAAAGCTACACAAAAGAAAGGCACGACGTTTCAGCCATGCTAGCAGGTACGCCGCTCCCATGCCCACTAAACTGGTTCCACATTAAGGGGCTCTTTAAGTCCAGCGCCGATAGGGCAGACTCCGGCGATATTGCTGTTGTAATGCCAGCGATGAAAGTTCTTGCGCCTGCGCAGCTTGCACTTGGACGATGGAAAACACGCTCGTCGATTAGTGGTGCGCCTAGATATTCCCTCGACGGGAAGGCAGTGGCCGCTTCATGGTGAAAGCAGGACAGCAACGACGAAAAGGTACACAAAAGAAAGGCACGACGTTTCAGCCATGCTAGCAGGTACGCCGCTCCCAAGCCCACTAAAGTGGTTCCACATTAAGGGGCTCTTTAAGTCCAGCGCCGATAGGGCAGACTCCGGCGATATTGCTGTTTAATGCCAGCGATGAAAGTCCTTGCGCCTGCGCAGCTTGCACTTGGACGATAAAAAACACGATCGTCGCTTTGTGGTGCGCCTAGATATTCCCTCGACGGAAAGGCAGTGGCCGCTTCATGGTGAAAGCAGGACAGCAACGACGAAAAGGTACACAAAAGAAAGGCACGACGTTTCAGCCATGCTAGCAGTTACGCCGCTCTCATGCCCACTGAAGTGGTTCCACATTAAGGGGCTCTTTAAGTCCAGCGCCGATAGGGCAGACTCCGGCGATATTGCTGTTGTAATGCCAGCGATGAAAGTTCTTGCGCCTGCGCAGCTTGCACTTGGACGATGGAAAACACGCTCGTCGCTTAGTGGTGCGCCTAGATATTCCCTCGACGGGAAGGCAGTGGCCGCTTCATGGTGAAAGCAGGACAGCAACGACGAAAAGGTACACAAAAGAAAGGCACGACGTTTCGCCATGCTAGCAGTTACGCCGCTCCCATGCCCACTGAAGTGGTTCCACATTAGGGGCTCTTTAAGTCCAGCGCCGATAGGGTAGACTCCGGCGATATTGCTGTTGTAATGCCAGCGATGAAAGTTCTTGCGCCTGCGCAGCTTGCACTTGGACCATGGAAAATACGGTCGTCGCTTTGTGGTGCGCCCAGATATTCCCTCGACGGGAAGGCAGTGGCCGCTTCATGGTGAAAGCAGGACAGCAACGACGAAAAGCTACACAAAAGAAAGCACGACGTTTCAGCCATGCTAGCAGTTACGCCGCTCCCATGCCCACTGAAGTGGTTCCACATTAAGGGGCACTTTAAGTCCAGCGCCGATAGGGCAGACTCCGGCGATATTGCTGTTGTAATGCCAGCGATGAAAGTTCTTGCGCCTGCGCAGCTTGCACTTGGACGATGGAAAACACGCTCGTCGCTTTGTGGTGCGCCTAGATATTCCCTCGACGGGAAGGCAGTGGCCGCTTCATGCTGAAAGCAGGACAGCAACGACGAAAAGGTACACAAAAGAAAGGCACGACGTTTCAGCCATGCTAGCAGTTACGGCGCTCCCATGCCCACTGAAGTGGTTCTACATTAGGGGCTCTTTAAGTACAGCGCCGATAGGGCAGACTCCGGCGATATTGCTGTTGTAATGCCAGCGATGAAAGTTCTTGCGCCTGCGCAGCTTGCACTTGGACCATGGAAAATACGGTCGTCGCTTTGTGGTGCGCCTAGATATTCCCTCGACGGGAAGGCAGTGGCCGCTTCATGGTGAAAGCAGGACAGCAACGACGAAAAGGTACACAAAAGAAAGGCACGACGTTTCAGCCATGCTAGCAGTTACGCCGCTCCCATGCCCACTAAAGTGGTTCTATATTAAGGGGCTCTTTAATTCCAGCGCCGATAGGGCAGACTCCGGCGATATTGCTGTTGTAATGCCAGCGATGAAAGTTCTTGCGCCTGCGCAGCTTGCACTTGGACCATGGAAAATACGGTCGTCGCTTTGTGGTGCGCCTAGATATTCCCTCGACGGGAAGGCAGTGGCCGCTTCATGGTGAAAGCAGGACAGCAACGACGAAAAGCTACACAAAAGAAAGCACGACGTTTCAGCCATGCTAGCAGTTACGCCGCTCCCATGCCCACTGAAGTGGTTCCACATTAAGGGGCACTTTAAGTCCAGCGCCGATAGGGCAGACTCCGGCGATATTGCTGTTGTAATGCCAGCGATGAAAGTACTTGCGCCTGCGCAGCTTGCACTTGGACGATGGAAAACACGCTCGTCGCTTTGTGGTGCGCCTAGATATTCCCTCGACGGGAAGGCAGTGGCCGCTTCATGGTGAAAGCAGGACAGCAACGACGAAAAGGTACACAAAAGAAAGGCACGACGTTTCGCCATGCTAGCAGTTACGCCGCTCCCATGCCCACTGAAGTAGTTCCACATTAGGGGCTCTTTAAGTCCAGCGCCGATAGGGCAGACTCCGGCGATATTGCTGTTGTAATGCCAGCGATGAAAGTCCTTGCGCCTACGCAGCTTGCACTTGGACGATGGAACAGACGGTCGCCGCTTTGTGGTGGGCCCGGAAATTTCCTCTACGGGATGGCAGTGGCCGCTTCATGGTGAAAGCAGGAGAGCAACGACGAAAAGCTACACAAAAGAAAGGCACGACATTTCAGCCATGCTAGCAGTTACGCCGCTCCCATGCCCACTGAAGTGGTTCCACATTAGGGGCTCTTTAATTCAAGCGCCGATAGGGCAGACTCCGGCGATATTGCTGTTGTAATGCCAGCGATGAAAGTCCTTGCGCCTGCGCAGCTTGCACTTGGACGATGGAAAACACGGTCGTCGCTTTGTGGTGCGCCTAGATATTCCCTCGACGGGAAGGCAGTGGCCGCTTCATGGTGAAAGCAGTACAGCAACGACGAAAAGCTACACAAAAGAAAGGCACGACGTTTCAGCCATGCTAGCAGGTACGCCGCTCCCATGCCCACTAAACTGGTTCCACATTAAGGGGCTCTTTAAGTCCAGCGCCGATAGGGCAGACTCCGGCGATATTGCTGTTGTAATGCCAGCGATGAAAGTTCTTGCGCCTGCGCAGCTTGCACTTGGACGATGGAAAACACGCTCGTCGATTAGTGGTGCGCCTAGATATTCCCTCGACGGGAAGGCAGTGGCCGCTTCATGGTGAAAGCAGGACAGCAACGACGAAAAGGTACACAAAAGAAAGGCACGACGTTTCAGCCATGCTAGCAGGTACGCCGCTCCCAAGCCCACTAAAGTGGTTCCACATTAAGGGGCTCTTTAAGTCCAGCGCCGATAGGGCAGACTCCGGCGATATTGCTGTTTAATGCCAGCGATGAAAGTCCTTGCGCCTGCGCAGCTTGCACTTGGACGATAAAAAACACGATCGTCGCTTTGTGGTGCGCCTAGATATTCCCTCGACGGAAAGGCAGTGGCCGCTTCATGGTGAAAGCAGGACAGCAACGACGAAAAGGTACACAAAAGAAAGGCACGACGTTTCAGCCATGCTAGCAGTTACGCCGCTCTCATGCCCACTGAAGTGGTTCCACATTAAGGGGCTCTTTAAGTCCAGCGCCGATAGGGCAGACTCCGGCGATATTGCTGTTGTAATGCCAGCGATGAAAGTTCTTGCGCCTGCGCAGCTTGCACTTGGACGATGGAAAACACGCTCGTCGCTTAGTGGTGCGCCTAGATATTCCCTCGACGGGAAGGCAGTGGCCGCTTCATGGTGAAAGCAGGACAGCAACGACGAAAAGGTACACAAAAGAAAGGCACGACGTTTCGCCATGCTAGCAGTTACGCCGCTCCCATGCCCACTGAAGTGGTTCCACATTAGGGGCTCTTTAAGTCCAGCGCCGATAGGGCAGACTCCGGCGATATTGCTGTTGTAATGCCAGCGATGAAAGTTCTTGCGCCTGCGCAGCTTGCACTTGGACCATGGAAAATACGGTCGTCGCTTTGTGGTGCGCCCAGATATTCCCTCGACGGGAAGGCAGTGGCCGCTTCATGGTGAAAGCAGGACAGCAACGACGAAAAGCTACACAAAAGAAAGCACGACGTTTCAGCCATGCTAGCAGTTACGCCGCTCCCATGCCCACTGAAGTGGTTCCACATTAAGGGGCACTTTAAGTCCAGCGCCGATAGGGCAGACTCCGGCGATATTGCTGTTGTAATGCCAGCGATGAAAGTTCTTGCGCCTGCGCAGCTTGCACTTGGACGATGGAAAACACGCTCGTCGCTTTGTGGTGCGCCTAGATATTCCCTCGACGGGAAGGCAGTGGCCGCTTCATGCTGAAAGCAGGACAGCAACGAAGAAAAGGTACACAAAAGAAAGGCACGACGTTTCAGCCATGCTAGCAGTTACGGCGCTCCCATGCCCACTGAAGTGGTTCTACATTAGGGGCTCTTTAAGTACAGCGCCGATAGGGCAGACTCCGGCGATATTGCTGTTGTAATGCCAGCGATGAAAGTTCTTGCGCCTGCGCAGCTTGCACTTGGACCATGGAAAATACGGTCGTCGCTTTGTGGTGCGCCTAGATATTCCCTCGACGGGAAGGCAGTGGCCGCTTCATGGTGAAAGCAGGACAGCAACGACGAAAAGCTACACAAAAGAAAGCACGACGTTTCAGCCATGCTAGCAGTTACGCCGCTCCCATGCCCACTGAAGTGGTTCCACATTAAGGGGCACTTTAAGTCCAGCGCCGATAGGGCAGACTCCGGCGATATTGCTGTTGTAATGCCAGCGATGAAAGTTCTTGCGCCTGCGCAGCTTGCACTTGGACGATGGAAAACACGCTCGTCGCTTTGTGGTGCGCCTAGATATTCCCTCGACGGGAAGGCAGTGGCCGCTTCATGGTGAAAGCAGGACAGCAACGACGAAAAGGTACACAAAAGAAAGGCACGACGTTTCAGCCATGCTAGCAGTTACGGCGCTCCCATGCCCACTGAAGTGGTTCTACATTAGGGGCTCTTTAAGTCCAGCGCCGATAGGGCAGACTCCGGCGATATTGCTGTTGTAATGCTAGCGATGAAAGTTCTTGCGCCTGCGCAGCTTGCACTTGGACCATGGAAAATACGGTCGTCGCTTTGTGGTGCGCCTAGATATACCCTCGACGGGAAGGCAGTGGCCGCTTCATGGTGAAAGCAGGACAGCAACGACGAAAAGGTACACAAAAGAAAGGCACGACGTCTCAGCCATGCTAGCAGTTACGCCGCTCCCATGCCCACTAAAGTGGTTCCACATTAAGGGGCTCTTTGAGTACAGCGCCGATAGGGCAGACTCCGGCGATATTGCTGTTGTAATGGCAGCGATGAAAGTCCTTGCGCCTGCGCAGCTTGCACTTGGACGATGGAAAACACGCTCGTCGCTTTGTGGTGCGCCTAGATATTCCCTCGATGGGAAGGCAGTGGCCGCTTCATGGTGAATGCAGGACAGCAACGAAGAAAAGGTACACAAAAGAAAGGCACGACGTTTCGCCATGCTAGCAGTTATGCCGCTCCCATGCCCACTGAAGTGGTTCGACATTAGGGCCTCTTTAAGTCCAGCGCCGATAGGGCAGACTCCGGCGATATTGCTGTTGTAATGCCAGCGATGAAAGTTCTTGCGCCTGCGCAGCTTGCACTTGGACGATGGAAAACACGCTCGTCGCTTTGTGGTGCGCCCAGATATTCCCTCGACGGAAAGGCAATGGCCGCTTCATGGTGAAAGCAGGACAGCAACGACGAAAAGGTACACAAAAGAAAGGCACGACGTTTCGCCATGCTAGTCGTTACGCCGCTCCCATGCCCACTGAAGTGGTTCCACGTCAAGGGGCTCTTTAAGTCCAGCGCCGATAGGACAGACTCCGGCGATATTGCTGTTGTAATGCCAGCGATGGAAGTCCTTGCGCCTGCGCAGCTTGCACTTGGACGATGGAAAACACGGTCGTCGCTTTGTGGTGCGTCGAGATATTCCCTCGACGGCAAGGCAGTGGCCGCTTCGTGGTGAAAGCAGGACAGCAACGACGAAAAGCTACACAATAGAAAGGCACGACGTTTCAGCCATGCTAGCAGTTACGCCGCTCCTATGGCCATTGAAGTGGTTCCACATTTGGGGCTCTTTTTTTCAAGCGCCGATAGGGCAGACTCCGGCGATATTGCTGTTGTAATGCCAGCGACGAAAGTCCTTGCGCCTGCGCAGCTTGCACTTGGTCGATGGAAAACACGCTCGTCGCTTTGTGGTGCGCCTAGATATTCCCTCGACGGGAAGGCAGTGGCCGCTTCATGGTGAAAGCAGGACAGCAACGACGAAAAGCTACACAAAAGAAAGGCACGACGTTTCAGCCATGCTAGCAGTTACGCCGCTCCCATGCCCACTGATGTGGTTCCACATTAGGGGCTCTTTAAGTCCAGCGCCGATAGGGCAGACTCCGGCGATATTGCTGTTGTAATGCCAGCGATGAAAGTCCTTGCGCCTGCGCAGCTTGCACTTGGACGATGGAAAACACGCTCGTCGCTTTGTGGTGCGCCTAGATATTCCCTCGACGGGAAGGCAGTGGCCGCTTCATGGTGAAAGCAGGACAGCAACGACGAAAAGGTACACAAAAGAAAGGCACGACGTTTCGCCATGCTAGCAGTTACGCCGCTCCCATGCCCACTGAAGTGGTTCCACATTAGGGGCTCTTTAAGTCCAGCGCCGATAGGGCAGACTCCGGCGATATTGCTGTTGTAATACCAGCGATGAAAGTCCTTGGGCCTGCGCAGCTTGCACTTGGACGATGGAAAACACGGTCGTCGCTTTGTGGTGCGCCTAGATATACCCTCGACGGGAAGGCAGTGGCCGCTTCATGGTGAAAGCAGGACAGCAACGACGAAAAGGTACACAAAAGAAAGGCACGACGTTTCGCCATGCTAGCAGTTACGCCGCTCCCATGCCCACTGAAGTAGTTCCACATTAGGGGCTCTTTAAGTCCAGCGCCGATAGGGCAGACTCCGGCGATATTGCTGTTGTAATGCCAGCGATGAAAGTCCTTGCGCCTACGCAGCGTGCACTTGGACGATGGAAAAGACGGTCGCCGCTTTGTGGTGGGCCCGGAAATTTCCTCTACGGGATGGCAGTGGCCGCTTCATGGTGAAAGCAGGAGAGCAACGACGAAAAGCTACACAAAAGAAAGGCACGACATTTCAGCCATGCTAGCAGTTACGCCGCTCCCATGCCCACTGAAGTGGTTCCACATTAGGGGCTCTTTATTTCAAGCTTCGATAGGGCATACTCCGGCGATATTGCTGTTGTAATGCCAGCGATGAAAGTCCTTGCGCCTGCGCAGCTTGCACTTGGACGATGGAAAACACGGTCGTCGCTTTGTGGTGCGCCTAGATATTCCCTCGACGGGAAGGCAGTGGCCGCTTCATGGTGAAAGCAGGACAGCAACGACGAAAAGCTACACAAAAGAAAGGCACGACGTTTCAGCCATGCTAGCAGGTACGCCGCTCCCATGCCCACTAAAGTGGTTCCACATTAAGGGGCTCTCTAAGTCCAGCGCCGATAGGGCAGACTCCGGCGATATTGCTGTTGTAATGCCAGCGATGAAAGTTCTTGCGCCTGCGCAGCTTGCACTTGGACGATGGAAAACACGCTCGTCGCTTAGTGGTGCGCCTAGATATTCCCTCGACGGGAAGGCAGTGGCCGCTTCATGGTGAAAGCAGGACAGCAACGACGAAAAGGTACACAAAAGAAAGGCACGACGTTTCAGCCATGCTAGCAGGTACGCCGCTCCCATGCCCACTAAAGTGGTTCCACATAAAGGGGCTCTTTAAGTCCAGCGCCGATAGGGCAGACTCCAGCTATATTGCTGTTGTAATGCCAGCGATGAAAGTCCTTGCGCCTACGCAGCTTGCACTTGGACGATGGAAAAGACGGTCGCCGCTTTGTGGTGGGCCCGGAAATTTCCTCTATGGGATGGCAGTGGCCGCTTCATGGTGAAAGCAGGAGAGCAACGAAGAAAAGCTACACAAAAGAAAGGCACGACGTTTCAGCCATGCTAGCAGTTACGCCGCTCCCATGCCCACTGAAGTGGTTCCACATTAGGGGCTCTTTTTTTCAAGCGCCGATAGGGCAGACTCCGGCGATATTGCTGTTGTAATGCCAGCGATGAAAGTCCTTGCGCCTGCGCAGCTTGCACTTGGACGATGGAAAACACGCTCGTCGCTTTGTGGTGCGCCTAGATATTCCCTCGACGGGAAGGCAGTGGCCGCTTCATGGTGAAAGCAGGACAGCAACGACGAAAAGCTACACAAAAGAAAGGCACGATGTTTCAGCCATGCTAGCAGTTACGCCGCTCCCATGCCCACTGATGTGGTTCCACATTAGGGGCTCTTTAAGTCCAGCGCCGATAGGGCAGACTCCGGCGATATTGCTCTTGTAATGCCAGCGATGAAAGTCCTTGCGCCTGCGCAGCTTGCACTTGGACGATGGAAAACACGCTCGTCGCTTTGTGGTGCGCCTAGATATTCCCTCGACGGGAAGGCAGTGGCCGCTTCATGGTGAAAGCAGGACAGCAACGACGAAAAGGTACACAAAAGAAAGGCACGACGTTTCGCCATGCTAGCAGTTACGCCGCTCCCATGCCCACTGAAGTGGTTCCACATTAGGGGCTTTTTAAGTCCAGCGCCGATAGGGCAGACTCCGGCGATATTGCTGTTGTAATGCCAGCGATGAAAGTCCTTGCGCCTCCGCAGCTTGCACTTGGACGATGGAAAACACGGTCGTCGCTTTGTGGTGCGCCTAGATATACCCTCGACGGGAAGGCAGTGGCCGCTTCATGGTGAAAGCAGGACAGCAACGACGAAAAGGTACACAAAAGAAAGGCACGACATTTCAGCCATGCTAGCAGTTACGCCGCTCCCATGCCCACTGAAGTGGTTCCACATTAGGGGCTCTTTAATTCAAGCGCCGATAGGGCAGACTCCGGCGATATTGCTGTTGTAATGCCAGCGATGAAAGTCCTTGCGCCTGCGCAGCTTGCACTTGGACGATGGAAAACACGGTCGTCGCTTTGTGGTGCGCCTAGATATACCCTCGACGGGAAGGCAGTGGCCGCTTCATGGTGAAAGCAGGACAGCAACGACGAAAAGGTACACAAAAGAAAGGCACGACGTTTCAGCCATGCTAGCAGTTACGCCGCTCCCATGCCCACTAAAGTGGTTCTATATTAAGGGGCTCTTTAATTCCAGCGCCGATAGGGCAGACTCCGGCGATATTGCTGTTGTAATGCCAGCGATGAAAGTTCTTGCGCCTGCGCAGCTTGCACTTGGACCATGGAAAATACGGTCGTCGCTTTGTGGTGCGCCTAGATATTCCCTTGACGGGAAGGCAGTGGCCGCTTCATGGTGAAAGCAGGACAGCAACGACGAAAAGCTACACAAAAGAAAGCACGACGTTTCAGCCATGCTAGCAGTTACGCCGCCCCCATGCCCACTGAAGTGGTTCCACATTAAGGGGCACTTTAAGTCCAGAGCCGATAGGGCAGACTCCGGCGATATTGCTGTTGTAATGCCAGCGATGAAAGTTCTTGCGCCTGCGCAGCTTGCACTTGGACGATGGAAAACACGCTCGTCGCTTTGTGGTGCGCCTAGATATTCCCTCGACGGGAAGGCAGTGGCCGCTTCATGGTGAAAGCAGGACAGCAACGACGAAAAGGTACACAAAAGAAAGGCACGACGTTTCAGCCATGCTAGCAGTTACGGCGCTCCCATGCCCACTGAAGTGGTTCTACATTAGGGGCTCTTTAAGTCCAGCTCCGATAGGGCAGACTCCGGCGATATTGCTGTTGTAATGCTAGCGATGAAAGTTCTTGCGCCTGCGCAGCTTGCACTTGGACCATGGAAAATACGGTCGTCGCTTTGTGGTGCGCCTAGATATACCCTCGACGGGAAGGCAGTGGCCGCTTCATGGTGAAAGCAGGACAGCAACGACGAAAAGGTACACAAAAGAAAGGCACGACGTCTCAGCCATGCTAGCAGTAACGCCGCTCCCATGCCCACTAAAGTGGTTCCACATTAAGGGGCTCTTTGAGTACAGCGCCGATAGGGCAGACTCCGGCGATATTGCTGTTGTAATGGCAGCGATGAAAGTCCTTGCGCCTGCGCAGCTTGCACTTGGACGATGGAAAACACGCTCGTCGCTTTGTGGTGCGCCTAGATATTCCCTCGATGGGAAGGCAGTGGCCGCTTCATGGTGAATGCAGGACAGCAACGACGAAAAGGTACACAAAAGAAAGGCACGACGTTTCGCCATGCTAGCAGTTATGCCGCTCCCATGCCCACTGAAGTGGTTCGACATTAGGGCCTCTTTAAGTCCAGCGCCGATAGGGCAGACTCCGGCGATATTGCTGTTTTAATGCCAGCGATGAAAGTTCTTGCGCCTGCGCAGCTTGCACTTGGACGATGGAAAACACGCTCGTCGCTTTGTGGTGCGCCCAGATATTCCCTCGACGGAAAGGCAATGGCCGCTTCATGGTGAAAGCAGGACAGCAACGACGAAAAGGTACACAAAAGAAAGGCACGACGTTTCGCCATGCTAGTCGTTACGCCGCTCCCATGCCCACTGAAGTGGTTCCACGTCAAGGGGCTCTTTAAGTCCAGCGCCGATAGGACAGACTCCGGCGATATTGCTGTTGTAATGCCAGCGATGGAAGTCCTTGCGCCTGCGCAGCTTGCACTTGGACGATGGAAAACACGGTCGTCGCTTTGTGGTGCGTCGAGATATTCCCTCGACGGCAAGGCAGTGGCCGCTTCGTGGTGAAAGCAGGACAGCAACGACGAAAAGCTACACAATAGAAAGGCACGACGTTTCAGCCATGCTAGCAGTTACGCCGCTCCTATGGCCATTGAAGTGGTTCCACATCAAGGGGCTCTTTAAGTCCAGCGCCGATAGGGCAGACTCCGGCGATATTGCTGTTGTAATGCCAGCGATGAAAGTCATTGCGCCTACGCAGCTTGCACTTGGACGATGGAAAAGACGGTCGCCGCTTTGTGGTGGGCCCGGAAATTTCCTCTATGGGATGGCAGTGGCCGCTTCATGGTGAAAGCAGGAGAGCAACGACGAAAAGCTACACAAAAGAAAGGCACGACGTTTCAGCCATGCTAGCAGTTACGCCGCTCCCATGCCCACTGAAGTGGTTCCACATTTGGGGCTCTTTTTTTCAAGCGCCGATAGGGCAGACTCCGGCGATATTGCTGTTGTAATGCCAGCGACGAAAGTCCTTGCGCCTGCGCAGCTTGCACTTGGTCGATGGAAAACACGCTCGTCGCTTTGTGGTGCGCCTAGATATTCCCTCGACGGGAAGGCAGTGGCCGCTTCATGGTGAAAGCAGGACAGCAACGACGAAAAGCTACACAAAAGAAAGGCACGACGTTTCAGCCATGCTAGCAGTTACGCCGCTCCCATGCCCACTGATGTGGTTCCACATTAGGGGCTCTTTAAGTCCAGCGCCGATAGGGCAGACTCCGGCGATATTGCTGTTGTAATGCCAGCGATGAAAGTCCTTGCGCCTGCGCAGTTTGCACTTGGACGATGGAAAACACGCTCGTCGCTTTGTGGTGCGCCTAGATATTCCCTCGACGGGAAGGCAGTGGCCGCTTCATGGTGAAAGCAGGACAGCAACGACGAAAAGGTACACAAAAGAAAGGCACGACGTTTCGCCATGCTAGCAGTTACGCCGCTCCCATGCCCACTGAAGTGGTTCCACATTAGGGGCTCTTTAAGTCCAGCGCCGATAGGGCAGACTCCGGCGATATTGCTGTTGTAATGCCAGCGATGAAAGTCCTTGGGCCTGCGCAGCTTGCACTTGGACGATGGAAAACACGGTCGTCGCTTTGTGGTGCGCCTAGATATACCCTCGACGGGAAGGCAGTGGCCGCTTCATGGTGAAAGCAGGACAGCAACGACGAAAAGGTACACAAAAGAAAGGCACGACGTTTCGCCATGCTAGCAGTTACGCCGCTCCCATGCCCACTGAAGTAGTTCCAAATTAGGGGCTCTTTAAGTCCAGCGCCGATAGGGCAGACTCCGGCGATATTGCTGTTGTAATGCCAGCGATGGAAGTCCTTGCGCCTGCGCAGCTTGCACTTGGACGATGGAAAACACGGTCGTCGCTTTGTGGTGCGTCGAGATATTCCCTCGACGGCAAGGCAGTGGCCGCTTCATGGTGAAAGCAGGAGAGCAACGACGAAAAGCTACACAAAAGAAAGGCACGACATTTCAGCCATGCTAGTCGTTACGCCGCTCCCATGCCCACTGAAGTGGTTCCACATTAGGGGCTCTTTATTTCAAGCTTCGATAGGGCATACTCCGGCGATATTGCTGTTGTAATGCCAGCGATGAAAGTCCTTGCGCCTGCGCAGCTTGCACTTGGACGATGGAAAACACGGTCGTCGCTTTGTGGTGCGCCTAGATATTCCCTCGACGGGAAGGCAGTGGCCGCTTCATGGTGAAAGCAGGACAGCAACGACGAAAAGGTACACAAAAGAAAGGCACGACGTTTCAGCCATGCTAGCAGTTACGCCGCTCCCATGCCCACTAAAGTGGTTCTATATTAAGGGGCTCTTTAATTCCAGCGCCGATAGGGCAGACTCCGGCGATATTGCTGTTGTAATGCCAGCGATGAAAGTTCTTGCGCCTGCGCAGCTTGCACTTGGACCATGGAAAATACGGTCGTCGCTTTGTGGTGCGCCTAGATATTCCCTTGACGGGAAGGCAGTGGCCGCTTCATGGTGAAAGCAGGACAGCAACGACGAAAAGCTACACAAAAGAAAGCACGACGTTTCAGCCATGCTAGCAGTTACGCCGCCCCCATGCCCACTGAAGTGGTTCCACATTAAGGGGCACTTTAAGTCCAGAGCCGATAGGGCAGACTCCGGCGATATTGCTGTTGTAATGCCAGCGATGAAAGTTCTTGCGCCTGCGCAGCTTGCACTTGGACGATGGAAAACACGCTCGTCGCTTTGTGGTGCGCCTAGATATTCCCTCGACGGGAAGGCAGTGGCCGCTTCATGGTGAAAGCAGGACAGCAACGACGAAAAGGTACACAAAAGAAAGGCACGACGTTTCAGCCATGCTAGCAGTTACGGCGCTCCCATGCCCACTGAAGTGGTTCTACATTAGGGGCTCTTTAAGTCCAGCTCCGATAGGGCAGACTCCGGCGATATTGCTGTTGTAATGCTAGCGATGAAAGTTCTTGCGCCTGCGCAGCTTGCACTTGGACCATGGAAAATACGGTCGTCGCTTTGTGGTGCGCCTAGATATACCCTCGACGGGAAGGCAGTGTCCGCTTCATGGTGAAAGCAGGACAGCAACGACGAAAAGCTACACAAAAGAAAGGCACGATGTTTCAGCCATGCTAGCAGTTACGCCGCTCCCATGCCCACTGATGTGGTTCCACATTAGGGGCTCTTTAAGTCCAGCGCCGATAGGGCAGACTCCGGCGATATTGCTCTTGTAATGCCAGCGATGAAAGTCCTTGCGCCTGCGCAGCTTGCACTTGGACGATGGAAAACACGCTCGTCGCTTTGTGGTGCGCCTAGATATTCCCTCGACGGGAAGGCAGTGGCCGCTTCATGGTGAAAGCAGGACAGCAACGACGAAAAGGTACACAAAAGAAAGGCACGACGTTTCGCCATGCTAGCAGTTACGCCGCTCCCATGCCCACTGAAGTGGTTCCACATTAGGGGCTTTTTAAGTCCAGCGCCGATAGGGCAGACTCCGGCGATATTGCTGTTGTAATGCCAGCGATGAAAGTCCTTGCGCCTCCGCAGCTTGCACTTGGACGATGGAAAACACGGTCGTCGCTTTGTGGTGCGCCTAGATATACCCTCGACGGGAAGGCAGTGGCCGCTTCATGGTGAAAGCAGGACAGCAACGACGAAAAGGTACACAAAAGAAAGGCACGACGTCTCAGCCATGCTAGCAGTTACGCCGCTCCCATGCCCACTAAAGTGGTTCCACATTAAGGGGCTCTTTGAGTCCAGCGCCGATAGGGCAGACTCCGGCGATATTGCTGTTGTAATGGCAGCGATGAAAGTCCTTGCGCCTGCGCAGCTTGCACTTGGACGATGGAAAACACGCTCGTCGCTTTGTGGTGCGCCTAGATATTCCCTCGACGGGAAGGCAGTGGCCGCTTCATGGTGAAAGCAGGACAGCAACGACGAAAAGGTACACAAAAGAAAGGCACGACGTTTCGCCATGCTAGCAGTTACGCCGCTCCCATGCCCACTGAAGGAGTTCCACATAAGGGGCTCTTTAAGTAAAGCGCCGATAGGGCAGACTCCGGCGATATTGCTGTTGTAATGCCAGTGATGAAAGTCCTTGCGCCTACGCAGCTTGCACTTGGACGATGGAAAAGACGGTCGCCGCTTTGTGGTGGGCCCGGAAATTTCCTCTACGGGATGGCAGTGGCCGCTTCATGGTGAAAGCAGGAGAGCAACGACGAAAAGGTACACAAAAGAAAGGCACGACGTTTCGCCATGCTAGCAGTTACGCCGCTCCCATGCCCACTGAAGTGGTTCCACATTAGGGGCTCTTTAATTCAAGCGCCGATAGGGCAGACTCCGGCGATATTGCTGTTGTAATGCCAGCGATGAAAGTCCTTGCGCCTGCGCAGCTTGCACTTGGACGATGGAAAACACGGTCGTCGCTTTGTGGTGCGCCTAGATATACCCTCGACGGGAAGGCAGTGGCCGCTTCATGGTGAAAGCAGGACAGCAACGACGAAAAGGTACACAAAAGAAAGGCACGACGTTTCAGCCATGCTAGCAGTTACGCCGCTCCCATGCCCACTGAAGTGGTTCCACATTAAGGGCCTCTTTAAGTCCAGCGCCGATAGGGCAGACTCCGGCGATATTGCTGTTGTAATGCCAGCGATGAAAGTTCTTGCGCCTGCGCAGCTTGCACTTGGACGATGGAAAACACGCTCGTCGCTTAGTGGTGCGCCTAGATATTCCCTCGACGGGAAGGCAGTGGCCGCTTCATGGTGAAAGCAGGACAGCAACGACGAAAAGGTACACAATAGAAAGGCACGACGTTTCGCCATGCTAGCAGTTACGCCGCTCCCATGCCCACTGAAGTGGTTCCACATTAGGGGCTCTTTAAGTCCAGCGCCGATAGGGCAGACTCCGGCGATATTGCTGTTGTAATGCCAGCGATGAAAGTTCTTGCGCCTGCGCAGCTTGCACTTGGACCATGGAAAATACGGTCGTCGCTTTGTGGTGCGCCTAGATATTCCCTCGACGGGAAGGCAGTGGCCGCTTCATGGTGAAAGCAGGACAGCAACGACGAAAAGGTACACAAAAGAAAGGCACGACGTTTCAGCCATGCTAGCAGGTACGCCGCTCCCATGCCCACTAAAGTGGTTCCACATTAAGGGGCTCTTTAAGTCCAGCGCCGATAGGGCAGACTCCGGCGATATTGCTGTTTAATGCCAGCGATGAAAGTCCTTGCGCCTGCGCAGCTTGCACTTGGAAGATAAAAAACACGATCGTCGCTTTGTGGTGCGCCTAGATATTCCCTCGACGGGAAGGCAGTGGCCGCTTCATGGTGAAAGCAGGACAGCAACGACGAAAAGGTACACAAAAGAAAGGCACGACGTTTCAGCCATGCTAGCAGTTACGCCGCTCCCATGCCCACTGAAGTGGTTCCACATTAAGGGGCTCTTTAAGTCCAGCGCCGATAGGGCAGACTCCGGCGATATTGCTGTTGTAATGCCAGCGATGAAAGTTCTTGCGCCTGCGCAGCTTGCACTTGGACGATGCAAAACACGCTCGTCGCTTAGTGGTGCGCCTAGATATTCCCTCGACGGGAAGGCAGTGGCCGCTTCATGGTGAAAGCAGGACAGCAACGACGAAAAGGTACACAAAAGAAAGGCACGACGTTTCGCCATGCTAGCAGTTACGCCGCTCCCATGCCCACTGAAGTGGTTCCACATTAGGGGCTCTTTAAGTCCAGCGCCGATAGGGCAGACTCCGGCGATATTGCTGTTGTAATGCCAGCGATGAAAGTTCTTGCGCCTGCGCAGCTTGCACTTGGACCATGGAAAATACGGTCGTCGCTTTGTGGTGCGCCTAGATATTCCCTCGACGGGAAGGCAGTGGCCGCTTCATGGTGAAAGCAGGACAGCAACGACGAAAAGCTACACAAAAGAAAGCACGACGTTTCAGCCATGCTAGCAGTTACGCCGCTCCCATGCCCACTGAAGTGGTTCCTCATTAAGGGGCACTTTAAGTCCAGCGCCGATAGGGCAGACTCCGGCGATATTGCTGTTGTAATGCCAGCGATGAAAGTTCTTGCGCCTGCGCAGCTTGCACTTGGACGATGGAAAACACGCTCGTCGCTTTGTGGTGCGCCTAGATATTCCCTCGACGGGAAGGCAGTGGCCGCTTCATGGTGAAAGCAGGACAGCAACGATGAAAAGGTACACAAAAGAAAGGCACGACGTTTCAGCCATGCTAGCAGTTACGGCGCTCCCATGCCCACTGAAGTGGTTCTACATTAGGGGCTCTTTAAGTCCAGCGCCGATAGGGCAGACTCCGGCGATATTGCTGTTGTAATGCCAGCGATGAAAGTTCTTGCGCCTGCGCAGCTTGCACTTGGACCATGGAAAATACGGTCGTCGCTTTGTGGTGCGCCTAGATATTCCCTCGACGGGAAGGCAGTGGCCGCTTCATGGTGAAAGCAGGACAGCAACGACGAAAAGGTACACAAAAGAAAGGCACGACGTTTCAGCCATGCTAGCAGTTACGCCGCTCCCATGCCCACTAAAGTTGTTCTATATTAAGGGGCTCTTTAATTCCAGCGCCGATAGGGCAGACTCCGGCGATATTGCTGTTGTAATGCCAGCGATGAAAGTTCTTGCGCCTGCGCAGCTTGCACTTGGACCATGGAAAATACGGTCGTCGCTTTGTGGTGCGCCTAGATATTCCCTCGACGGGAAGGCAGTGGCCGCTTCATGGTGAAAGCAGGACAGCAACGACGAAAAGCTACACAAAAGAAAGCACGACGTTTCAGCCGGGCTAGCAGTTACGCCGCTCCCATGCCCACTGAAGTGGTTCCACATTAAGGGGCACTTTAAGTCCAGCGCCGATAGGGCAGACTCCGGCGATATTGCTGTTGTAATGCCAGCGATGAAAGTTCTTGCGCCTGCGCAGCTAGCACTTGGACGATGGAAAACACGCTCGTCGCTTTGTGGTGCGCCTAGATATTCCCTCGACGGGAAGGCAGTGGCCGCTTCATGGTGAAAGCAGGACAGCAACGACGAAAAGGTACACAAAAGAAAGGCACGACGTTTCAGCCATGCTAGCAGTTACGCCGCTCCCATGCCCACTAAAGTGGTTCTATATTAAGGGGCTCTTTAATTCCAGCGCCGATAGGGCAGACTCCGGCGATATTGCTGTTGTAATGCCAGCGATGAAAGTTCTTGCGCCTGCGCAGCTTGCACTTGGACCATGGAAAACACGGTCGTCGCTTAGTGGTGCGCCTAGATATTCCCTCGACGGCAAGGCAGTGGCCGCTTCATGGTGAAAGCAGGACAGCAACGAAGAAAAGGTACACAAAAGAAAGGCACGACGTTTCAGCCTTGCTAGCAGTTACGCCGCTCCCATGCCCACTGAAGTGGTTCCACATTAAAGGGCTCTTTAAGTCCCGCGCCGATAGAGCAGACTCCGGCGATATTGCTGTTGTAATGCCAGCGATGAAAGTTCTTGCGCCTGCACAGCTTGCACTTGGACCATGGAAAACACGGTCGTCGCTTAGTGGTGCGCCTAGATATTCCCTCGACGGGAAGGCAGTGGCCGCTTCATGGTGAAAGCAGGACAGCAACGATGAAAAGGTACACAAAAGAAAGGCACGACGTTTCAGCCATGCTAGCAGTTACGGCGCTCCCATGCCCACTGAAGTGGTTCTACATTAGGGGCTCTTTAAGTCCAGCGCCGATAGGGCAGACTCCGGCGATATTGCTGTTGTAATGCCAGCGATGAAAGTTCTTGCGCCTGCGCAGCTTGCACTTGGACCATGGAAAATACGGTCGTCGCTTTGTGGTGCGCCTAGATATTCCCTCGACGGGAAGGCAGTGGCCGCTTCATGGTGAAAGCAGGACAGCAACGACGAAAAGGTACACAAAAGAAAGGCACGACGTTTCAGCCATGCTAGCAGTTACGCCGCTCCCATGCCCACTAAAGTTGTTCTATATTAAGGGGCTCTTTAATTCCAGCGCCGATAGGGCAGACTCCGGCGATATTGCTGTTGTAATGCCAGCGATGAAAGTTCTTGCGCCTGCGCAGCTTGCACTTGGACCATGGAAAATACGGTCGTCGCTTTGTGGTGCGCCTAGATATTCCCTCGACGGGAAGGCAGTGGCCGCTTCATGGTGAAAGCAGGACAGCAACGACGAAAAGCTACACAAAAGAAAGCACGACGTTTCAGCCGGGCTAGCAGTTACGCCGCTCCCATGCCCACTGAAGTGGTTCCACATTAAGGGGCACTTTAAGTCCAGCGCCGATAGGGCAGACTCCGGCGATATTGCTGTTGTAATGCCAGCGATGAAAGTTCTTGCGCCTGCGCAGCTTGCACTTGGACGATGGAAAACACGCTCGTCGCTTTGTGGTGCGCCTAGATATTCCCTCGACGGGAAGGCAGTGGCCGCTTCATGGTGAAAGCAGGACAGCAACGACGAAAAGGTACACAAAAGAAAGGCACGACGTTTCAGCCATGCTAGCAGTTACGCCGCTCCCATGCCCACTAAAGTGGTTCTATATTAAGGGGCTCTTTAATTCCAGCGCCGATAGGGCAGACTCCGGCGATATTGCTGTTGTAATGCCAGCGATGAAAGTTCTTGCGCCTGCGCAGCTTGCACTTGGACCATGGAAAACACGGTCGTCGCTTAGTGGTGCGCCTAGATATTCCCTCGACGGCAAGGCAGTGGCCGCTTCATGGTGAAAGCAGGACAGCAACGAAGAAAAGGTACACAAAAGAAAGGCACGACGTTTCAGCCTTGCTAGCAGTTACGCCGCTCCCATGCCCACTGAAGTGGTTCCACATTAAAGGGCTCTTTAAGTCCCGCGCCGATAGAGCAGACTCCGGCGATATTGCTGTTGTAATGCCAGCGATGAAAGTTCTTGCGCCTGCACAGCTTGCACTTGGACCATGGAAAACACGGTCGTCGCTTAGTGGTGCGCCTAGATATTCCCTCGACGGCAAGGTAGTGGCCGCTTCGTGGTGAAAGCAGGACAGCAACGACGAAAAGCTGCACAAAAGAAAGGCACGACGTTTCAGCCATGCTAGCAGTTACGCCGCTCCCATGCCCACTGAAGGGGTTCCACATCAAGGGGCTCTTTAAGTCCAGCGCCGATAGGGCAGAATCCGGCGATATTGCTGTTGTAATGCCAGCGATGGAAGTCCTTGCGCCTGCGCAGCTTGCACTTGGACGATGGAAAACACGGTCGTCGCTTTGTGGTGCGCCTAGATATTCCCTCGACGGCAAGGCAGTGGCCGCTTCGTGGTGAAAGCAGGACAGCAACGACGAAAAGATGCACAAAAGAAAGGCACGACGTTTCAGCCATGCTAGCAGTTACGCCGCTCCCATGCCCACTGATGTGGTTCCACATTAGGGGCTCTTTAAGTCCAGCGCCGATAGGGCAGACTCCGGCGATATTGCTGTTGTAATGCCAGCGATGAAAGTCCTTGCGCCTGCGCAGCTTGCACTTGGACGATGGAAAACACGCTCGTCGCTTTGTGGTGCGCCTAGATATTCCCTCGACGGGAAGGCAGTGGCCGCTTCATGGTGAAAGCAGGACAGCAACGACGAAAAGGTACACAAAAGAAAGGCACGACGTTTCAGCCATGCTAGCAGTTACGCCGCTCCCATGCCCACTAAAGTGGTTCTATATTAAGGGGCTCTTTAATTCCAGCGCCGATAGGGCAGACTCCGGCGATATTGCTGTTGTAATGCCAGCGATGAAAGTTCTTGCGCCTGCGCAGCTTGCACTTGGACCATGGAAAATACGGTCGTCGCTTTGTGGTGCGCCTAGATATTCCCTTGACGGGAAGGCAGTGGCCGCTTCATGGTGAAAGCAGGACAGCAACGACGAAAAGCTACACAAAAGAAAGCACGACGTTTCAGCCATGCTAGCAGTTACGCCGCCCCCATGCCCACTGAAGTGGTTCCACATTAAGGGGCACTTTAAGTCCAGAGCCGATAGGGCAGACTCCGGCGATATTGCTGTTGTAATGCCAGCGATGAAAGTTCTTGCGCCTGCGCAGCTTGCACTTGGACGATGGAAAACACGCTCGTCGCTTTGTGGTGCGCCTAGATATTCCCTCGACGGGAAGGCAGTGGCCGCTTCATGGTGAAAGCAGGACAGCAACGACGAAAAGGTACACAAAAGAAAGGCACGACGTTTCAGCCATGCTAGCAGTTACGGCGCTCCCATGCCCACTGAAGTGGTTCTACATTAGGGGCTCTTTAAGTCCAGCTCCGATAGGGCAGACTCCGGCGATATTGCTGTTGTAATGCTAGCGATGAAAGTTCTTGCGCCTGCGCAGCTTGCACTTGGACCATGGAAAATACGGTCGTCGCTTTGTGGTGCGCCTAGATATACCCTCGACGGGAAGGCAGTGTCCGCTTCATGGTGAAAGCAGGACAGCAACGACGAAAAGCTACACAAAAGAAAGGCACGATGTTTCAGCCATGCTAGCAGTTACGCCGCTCCCATGCCCACTGATGTGGTTCCACATTAGGGGCTCTTTAAGTCCAGCGCCGATAGGGCAGACTCCGGCGATATTGCTCTTGTAATGCCAGCGATGAAAGTCCTTGCGCCTGCGCAGCTTGCACTTGGACGATGGAAAACACGCTCGTCGCTTTGTGGTGCGCCTAGATATTCCCTCGACGGGAAGGCAGTGGCCGCTTCATGGTGAAAGCAGGACAGCAACGACGAAAAGGTACACAAAAGAAAGGCACGACGTTTCGCCATGCTAGCAGTTACGCCGCTCCCATGCCCACTGAAGTGGTTCCACATTAGGGGCTTTTTAAGTCCAGCGCCGATAGGGCAGACTCCGGCGATATTGCTGTTGTAATGCCAGCGATGAAAGTCCTTGCGCCTCCGCAGCTTGCACTTGGACGATGGAAAACACGGTCGTCGCTTTGTGGTGCGCCTAGATATACCCTCGACGGGAAGGCAGTGGCCGCTTCATGGTGAAAGCAGGACAGCAACGACGAAAAGGTACACAAAAGAAAGGCACGACGTCTCAGCCATGCTAGCAGTTACGCCGCTCCCATGCCCACTAAAGTGGTTCCACATTAAGGGGCTCTTTGAGTCCAGCGCCGATAGGGCAGACTCCGGCGATATTGCTGTTGTAATGGCAGCGATGAAAGTCCTTGCGCCTGCGCAGCTTGCACTTGGACGATGGAAAACACGCTCGTCGCTTTGTGGTGCGCCTAGATATTCCCTCGACGGGAAGGCAGTGGCCGCTTCATGGTGAAAGCAGGACAGCAACGACGAAAAGGTACACAAAAGAAAGGCACGACGTTTCGCCATGCTAGCAGTTACGCCGCTCCCATGCCCACTGAAGGAGTTCCACATAAGGGGCTCTTTAAGTAAAGCGCCGATAGGGCAGACTCCGGCGATATTGCTGTTGTAATGCCAGTGATGAAAGTCCTTGCGCCTACGCAGCTTGCACTTGGACGATGGAAAAGACGGTCGCCGCTTTGTGGTGGGCCCGGAAATTTCCTCTACGGGATGGCAGTGGCCGCTTCATGGTGAAAGCAGGAGAGCAACGACGAAAAGGTACACAAAAGAAAGGCACGACGTTTCGCCATGCTAGCAGTTACGCCGCTCCCATGCCCACTGAAGTGGTTCCACATTAGGGGCTCTTTAATTCATGCGCCGATAGGGCAGACTCCGGCGATATTGCTGTTGTAATGCCAGCGATGAAAGTCCTTGCGCCTGCGCAGCTTGCACTTGGACGATGGAAAACACGGTCGTCGCTTTGTGGTGCGCCTAGATATACCCTCGACGGGAAGGCAGTGGCCGCTTCATGGTGAAAGCAGGACAGCAACGACGAAAAGGTACACAAAAGAAAGGCACGACGTTTCAGCCATGCTAGCAGTTACGCCGCTCCCATGCCCACTGAAGTGGTTCCACATTAAGGGCCTCTTTAAGTCCAGCGCCGATAGGGCAGACTCCGGCGATATTGCTGTTGTAATGCCAGCGATGAAAGTTCTTGCGCCTGCGCAGCTTGCACTTGGACGATGGAAAACACGCTCGTCGCTTAGTGGTGCGCCTAGATATTCCCTCGACGGGAAGGCAGTGGCCGCTTCATGGTGAAAGCAGGACAGCAACGACGAAAAGGTACACAATAGAAAGGCACGACGTTTCGCCATGCTAGCAGTTACGCCGCTCCCATGCCCACTGAAGTGGTTCCACATTAGGGGCTCTTTAAGTCCAGCGCCGATAGGGCAGACTCCGGCGATATTGCTGTTGTAATGCCAGCGATGAAAGTTCTTGCGCCTGCGCAGCTTGCACTTGGACCATGGAAAATACGGTCGTCGCTTTGTGGTGCGCCTAGATATTCCCTCGACGGGAAGGCAGTGGCCGCTTCATGGTGAAAGCAGGACAGCAACGACGAAAAGGTACACAAAAGAAAGGCACGACGTTTCAGCCATGCTAGCAGGTACGCCGCTCCCATGCCCACTAAAGTGGTTCCACATTAAGGGGCTCTTTAAGTCCAGCGCCGATAGGGCAGACTCCGGCGATATTGCTGTTTAATGCCAGCGATGAAAGTCCTTGCGCCTGCGCAGCTTGCACTTGGAAGATAAAAAACACGATCGTCGCTTTGTGGTGCGCCTAGATATTCCCTCGACGGGAAGGCAGTGGCCGCTTCATGGTGAAAGCAGGACAGCAACGACGAAAAGGTACAGAAAAGAAAGGCACGACGTTTCAGCCATGCTAGCAGTTACGCCGCTCCCATGCCCACTGAAGTGGTTCCACATTAAGGGGCTCTTTAAGTCCAGCGCCGATAGGGCAGACTCCGGCGATATTGCTGTTGTAATGCCAGCGATGAAAGTTCTTGCGCCTGCGCAGCTTGCACTTGGACGATGCAAAACACGCTCGTCGCTTAGTGGTGCGCCTAGATATTCCCTCGACGGGAAGGCAGTGGCCGCTTCATGGTGAAAGCAGGACAGCAACGACGAAAAGGTACACAAAAGAAAGGCACGACGTTTCGCCATGCTAGCAGTTACGCCGCTCCCATGCCCACTGAAGTGGTTCCACATTAGGGGCTCTTTAAGTCCAGCGCCGATAGGGCAGACTCCGGCGATATTGCTGTTGTAATGCCAGCGATGAAAGTTCTTGCGCCTGCGCAGCTTGCACTTGGACCATGGAAAATACGGTCGTCGCTTTGTGGTGCGCCTAGATATTCCCTCGACGGGAAGGCAGTGGCCGCTTCATGGTGAAAGCAGGACAGCAACGACGAAAAGCTACACAAAAGAAAGCACGACGTTTCAGCCATGCTAGCAGTTACGCCGCTCCCATGCCCACTGAAGTGGTTCCTCATTAAGGGGCACTTTAAGTCCAGCGCCGATTGGGCAGACTCCGGCGATATTGCTTTTGTAATGCCAGCGATGAAAGTTCTTGCGCCTGCGCAGCTTGCACTTGGACGATGGAAAACACGCTCGTCGCTTTGTGGTGCGCCTAGATATTCCCTCGACGGGAAGGCAGTGGCCGCTTCATGGTGAAAGCAGGACAGCAACGATGAAAAGGTACACAAAAGAAAGGCACGACGTTTCAGCCATGCTAGCAGTTACGGCGCTCCCATGCCCACTGAAGTGGTTCTACATTAGGGGCTCTTTAAGTCCAGCGCCGATAGGGCAGACTCCGGCGATATTGCTGTTGTAATGCCAGCGATGAAAGTTCTTGCGCCTGCGCAGCTTGCACTTGGACCATGGAAAATACGGTCGTCGCTTTGTGGTGCGCCTAGATATTCCCTCGACGGGAAGGCAGTGGCCGCTTCATGGTGAAAGCAGGACAGCAACGACGAAAAGGTACACAAAAGAAAGGCACGACGTTTCAGCCATGCTAGCAGTTACGCCGCTCCCATGCCCACTAAAGTTGTTCTATATTAAGGGGCTCTTTAATTCCAGCGCCGATAGGGCAGACTCCGGCGATATTGCTGTTGTAATGCCAGCGATGAAAGTTCTTGCGCCTGCGCAGCTTGCACTTGGACCATGGAAAATACGGTCGTCGCTTTGTGGTGCGCCTAGATATTCCCTCGACGGGAAGGCAGTGGCCGCTTCATGGTGAAAGCAGGACAGCAACGACGAAAAGCTACACAAAAGAAAGCACGACGTTTCAGCCGGGCTAGCAGTTACGCCGCTCCCATGCCCACTGAAGTGGTTCCACATTAAGGGGCACTTTAAGTCCAGCGCCGATAGGGCAGACTCCGGCGATATTGCTGTTGTAATGCCAGCGATGAAAGTTCTTGCGCCTGCGCAGCTTGCACTTGGACGATGGAAAACACGCTCGTCGCTTTGTGGTGCGCCTAGATATTCCCTCGACGGGAAGGCAGTGGCCGCTTCATGGTGAAAGCAGGACAGCAACGACGAAAAGGTACACAAAAGAAAGGCACGACGTTTCAGCCATGCTAGCAGTTACGCCGCTCCCATGCCCACTAAAGTGGTTCTATATTAAGGGGCTCTTTAATTCCAGCGCCGATAGGGCAGACTCCGGCGATATTGCTGTTGTAATGCCAGCGATGAAAGTTCTTGCGCCTGCGCAGCTTGCACTTGGACCATGGAAAACACGGTCGTCGCTTAGTGGTGCGCCTAGATATTCCCTCGACGGCAAGGCAGTGGCCGCTTCATGGTGAAAGCAGGACAGCAACGAAGAAAAGGTACACAAAAGAAAGGCACGACGTTTCAGCCTTGCTAGCAGTTACGCCGCTCCCATGCCCACTGAAGTGGTTCCACATTAAAGGGCTCTTTAAGTCCCGCGCCGATAGAGCAGACTCCGGCGATATTGCTGTTGTAATGCCAGCGATGAAAGTTCTTGCGCCTGCACAGCTTGCACTTGGACCATGGAAAACACGGTCGTCGCTTAGTGGTGCGCCTAGATATTCCCTCGACGGGAAGGCAGTGGCCGCTTCATGGTGAAAGCAGGACAGCAACGATGAAAAGGTACACAAAAGAAAGGCACGACGTTTCAGCCATGCTAGCAGTTACGGCGCTCCCATGCCCACTGAAGTGGTTCTACATTAGGGGCTCTTTAAGTCCAGCGCCGATAGGGCAGACTCCGGCGATATTGCTGTTGTAATGCCAGCGATGAAAGTTCTTGCGCCTGCGCAGCTTGCACTTGGACCATGGAAAATACGGTCGTCGCTTTGTGGTGCGCCTAGATATTCCCTCGACGGGAAGGCAGTGGCCGCTTCATGGTGAAAGCAGGACAGCAACGACGAAAAGGTACACAAAAGAAAGGCACGACGTTTCAGCCATGCTAGCAGTTACGCCGCTCCCATGCCCACTAAAGTTGTTCTATATTAAGGGGCTCTTTAATTCCAGCGCCGATAGGGCAGACTCCGGCGATATTGCTGTTGTAATGCCAGCGATGAAAGTTCTTGCGCCTGCGCAGCTTGCACTTGGACCATGGAAAATACGGTCGTCGCTTTGTGGTGCGCCTAGATATTCCCTCGACGGGAAGGCAGTGGCCGCTTCATGGTGAAAGCAGGACAGCAACGACGAAAAGCTACACAAAAGAAAGCACGACGTTTCAGCCGGGCTAGCAGTTACGCCGCTCCCATGCCCACTGAAGTGGTTCCACATTAAGGGGCACTTTAAGTCCAGCGCCGATAGGGCAGACTCCGGCGATATTGCTGTTGTAATGCCAGCGATGAAAGTTCTTGCGCCTGCGCAGCTTGCACTTGGACGATGGAAAACACGCTCGTCGCTTTGTGGTGCGCCTAGATATTCCCTCGACGGGAAGGCAGTGGCCGCTTCATGGTGAAAGCAGGACAGCAACGACGAAAAGGTACACAAAAGAAAGGCACGACGTTTCAGCCATGCTAGCAGTTACGCCGCTCCCATGCCCACTAAAGTGGTTCTATATTAAGGGGCTCTTTAATTCCAGCGCCGATAGGGCAGACTCCGGCGATATTGCTGTTGTAATGCCAGCGATGAAAGTTCTTGCGCCTGCGCAGCTTGCACTTGGACCATGGAAAACACGGTCGTCGCTTAGTGGTGCGCCTAGATATTCCCTCGACGGCAAGGCAGTGGCCGCTTCATGGTGAAAGCAGGACAGCAACGAAGAAAAGGTACACAAAAGAAAGGCACGACGTTTCAGCCTTGCTAGCAGTTACGCCGCTCCCATGCCCACTGAAGTGGTTCCACATTAAAGGGCTCTTTAAGTCCCGCGCCGATAGAGCAGACTCCGGCGATATTGCTGTTGTAATGCCAGCGATGAAAGTTCTTGCGCCTGCACAGCTTGCACTTGGACCATGGAAAACACGGTCGTCGCTTAGTGGTGCGCCTAGATATTCCCTCGACGGCAAGGTAGTGGCCGCTTCGTGGTGAAAGCAGGACAGCAACGACGAAAAGCTGCACAAAAGAAAGGCACGACGTTTCAGCCATGCTAGCAGTTACGCCGCTCCCATGCCCACTGAAGGGGTTCCACATCAAGGGGCTCTTTAAGTCCAGCGCCGATAGGGCAGAATCCGGCGATATTGCTGTTGTAATGCCAGCGATGGAAGTCCTTGCGCCTGCGCAGCTTGCACTTGGACGATGGAAAACACGGTCGTCGCTTTGTGGTGCGCCTAGATATTCCCTCGACGGCAAGGCAGTGGCCGCTTCGTGGTGAAAGCAGGACAGCAACGACGAAAAGATGCACAAAAGAAAGGCACGACGTTTCAGCCATGCTAGCAGTTACGCCGCTCCCATGCCCACTGATGTGGTTCCACATTAGGGGCTCTTTAAGTCCAGCGCCGATAGGGCAGACTCCGGCGATATTGCTGTTGTAATGCCAGCGATGAAAGTCCTTGCGCCTGCGCAGCTTGCACTTGGACGATGGAAAACACGCTCGTCGCTTTGTGGTGCGCCTAGATATTCCCTCGACGGGAAGGCAGTGGCCGCTTCATGGTGAAAGCAGGACAGCAACGACGAAAAGGTACACAAAAGAAAGGCACGACGTTTCAGCCATGCTAGCAGTTACGCCGCTCCCATGCCCACTGAAGTGGTTCCACATCAAGGGGCTCTTTAAGTCCAGCGCCGATAGGGCAGAATCCGGCGATATTGCTGTTGTAATGCCAGCGATGGAAGTCCTTGCGCCTGCGCAGCTTGCACTTGGACGATGGAAAACACGGTCGTCGCTTTGTGGTGCGCCTAGATATTCCCTCGACGGCAAGGCAGTGGCCGCTTCGTGGTGAAAGCAGGACAGCAACGACGAAAAGCTGCACAAAAGAAAGGCACGACGTTTCAGCCATGCTAGCAGTTACGCCGCTCCCATGCCCACTGAAGTGGTTCCACATTAGGGGCTCTTTAAGTCCAGCGCCGATAGGGCAGACTCCGGCGATATTGCTTGTGTAATGCCAGCGATGAAAGTCCTTGCGCCTGCGCAGCTTGCACTTGGACGATGGAAAACACGGTCGTCGCTTTGTGGTGCGCCTAGATATACCCTCGACGGGAACGCAGTGGCCGCTTCATGGTGAAAGCAGGACAGCAACGACGAAAAGGTACACAAAAGAAAGGCACGACGTCTCAGCCATGCTAGCAGTTACGCCGCTCCCATGCCCACTAAAGTGGTTCCACATTAAGGGGCTCTTTGAGTCCAGCGCCGATAGGGCAGACTCCGGCGATATTGCTGTTGTAATGGCAGCGATGAAAGTCCTTGCGCCGGCGCAGCTTGCACTTGGACGATGGAAAACACGCTCGTCGCTTTGTGGTGCGCCTAGATATTCCCTCGACGGGAAGGCAGTGGCCGCTTCATGGTGAAAGCAGGACAGCAACGACGAAAAGGTACACAAAAGAAAGGCACGACGTTTCGCCATGCTAGCAGTTACGCCGCTCCCATGCCCACTGAAGTAGTTCCACATTAGGGGCTCTTTAAGTCCAGCGCCGATAGGGCAGACTCCGGCGATATTGCTGTTGTAATGCCAGCGATGAAAGTCCTTGCGCCTACGCAGCTTGCACTTGGACGATGGAACAGACGGTCGCCGCTTTGTGGTGGGCCCGGAAATTTCCTCTACGGGATGGCAGTGGCCGCTTCATGGTGAAAGCAGGAGAGCAACGACGAAAAGCTACACAAAAGAAAGGCACGACATTTCAGCCATGCTAGCAGTTACGCCGCTCCCATGCCCACTGAAGTGGTTCCACATTAGGGGCTCTTTAATTCAAGCGCCGATAGGGCAGACTCCGGCGATATTGCTGTTGTAATGCCAGCGATGAAAGTCCTTGCGCCTGCGCAGCTTGCACTTGGACGATGGAAAACACGGTCGTCGCTTTGTGGTGCGCCTAGATATTCCCTCGACGGGAAGGCAGTGGCCGCTTCATGGTGAAAGCAGTACAGCAACGACGAAAAGCTACACAAAAGAAAGGCACGACGTTTCAGCCATGCTAGCAGGTACGCCGCTCCCATGCCCACTAAACTGGTTCCACATTAAGGGGCTCTTTAAGTCCAGCGCCGATAGGGCAGACTCCGGCGATATTGCTGTTGTAATGCCAGCGATGAAAGTTCTTGCGCCTGCGCAGCTTGCACTTGGACGATGGAAAACACGCTCGTCGATTAGTGGTGCGCCTAGATATTCCCTCGACGGGAAGGCAGTGGCCGCTTCATGGTGAAAGCAGGACAGCAACGACGAAAAGGTACACAAAAGAAAGGCACGACGTTTCAGCCATGCTAGCAGGTACGCCGCTCCCATGCCCACTAAAGTGGTTCCACATTAAGGGGCTCTTTAAGTCCAGCGCCGATAGGGCAGACTCCGGCGATATTGCTGTTTAATGGCAGCGATGAAAGTCCTTGCGCCTGCGCAGCTTGCACTTGGACGATAAAAAACACGATCGTCGCTTTGTGGTGCGCCTAGATATTCCCTCGACGGAAAGGCAGTGGCCGCTTCATGGTGAAAGCAGGACAGCAACGACGAAAAGGTACACAAAAGAAAGGCACGACGTTTCAGCCATGCTAGCAGTTACGCCGCTCCCATGCCCACTGAAGTGGTTCCACATTAAGGGGCTCTTTAAGTCCAGCGCCGATAGGGCAGACTCCGGCGATATTGCTGTTGTAATGCCAGCGATGAAAGTTCTTGCGCCTGCGCAGCTTGCACTTGGACGATGGAAAACACGCTCGTCGCTTAGTGGTGCGCCTAGATATTCCCTCGACGGGAAGGCAGTGGCCGCTTCATGGTGAAAGCAGGACAGCAACGACGAAAAGGTACACAAAAGAAAGGCACGACGTTTCGCCATGCTAGCAGTTACGCCGCTCCCATGCCCACTGAAGTGGTTCCACATTAGGGGCTCTTTAAGTCCAGCGCCGATAGGGCAGACTCCGGCGATATTGCTGTTGTAATGCCAGCGATGAAAGTTCTTGCGCCTGCGCAGCTTGCACTTGGACCATGGAAAATACGGTCGTCGCTTTGTGGTGCGCCTAGATATTCCCTCGACGGGAAGGCAGTGGCCGCTTCATGGTGAAAGCAGGACAGCAACGACGAAAAGCTTCACAAAAGAAAGCACGACGTTTCAGCCATGCTAGCAGTTACGCCGCTCCCATGCCCACTGAAGTGGTTCCACATTAAGGGGCACTTTAAGTCCAGCGCCGATAGGGCAGACTCCGGCGATATTGCTGTTGTAATGCCAGCGATGAAAGTTCTTGCGCCTGCGCAGCTTGCACTTGGACGATGGAAAACACGCTCGTCGCTTTGTGGTGCGCCTAGATATTCCCTCGACGGGAAGGCAGTGGCCGCTTCATGCTGAAAGCAGGACAGCAACGACGAAAAGGTACACAAAAGAAAGGCACGACGTTTCAGCCATGCTAGCAGTTACGGCGCTCCCATGCCCACTGAAGTGGTTCTACATTAGGGGCTCTTTAAGTCCAGCGCCGATAGGGCAGACTCCGGCGATATTGCTGTTGTAATGCCAGCGATGAAAGTTCTTGCGCCTGCGCAGCTTGCACTTGGACCATGGAAAATACGGTCGTCGCTTTGTGGTGCGCCTAGATATTCCCTCGACGGGAAGGCAGTGGCCGCTTCATGGTGAAAGCAGGACAGCAACGACGAAAAGGTACACAAAAGAAAGGCACGACGTTTCAGCCATGCTAGCAGTTACGCCGCTCCCATGCCCACTAAAGTGGTTCTATATTAAGGGGCTCTTTAATTCCAGCGCCGATAGGGCAGACTCCGGCGATTTTGCTGTTGTAATGCCAGCGATGAAAGTTCTTGCGCCTGCGCAGCTTGCACTTGGACCATGGAAAATACGGTCGTCGCTTTGTGGTGCGCCTAGATATTCCCTCGACGGGAAGGCAGTGGCCGCTTCATGGTGAAAGCAGGACAGCAACGACGAAAAGCTACACAAAAGAAAGCACGACGTTTCAGCCATGCTAGCAGTTACGCCGCTCCCATGCCCACTGAAGTGGTTCCACATTAAGGGGCACTTTAAGTCCAGCGCCGATAGGGCAGACTCCGGCGATATTGCTGTTGTAATGCCAGCGATGAAAGTTCTTGCGCCTGCGCAGCTTGCACTTGGACGATGGAAAACACGCTCGTCGCTTTGTGGTGCGCCTAGATATTCCCTCGACGGGAAGGCAGTGGCCGCTTCATGGTGAAAGCAGGACAGCAACGACGAAAAGGTACACAAAAGAAAGGCACGACGTTTCAGCCATGCTAGCAGTTACGGCGCTCCCATGCCCACTAAAGTGGTTCTACATTAGGGGCTCTTTAAGTCCAGCGCCGAAAGGGCAGACTCCGGCGATATTGCTGTTGTAATGCTAGCGATGAAAGTTCTTGCGCCTGCGCAGCTTGCACTTGGACCATGGAAAATACGGTCGTCGCTTTGTGGTGCGCCTAGATATTCCCTCGACGGGAAGGCAGTGGCCGCTTCATGGTGAAAGCAGGACAGCAACGACGAAAAGGTACACAAAAGAAAGGCACGACGTTTCAGCCATGCTAGCAGTTACGCCGCTCCCATGCCCACTAAAGTGGTTCTATATTAAGGGGCTCTTTAATTCCAGCGCCGATAGGGCAGACTCCGGCGATATTGCTGTTGTAATGCCAGCGATGAAAGTTCTTGCGCCTGCGCAGCTTGCACTTGGACCATGGAAAACACGGTCGTCGCTTAGTGGTGCGCCTAGATATTCCCTCGACGGCAAGGCAGTGGCCGCTTCATGGTGAAAGCAGGACAGCAACGAAGAAAAGGTACACAAAAGAAAGACACGACGTTTCAGCCATGCTAGCAGTTACGCCGCTCCCATGCCCACTGAAGTGGTTCCACTTTAAGGGGCTCTTTAAGTCCAGCGCCGATAGGACAGAGTTCGGCGATATTGCTGTTGTAATGCCAGCGATGAAACTTCTTGCGCCTGCGCAGCTTGCACTTGGACCATGGAAAACACGGTCGTCGCTTAGTGGTGCGCCTAGATATTCCCTCGAAGGTAAGGCAGTGGCCGCTTCATGGTGAAAGCAGGACAGCAACGAAGAAAAGGTACACAAAAGAAAGGCACGACGTTTCAGCCATGCTAGCAGTTACGCCGCTCCCATGCCCACTGAAGTGGTTCCACATTAAAGGGCTCTTTAAGACCCGCGCCGATAGAGCAGACTCCGGCGATATTGCTGTTGTAATGCCAGCGATGAAAGTTCTTGCGCCTGCACAGCTTGCACTTGGACCATGGAAAACACGGTCGTCGCTTAGTGGTGCGCCTAGATATTCCCTCGACGGCAAGGTAGTGGCCGCTTCGTGGTGAAAGCAGGACAGCAACGACGAAAAGCTGCACAAAAGAAAGGCACGACGTTTCAACCATGCTAGCAGTTACGCCGCTCCCATGCCCACTGAAGTGGTTCCACATCAAGGGGCTCTTTAAGTCCAGCGCCGATAGGGCAGAATCCGGCGATATTGCTGTTGTAATGCCAGCGATGGAAGTCCTTGCGCCTGCGCATCTTGCACTTGGACGATGGAAAACACGGTCGTCGTTTTGTGGTGCGCCTAGATATTCCCTCGACGGCAAGGCAGTGGCCGCTTCGTGGTGAAAGCAGGACAGCAACGACGAAAAGCTGCACAAAAGAAAGGCACGACGTTTCAGCCATGCTAGCAGTTACGCCGCTCCCATGCCCACTGATGTGGTTCCACATTAGGGGCTCTTTAAGTCCAGCGCCGATAGGGCAGACTCCGGCGATATTGCTGTTGTAATGCCAGCGATGAAAGTCCTTGCGCCTGCGCAGCTTGCACTTGGACGATGGAAAACACGCTCGTCGCTTTGTGGTGCGCCTAGATATTCCCTCGACGGGAAGGCAGTGGCCGCTTCATGGTGAAAGCAGGACAGCAACGACGAAAAGGTACACAAAAGAAAGGCACGACGTTTCGCCATGCTAGCAGTTACGCCGCTCCCATGCCCACTGAAGTGGTTCCACATTAGGGGCTCTTTAAGTCCAGCGCCGATAGGGCAGACTCCGGCGATATTGCTGTTGTAATGCCAGCGATGAAAGTCCTTGCGCCTGCGCAGCTTGCACTTGGACGATGGAAAACACGGTCGTCGCTTTGTGGTGCGCCTAGATATACCCTCGACGGGAACGCAGTGGCCGCTTCATGGTGAAAGCAGGACAGCAACGACGAAAAGGTACACAAAAGAAAGGCACGACGTCTCAGCCATGCTAGCAGTTACGCCGCTCCCATGCCCACTAAAGTGGTTCCACATTAAGGGGCTCTTTGAGTCCAGCGCCGATAGGGCAGACTCCGGCGATATTGTTGTTGTAATGGCAGCGATGAAAGTCCTTGCGCCTGCGCAGCTTGCACTTGGACGATGGAAAACACGCTCGTCGCTTTGTGGTGCGCCTAGATATTCCCTCGACGGGAAGGCAGTGGCCGCTTCATGGTGAAAGCAGGACAGCAACGACGAAAAGGTACACAAAAGAAAGGCACGACGTTTCGCCATGCTAGCAGTTACGCCGCTCCCATGCCCACTGAAGTAGTTCCACATTAGGAGCTCTTTAAGTCCAGCGCCGATAGGGCAGACTCCGGCGATATTGCTGTTGTAATGCCAGCGATGAAAGTCCTTGCGCCTACGCAGCTTGCACTTGGACGATGGAACAGACGGTCGCCGCTTTGTGGTGGGCCCGGAAATTTCCTGTACGGGATGGCAGTGGCCGCTTCATGGTGAAAGCAGGAGAGCAACGACGAAAAGCTACACAAAAGAAAGGCACGACATTTCAGCCATGCTAGCAGTTACGCCGCTCCCATGCCCACTGAAGTGGTTCCACATTAGGGGCTCTTTAATTCAAGCGCCGATAGGGCAGACTCCGGCGATATTGCTGTTGTAATGCCAGCGATGAAAGTCCTTGCGCCTGCGCAGCTTGCACTTGGACGATGGAAAACACGGTCGTCGCTTTGTGGTGCGCCTAGATATTCCCTCGACGGGAAGGCAGTGGCCGCTTCATGGTGAAAGCAGTACAGCAACGACGAAAAGCTACACAAAAGAAAGGCACGACGTTTCAGCCATGCTAGCAGGTACGCCGCTCCCATGCCCACTAAACTGGTTCCACATTAAGGGGCTCTTTAAGTCCAGCGCCGATAGGGCAGACTCCGGCGATATTGCTATTGTAATGCCAGCGATGAAAGTTCTTGCGCCTGCGCAGCTTGCACTTGGACGATGGAAAACACGCTCGTCGATTAGTGGTGCGCCTAGATATTCCCTCGACGGGAAGGCAGTGGCCGCTTCATGGTGAAAGCAGGACAGCAACGACGAAAAGGTACACAAAAGAAAGGCACGACGTTTCAGCCATGCTAGCAGGTACGCCGCTCCCATGCCCACTAAAGTGGTTCCACATTAAGGGGCTCTTTAAGTCCAGCGCCGATAGGGCAGACTCCGGCGATATTGCTGTTTAATGCCAGCGATGAAAGTCCTTGCGCCTGCGCAGCTTGCACTTGGACGATAAAAAACACGATCGTCGCTTTGTGGTGCGCCTAGATATTCCCTCGACGGGAAGGCAGTGGCCGCTTCATGGTGAAAGCAGGACAGCAACGACGAAAAGGTACACAAAAGAAAGGCACGACGTTTCAGCCATGCTAGCAGTTACGCCGCTCCCATGCCCACTGAAGTGGTTCCACATTAAGGGGCTCTTTAAGTCCAGCGCCGATAGGGGAGACTCCGGCGATGTTGCTGTTGTAATGCCAGTGATGAAAGTTCTTGCGCCTGCGCAGCTTGCACTTGGACGATGGAAAACACGGTCCTCGCTTTGTGGTGCGCCTAGATATTCCCTCGACGGCAAGGCACTGGCCGCTTCGTGGTGAAAGCAGGACAGCAACGACGAAAAGCTGCACAAAACAAAGGCACGACGTTTCAGCCATGCTAGCAGTTACGCCGCTCCTATGGCCACTGAAGTGGTTCCACATCAAGGGGCTCTTTAAGTCCAGCGCCGATAGGGCAGACTCCGGCGATATTGTTCTTGTAATGCCAGCGATGGAAGTCCTTGCGCCTGCGGAGCTTGCACTTGGACGATGGAAAACATGGTCGTCGCTTTGTGGTGCGCCTAGATATTCCCTCGACGGCAAGGTAGTGGCCGCTTCGTGGTGAAAGCAGGACAGCAACGACGAAAAGCTGCACAAAAGAAATTCACGACGTTTCAGCCATGCTAGCAGTTACGCCGCTCCCATGCCCACTGAAGTGGTTCCACATCAAGGGGCTCTTTAAGTCCAGCGCCGATAGGGCAGAATCCGGCGATATTGCTGTTGTAATGCCAGCGATGGAAGTCCTTGCGCCTGCGCAGCTTGCACTTGGACGATGGAAAACACGGTCGTCGCTTTGTGGTGCGCCTAGATATTCCCTCGACGGCAAGGCAGTGGCCGCTTCGTGGTGAAAGCAGGACAGCAACGACGAAAAGCTGCACAAAAGAAAGGCACGACGTTTCAGCCATGCTAGCAGTTACGCCGCTCCCATGCCCACTGATGTGGTTCCACATTAGGGGCTCTTTAAGTCCAGCGCCGATAGGGCAGACTCCGGCGATATTGCTGTTGTAATGCCAGCGATGAAAGTCCTTGCGCCTGCGCAGCTTGCACTTGGACGATGGAAAACACGCTCGTCGCTTTGTGGTGTGCCTAGATATTCCCTCGACGGGAAGGCAGTGGCCGCTTCATGGTGAAAGCAGGACAGCAACGACGAAAAGGTACACAAAAGAAAGGCACGACGTTTCGCCATGCTAGCAGTTACGCCGCTCCCATGCCCACTGAAGAGGTTCAACATTAGGGGCTCTTTAAGTCCAGCGCCGATAGGGCAGACTCCGGCGATATTGCTGTTGTAATGCCAGCGATGAAAGTCCTTGCGCCTGCGCAGCTTGCACTTGGACGATGGAAAACACGGTCGTCGCTTTGTGGTGCGCCTAGATATACCCTCGACGGGAAGGCAGTGGCCGCTTCATGGTGAAAGCGGGACAGCAACGACGAAAAGGTACACAAAAGAAAGGCACGACGTCTCAGCCATGCTAGCAGTTACGCCGCTCCCATGCCCACTAAAGTGGTTCCACATTAAGGGGCTCTTTGAGTCCAGCGCCGATAGGGCAGACTCCGGCGATATTGCTGTTGTAATGGCAGCGATGAAAGTCCTTGCGCCTGCGCAGCTTGCACTTGGACGATGGAAAACACGCTCGTCGCTTTGTGGTGCGCCTAGATATTCCCTCGACGGGAAGGCAGTGGCCGCTTCATGGTGAAAGCAGGACAGCAACGACGAAAAGGTACACAAAAGAAAGGCACGACGTTTCGCCATGCTAGCAGTTACGCCGCTCCCATGCCCACTGAAGTAGTTCCACATTAGGGGCTCTTTAAGTCCAGCGCCGATAGGGCAGACTCCGGCGATATTGCTGTTGTAATGCCAGCGATGAAAGTCCTTGCGCCTACGCAGCTTGCACTTGGACGATGGAACAGACGGTCGCCGCTTTGTGGTGGGCCCGGAAATTTCCTCTACGGGATGGCAGTGGCCGCTTCATGGTGAAAGCAGGAGAGCAACGACGAAAAGCTACACAAAAGAAAGGCACGACATTTCAGCCATGCTAGCAGTTACGCCGCTCCCATGCCCACTGAAGTGGTTCCACATTAGGGGCTCTTTAACTCAAGCGCCGATAGGGCAGACTCCGGCGATATTGCTGTTGTAATGCCAGCGATGAAAGTCCTTGCGCCTGCGCAGCTTGCACTTGGACGATGGAAAACACGGTCGTCGCTTTGTGGTGCGCCTAGATATTCCCTCGACGGGAAGGCAGTGGCCGCTTCATGGTGAAAGCAGTACAGCAACGACGAAAAGCTACACAAAAGAAAGGCACGACGTTTCAGCCATGCTAACAGGTACGCCGCTCCCATGCCCACTAAAGTGGTTCCACATTAAGGGGCTCTTTAAGTCCAGCGCCGATAGGGCAGACTCCGGCGATATTGCTGTTGTAATGCCAGCGATGAAAGTTCTTGCGCCTGCGCAGCTTGCACTTGGACGATGGAAAACACGCTCGTCGATTAGTGGTGCGCCTAGATATTCCCTCGACGGGAAGGCAGTGGCCGCTTCATGGTGAAAGCAGGACAGCAACGACGAAAAGGTACACAAAAGAAAGGCACGACGTTTCAGCCATGCTAGCAGGTACGCCGCTCCCATGCCCACTAAAGTGGTTCCACATTAAGGGGCTCTTTAAGTCCAGCGCCGATAGGGCAGACTCCGGCGATATTGCTGTTTAATGCCAGCGATGAAAGTCCTTGCGCCTGCGCAGCTTGCACTTGGACGATAAAAAACACGATCGTCGCTTTGTGGTGCGCCTAGATATTCCCTCGACGGGAAGGCAGTGGCCGCTTCATGGTGAAAGCAGGACAGCAACGACGAAAAGGTACACAAAAGAAAGGCACGACGTTTCAGCCATGCTAGCAGTTACGCCGCTCCCATGCCCACTGAAGTGGTTCCACATTAAGGGGCTCTTTAAGTCCAGCGCCGATAGGGCAGACTCCGGCGATATTGCTGTTGTAATGCCAGCGATGAAAGTTCTTGCGCCTGCGCAGCTTGCACTTGGACGATGGAAAACACGCTCGTCGCTTAGTGGTGCGCCTAGATATTCCCTCGATGGGAAGGCAGTGGCCGCTTCATGGTGAAAGCAGGACAGCAACGACGAAAAGGTACACAAAAGAAAGGCACGACGTTTCGCCATGCTAGCAGTTACGCAACTCCCATGCCCACTGAAGTGGTTCCACTTTAGGGGCTCTTTAAGTCCAGCGCCGATAAGGCAGACTCCGGCGATATTGCTGTTGTAATGCCAGCGATGAAAGTTCTTGCGCCTGCGCAGCTTGCACTTGGACCATGGAAAATACGGTCGTCGCTTTGTGGTGCGCCTAGATATTCCCTCGACGGGAAGGCAGTGGCCGCTTCATGGTGAAAGCAGGACAGCAACGACGAAAAGCTACACAAAAGAAAGCACGACGTTTCAGCCATGCTAGCAGTTACGCCGCTCCCATGCCCACTGAAGTGGTTCCACATTAAGGGGCACTTTAAGTCCAGCGCCGATAGGGCAGACTCCGGCGATATTGCTGTTGTAATGCCAGCGATGAAAGTTCTTGCGCCTGCGCAGCTTGCACTTGGACGATGGAAAACACGCTCGTCGCTTTGTGGTGCGCCTAGATATTCCCTCGACGGGAAGGCAGTGGCCGCTTCATGGTGAAAGCAGGACAGCAACGACGAAAAGGTACACAAAAGAAAGGCACGACGTTTCAGCCATGCTAGCAGTTACGGCGCTCCCATGCCCACTGAAGTGGTTCTACTTTAGGGGCTCTTTAAGTCCAGCGCCGATAGGGCAGACTCCGGCGATATTGCTGTTGTAATGCCAGCGATGAAAGTTCTTGCGCCTGCGCAGCTTGCACTTGGACCATGGAAAATACGGTCGTCGCTTTGTGGTGCGCCTAGATATTCCCTCGACGGGAAGGCAGTGGCCGCTTCATGGTGAAAGCAGGACAGCCACGACGAAAAGGTACACAAAAGAAAGGCACGACGTTTCAGCCATGCTAGCAGTTACGCCGCTCCCATGCCCACTAAAGTGGTTCCATATTAAAGGGCTCTTTAATTCCAGCGCCGATAGGGCAGACTCCGGCGATATTGCTGTTGTAATGCCAGCGATGAAAGTTCTTGCGCCTGCGCAGCTTGCACTTGGACCATGGAAAATACGGTCGTCGCTTTGTGGTGCGCCTAGATATTCCCTCGTCGGGAAGGCAGTGTCCGCTTCATGATGAAAGCAGGACAGCAACGACGAAAAGGTACACAAAAGAAAGGCACGACGTTTCAGTCATGCTAGCAGTTACGCTGCTCCCATGTCCACTGAAGTGGTTCCACATTAAGGAGCTCTTTAAGTCCCGCGCCGATAGGGCAGACTCCGGCGATATTGCTGTTTTAATGCCAGCGATGAAAGTTCTTGCGCCTGCGCAGCTTGCACTTGGACCATGGAAAACACGGTCGTCGCTTAGTGGTGCGCCTAGATATTCCCTCGACGGCAAGGCAGTGGCCGCTTCATGGTGAAAGCAGGACAGCAACGAAGAAAAGGTACACAAAAGAAAGGCACGACGTTTCAGCCATGCTCGCAGTTACGCCGCTCCCATGCCCACGGAAGTGGTTCCACTTTAAGGGGCTCTTTTATTCCAGCGCCGATAGGACAGAGTTCGGCGATATTGCTGTTGTAATGCCAGCGATGAAAGTTCTTGCGCCTGCGCAGCTTGCACTTGGACCATGGAAAACACGGTCGTCGCTAGTGGTGCGCCTAGATATTCCCTCGACGGTAAGGCAGTGGCCGCTTCATGGTGAAAGCAGGACAGCAACGAAGAAAAGGTACACGAAAGAAAGGCATGACGTTTCAGCCATGCTAGCAGTTACGCCGCTCCCATGCCCACTGAAGTGGTTCCACATTAAGGGGCTCTTTAAATCCAGCGCCGATAGGGCAGACTCCGGCGATATTGCTGTTGTAATGCCAGCGATGAAAGTTCTTGCGCCTGCGCAGCTTGCACTTGGACGATGGAAAACACGCTCGTCGCTTTGTGGTGCGCCTAGATATTCCCTCGACGGGAAGGCAGTGGCCACTTCATGATGAAAGCAGGACAGCAACGACGAAAAGGTACACAAAAGAAAGGCACGACGTTTCAGCCATGCTAGCAGTTACGCCGCTCCCATGCCCACTGAAGTGGTTCCACATTAAGGGGCTCTTTAAGTCCAGTGCCGATAGGGCCAGACTCCGGCGATGTTGCTGTTGTAATGCCAGCGATGAAAGTACTTGCGCCTGCGCAGCTTGCACTTGGACGATGGAAAACACGGTCGTCGCTTTGTGGTGCGCCTAGATATACCCTCGACGGGAAGGCAGTGGCCGCTTCATGGTGAAAGCAGGACAGCAACGACGAAAAGGTACACAAAAGAAAGGCACGACGTCTCAGCCATGCTAGCAGTTACGCCGCTCCCATGCCCACTAAAGTGGTTCCACATTAAGGGGCTCTTTGAGTCCAGCGCCGATAGGGCAGACTCCGGCGATATTGCTGTTGTAATGGCAGCGATGAAAGTCCTTGCGCCTGCGCAGCTTGCACTTGGACGATGGAACAGACGGTCGCCGCTTTGTGGTGGGCCCGGAAATTTCCTCTACGGGATGGCAGTGGCCGCTTCATGGTGAAAGCAGGAGAGCAACGACGAAAAGCTACACAAAAGAAAGGCACGACATTTCAGCCATGCTAGCAGTTACGCCGCTCCCATGCCCACTGAAGTGGTTCCACATTAGGGGCTCTTTAATTCAAGCGCCGATAGGGCAGACTCCGGCGATATTGCTGTTTAATGCCAGCGATGAAAGTCCTTGCGCCTGCGCAGCTTGCACTTGGACGATAAAAAACACGATCGTCGCTTTGTGGTGCGCCTAGATATTCCCTCGACGGGAAGGCAGTGGCCGCTTCATGGTGAAAGCAGGACAGCAACAACGAAAAGGTACACAAAAGAAAGGCACGACGTTTCAGCCATGCTAGCAGTTACGCCGCTCCCATGCCCACTGAAGTGGTTCCACATTAGGGGCTCTTTAAGTCCAGCGCCGATAGGGCAGACTCCGGCGATATTGCTGTTGTAATGCCAGCGATGAAAGTTCTTGCGCCTGCGCAGCTTGCACTTAGAACATGGAAAATACGGTCGTCGCTTTGTGGTGCGCCTAGATATTCCCTCGACGGGAAGGCAGTGGCCGCTTCATGGTGAAAGCAGGACAGCAACGACGAAAAGCTACACAAAAGAAAGCACGACGTTTCAGCCATGCTAGCAGTTACGCCGCTCCCATGCCCACTGAAGTGGTTCCACATTAAGGGGCACTTTAAGTCCAGCGCCGATAGGGCAGACTCCGGCGATATTGCTGTTGTAATGCCAGCGATGAAAGTTCTTGCGCCTGCGCAGCTTGCACTTGGACGATGGAAAACACGCTCGTCGCTTTGTGGTGCGCCTAGATATTCCCTCGACGGGAAGGCAGTGGCCGCTTCATGGTGAAAGCAGGACAGCAACGACGAAAAGGTACACAAAAGAAAGGCACGACGTTTCAGCCATGCTAGCAGTTACGGCGCTCCCATGCCCACTGAAGTGGTTCTACATTAGGGGCTCTTTAAGTCCAGCGCCGATAGGGCAGACTCCGGCGATATTGCTGTTGTAATGCCAGCGATGAAAGTTCTTGCGCCTGCGCAGCTTGCACTTGGACCATGGAAAATACGGTCGTCGCTTTGTGGTGCGCCTAGATATTCCCTCGACGGGAAGGCAGTGGCCGCTTCATGGTGAAAGCAGGACAGCAACGACGAAAAGGTACACAAAAGAAAGGCACGACGTTTCAGCCATGCTAGCAGATACGCCGCTCCCATGCCCACTAAAGTGGTTCCATATTAAGGGGCTCTTTAATTCCAGCGCCGATAGGGCAGACTCCGGCGATATTGCTGTTGTAATGCCAGCGATGAAAGTTCTTGCGCCTGCGCAGCTTGCACTTGGACCATGGAAAATACGGTCGTCGCTTTGTGGTGCGCCTAGATATTCCCTCGACGGGAAGGCAGTGGCCGCTTCATGATGAAAGCAGGACAGCAACGACGAAAAGGTACACAAAAGAAAGGCACGACGTTTCAGTCATGCTAGCAGTTACGCTGCTCCCATGCCCACTGAAGTGGTTCCACATTAAGGAGCTCTTTAAGTCCCGCGCCGATAGGGCAGACTCCGGCGATATTGCTGTTTTAATGCCAGCGATGAAAGTTCTTGCGCCTGCGCAGCTTGCACTTGGACCATGGAAAACACGGTCGTCGCTAGTGGTGCGCCTAGATATTCCCTCGACGGTAAGGCAGTGGCCGCTTCATGGTGAAAGCAGGACAGCAACGAAGAAAAGGTACACAAAAGAAAGGCACGACGTTTCAGCCATGCTAGCAGTTACGCCGCTCCCATGCCCACTGAAGTGGTTCCACATTAAGGGGCTCTTTAAATCCAGCGCCGATAGGCCAGACTCCGGCGATATTGCTGTTGTAATGCCAGCGATGAAAGTTCTTGCGCCTGCGCAGCTTGCACTTGGACGATGGAAAACACGCTCGTCGCTTTGTGGTGCGCCTAGATATTCCCTCGACGGGAAGGCAGTGGCCACTTCATGATGAAAGCAGGACAGCAACGACGAAAAGGTACACAAAAGAAAGGCACGACGTTTCAGCCATGCTAGCAGTTACGCCGCTCCCATGCCCACTGAAGTGGTTCCACATTAAGGGGCTCTTTAAGTCCAGTGCCGATAGGGCCAGACTCCGGCGATGTTGCTGTTGTAATGCCAGCGATGAAAGTTCTTGCGCCTGCGCAGCTTCCACTTGGACCATGGAAAATACGGTCGTCGCTTTGTGGTGCGCCTAGATATTCCCTCGACGGGAAGGCAGTGGCCGCTTCATGGTGAAAGCAGGACAGCAACGACGAAAAGGTACACAAAAGAAAGGCACGACGTTTCAGCCATGCTAGCAGTTACGCCGCTCCCATGCCCACTGAAGTGGTTTCACATTAAGGGGCTCTTTAAGTCCAGCGCCGATAGGGCAGACTCCGGCGATGTTGCTGTTGTAATACCAGCCATGAAAGTTCTTGCGCCTGCGCAGCTTGCACTTGGACGATGGAAAATACGCTCGTCGCTTTGTGGTGCGCCTAGATATTCCCTCGACGGGAAGGCAGTGGCCGCTTCATGGTGAAAGCAGGACAGCAACGACGAAAAGGTACACAAAAGAAAGGCACGACGTTTCAGCCATGCTAGCAGTTACGGCACCCCCATGCCCACTGAAGTGGTTCTACATTAGGGGCTCTTTAAGTCCAGCACCGATAGGGCAGACTCCGGCGATATTGCTGTTGTAATTCCAGCGATGAAAGTTCTTGCGCCTGCGCAGCTTGCACTTGGACCATGGAAAATACGGTCGTCGCTTTGTGGTGCGCCTAGATATTCCCTCGACGGGAAGGCAGTGGCCGCTTCATGGTGAAAGCAGGACAGCAACGACGAAAAGGTACACAAAAGAAAGGCACGACGTTTCAGCCATGCTAGCAGTTACGCCGCTCCCATGCCCACTAAAGTGGTTCCATATTAAGGGGCTCTTTAATTCCAGCGCCGATAGGGCAGACTCCGGCGATATTGCTGTTGTAATGCCAGCGATGAAAGTTCTTGCGCCTGCGCAGCTTGCACTTGGACCATGGAAAATACGGTCGTCGCTTTGTGGTGCGCCTAGATATTCCCTCGACGGTAAGGCAGTGGCCGCTTCATGGTGAAAGCAGGACAGCAACGAAGAAAAGGTACACAAAAGAAAGGCACGACGTTTCAGCCATGCTAGCAGTTACGCCGCTCCCATGCCCACTGAAGTGGTTCCACATTAAGGGGCTCTTTAAATCCAGCGCCGATAGGGCAGACTCCGGCGATATTGCTGTTGTAATGCCAGCGATGAAAGTTCTTGCGCCTGCGCAGCTTGCACTTGGACGATGGAAAACACGCTCGTCGCTTTGTGGTGCGCCTAGATATTCCCTCGACGGGAAGGCAGTGGCCACTTCATGATGAAAGCAGGACAGCAACGACGAAAAGGTACACAAAAGAAAGGCACGACGTTTCAGCCATGCTAGCAGTTACGCCGCTCCCATGCCCACTGAAGTGGTTCCACATTAAGGGGCTCTTTAAGTCCAGTGCCGATAGGGCCAGACTCCGGCGATGTTGCTGTTGTAATGCCAGCGATGAAAGTTCTTGCGCCTGCGCAGCTTCCACTTGGACCATGGAAAATACGGTCGTCGCTTTGTGGTGCGCCTAGATATTCCCTCGACGGGAAGGCAGTGGCCGCTTCATGGTGAAAGCAGGACAGCAACGACGAAAAGGTACACAAAAGAAAGGCACGACGTTTCAGCCATGCTAGCAGTTACGCCGCTCCCATGCCCACTGAAGTGGTTTCACATTAAGGGGCTCTTTAAGTCCAGCGCCGATAGGGCAGACTCCGGCGATGTTGCTGTTGTAATACCAGCGATGAAAGTTCTTGCGCCTGCGCAGCTTACACTTGGACCATGGAAAACACGGTCGTCGCTTTGTGGTGCGCCTAGATATTCCCTCGACGGGAAGGCAGTGGCCGCTTTATGATGAAAGCAGGACAGCAACGACGAAAAGGTACACAAAAGAAATGCACGACGTTTCAGCCATGCTAGCAGTTACGCCGCTCCCATGCCCACTGAAGTGGTTCCACATTAAGGGGCTCTTTAAGTCCAGCGCCGATAGGGGAGACTCCGGCGATGTTGCTGTTGTAATGCCAGCGATGAAAGTCCTTGCTCCTGCGCAGCTTGCACTTGGACGATGGAAAACACGGTCGTCGCTTTGTGGTGCGCCTAGATATTCCCTCGACGGCAAGGCAGTGGCCGCTTCGTGGTGAAAGCAGGACAGCAACGACGAAAAGCTGCACAAAAGAAAGGCACGACGTTTCAGCCATGCTAGCAGTTACGCCGCTCCCATGCCCACTGATGTGGTTCCACATTAGGGGCTCTTTAAGTCCAGCGCCGATAGGGCAGACTCCGGCGATATTGCTGTTGTAATGCCAGCGATGAAAGTCCTTGCGCCTGCGCAGCTTGCACTTGGACGATGGAAAACACGCTCGTCGCTTTGTGGTGCGCCTAGATATTCCCTCGAAGGGAAGGCAGTGGCCGCTTCATGGTGAAAGCAGGACAGCAACGACGAAAAGGTACACAAAAGAAAGGCACGACGTTTCGCCATGCTAGCAGTTACGTCGCTCCCATGCCCACTGAAGTGGTTCCACATTAGGGGCTCTTTAAGTCCAGCACCGATAGGGCAGACTCCGGCGATATTGCTGTTGTAATGCCAGCGATGAAAGTCCTTGCGCCTGCGCAGCTTGCACTTGGACGATGGAAAACACGGTCGTCGCTTTGTGGTGGGCCCGGAAATTTCCTCTAGGGGATGGCAGTGGCCGCTTCATGGTGAAAGCAGGAGAGCAACGACGAAAAGCTACACAAAAGAAAGGCACGACATTTCAGCCATGCTAGCAGTTACGCCGCTTCCATGCCCACTGAAGTGGTTCCACATTAGGGGCTCTTTAATTCAAGCGCCGATAGGGCAGACTCCGGCGATATTGCTGTTGTAATGCCAGCGATGAAAGTCCTTGCGCCTGCGCAGCTTGCACTTGGACGATGGAAAACACGGTCGTCGCTTTGTGGTGCGCCTAGATATTCCCTCGACGGGAAGGCAGTGGCCGCTTCATGGTGAAAGCAGGACAGCAACGACGAAAAGCTACACAAAAGAAAGGCACGACGTTTCAGCCATGCTAGCAGGTACGCCGCTCCCATGCCCACTAAAGTGGTTCCACATTAAGGGGCTCTTTAAGTCCAGCGCCCATAGGGCAGACTCCGGCGATATTGCTGTTGTAATGCCAGCGGTGAAAGTTCTTGCGCCTGCGCAGCTTGCACTTGGACGATGGAAAACACGCTCGTCGATTAGTGGTGCGCCTAGATATTCCCTCGACGGGAAGGCAGTGGCCGCTTCATGGTGAAAGCAGGACAGCAACGACGAAAAGGTACACAAAAGAAAGGCACGACGTTTCAGCCATGCTAGCAGGTACGCCGCTCCCATGCCCACTAAAGTGGTTCCACATTAAGGGGCTCTTTAAGTCCAGCGCCGATAGGGCAGACTCCGGCGATATTGCTGTTTAATGCCAGCGATGAAAGTCCTTGCGCCTGCGCAGCTTGCACTTGGACGATAAAAAACACGATCGTCGCTTTGTGGTGCGCCTAGATATTCCCTCGACGGGAAGGCAGGGGCCGCTTCATGGTGAAAGCAGGACAGCAACGACGAAAAGGTACACAAAAGAAAGGCCCGACGTTTCAGCCATGCTAGCAGTTACGCCGCTCCCATGCCCACTGAAGTGGTTCCACATTAAGGGGCTCTTTAAGTCCAGCGCCGATAGGGCAGACTCCGGCGATATTGCTGTTGTAATGCCAGCGATGAAAGTTCTTGCGCCTGCGCAGCTTGCACTTGGACGATGGAAAACACGCTCGTCGCTTAGTGGTGCGCCTAGATATTCCCTCGACGGGAAGGCAGTGGCCGCTTCATGGTGAAAGCAGGACAGCAACGACGAAAAGGTACACAAAAGAAAGGCACGACGTTTCGCCATGCTAGCAGTTACGCCGCTCCCATGCCCACTGAAGTGGTTCCACATTAGGGGCTTTTTAAGTCCAGCGCCGATAGGGCAGACTCCGGCGATATTGCTGTTGTAATGCCAGCGATGAAAGTTCTTGCGCCTGCGCAGCTTGCACTTGGACCATGGAAAATACGGTCGTCGCTTTGTGGTGCGCCTAGATATTCGCTCGACGGGAAGGCAGTGGCCGCTTCATGGTGAAAGCAGGACAGCAACGACGAAAAGCTACACAAAAGAAAGCACGATGTTTCAGCCATGCTAGCAGTTACGCCGCTCCCATGCCCACTGAAGTGGTTCCACATTAAGGGGCACTTTAAGTCCAGCGCCGATAGGGCAGACTCCGGCGATATTGCTGTTGTAATGGCAGCGATGAAAGTTCTTGCGCCTGCGCAGCTTGCACTTGGACGATGGAAAACACGCTCGTCGCTTTGTGGTGCGCCTAGATATTCCCTCGACGGGAAGGCAGTGGCCGCTTCATGGTGAAAGCAGGACAGCAACGACGAAAAGGTACACAAAAGAAAGGCACGACGTTTCAGCCATGCTAGCAGTTACGCCGCTCCCATGCCCACTAAAGTGGTTCCATATTAAGGAGCTCTTTAATTCCAGCGCCGATAGGGCAGACTCCGGCGATATTGCTGTTGTAATGCCAGCGATGAAAGTTCTTGCGCCTGCGCAGCTTGCACTTGGACCATGGAAAATACGGTCGTCGCTTTGTGGTGCGCCTAGATATTCCCTCGACGGGAAGGCAGTGGCCGCTTCATGATGAAAGCAGGACAGCAACGACGAAAAGGTACACAAAAGAAAGGCACGACGTTTCAGTCATGCTAGCAGTTACGCTGCTCCCATGCCCACTGAAGTGGTTCCACATTAAGGAGTTAAGTCCCGCGCCGATAGGGCAGACTCCGGCGATATTTCTGTTGTAATGCCAGCGATGAAAGTTCTTGCGCCTGCGCAGCTTGCACTTGGACCATGGAAAACACGGTCGTCGCTTAGTGGTGCGCCTAGATATTCCCTCGACGGCAAGGCAGTGGCCGCTTCATGGTGAAAGCAGGACAGCAACGAAGAAAAGGTACACAAAAGAAAGGCACGACGTTTCAGCCATGCTAGCAGTTACGCCGCTCCCATGCCCACTGAAGTGGTTCCACTTTAAGGGGCTCTAAGTCCAGCGCCGATAGGACAGACTTCGGCGATATTGCTGTTGTAATGCCAGCGATGAAAGTTCTTGCGCCTGCGCAGCTTGCACTTGGACCATGGAAAACACGGTCGTCGCTTAGTGGTGCGCCTAGATATTCCCTCGACGGTAAGGCAGTGGCCGCTTCATGGTGAAAGCAGGACAGCAACGAAGAAAAGGTACACAAAAGAAAGGCACGACGTTTCAGCCATGCTAGCAGTTACGCCGCTCCCATGCCCACTGAAGTGGTTCCAGTCCAGCGCCGATAGGGCAGACTCCGGCGATGTTGCTGTTGTAATGCCAGCGATGAAAGTTCTTGCGCCTGCGCAGCTTGCACTTGGACCATGGAAAATACGGTCGTCGCTTTGTGGTGCGCCTAGATATTCCCTCGACGGGAAGGCAGTGGCCACTTCATGGTGAAAGCAGGACAGCAACGACGAAAAGGTACACAAAAGAAAGGCACGACGTTTCAGCCATGCTAGCAGTTACGCCGCTCCCATGCCAACTGAAGTGGTTCCACATTAAGGGGCTCTTTAAGTCCAGCGCCGATAGGGCAGACTCCGGCGATGTTGCTGTTGTAATGCCAGCGATGAAAGTTCTTGCGCCTGCGCAGCTTACACTTGGACCATGGAAAACACGGTCGTCGCTTTGTGGTGCGCCTAGATATTCCCTCGACGGGAAGGCAGTGGCCGCTTTATGATGAAAGCAGGACAGCAACGACGAAAAGGTACACCAAAGAAAGGCACGACGTTTCAGCCATGCTAGCAGTTCCGCCGCTCCCATGCCCACTGAAGTGGTTCCACATTAAGGGGCTCTTTAAGTCCAGCGCCGATAGGGCAGACTCCGGCGATATTGCTGTTGTAATGCCAGCGATGAAAGTCCTTGCGCCTACGCAGCTTGCACTTGGACGATGGAAAAGACGGTCGCCGCTTTGTGGTGCGCCTAGATATTCCCTCGACGGCAAGGCAGTGGCCGCTTCGTGGTGAAAGCAGGACAGCAACGACGAAAAGCTGCACAAAACAAAGGCACGACGTTTCAGCCATGCTAGCAGTTACGCCGCTCCTATGGCCACTGAAGTGGTTCCACATCAAGGGGCTCTTTAAGTCCAGCGCCGATAGGGCAGACTCCGGCGATATTGTTGTTGTAATGCCAGCGATGGAAGTCCTTGCGCCTGCGCAGCTTGCGCTTGGACGATGGAAAACACGGTCGTCGCTTTGTGGTGCGCCTAGATATTCCCTCGACGGCAAGGTAGTGGCCGCTTCGTGGTGAAAGCAGGACAGCAACGACGAAAAGCTGCACAAAAGAAAGGCACGACGTTTCAGCCATGCTAGCAGTTACGCCGCTCCCATGCCCACTGAAGTGGTTCCACATCAAGGGGCTCTTTAAGTCCAGCGCCGATAGGGCAGACTCCGGCGATATTGCTGTTGTAATGCCAGCGATGGAAGTCCTTGCGCCTGCGCAGCTTGCACTTGGACGATGGAAAACACGGTCGTCGCTTTGTGGTGCGCCTAGATATTCCCTCGACGGCAAGGCAGTGGCCGCTTCGTGGTGAAAGCAGGACAGCAACGACGAAAAGCTGCACAAAAGAAAGGCACGACGTTTCAGCCATGCTAGCAGTTACGCCGCTCCTATGGCCACTGAAGTGGTTCCACATCAAGGGGCTCTTTAAATCCAGCGCCGATAGGGCAGACTCCGGCGATATTGCTGTTGTAATGCCAGCGATGGAAGTCCTTGCGCCTGCGCAGCTTGTACTTGGACGATGGAAAACACGGTCGTCGCTTTGTGGTGCGCCTAGATATTCCCTCGACGGCAAGGCAGTGTCCGCTTCGTGGTGAAAGCAGGACAGCAACGACAAAAAGCTGCACAAAAGAAAGGCACGACGTTTCAGCCATACTAGCAGTTACGCCGCTCCTATGGCCACTGAAGTGGTTCCACATCAAGGGGCTCTTTAAGTCCAGCGCCGATAGGGCAGACTCCGGCGATGTTGCTGTTGTAATGCCAGCGATGGAAGTCCTTGCGCCTGCGCAGCTTGCACTTGGGCGATGGAAAACACGGTCGTCGCTTTGTGGTGCGCCTAGATATTCCCTCGACGGCAAGGCAGTGGCCGCTTGGTGGTGAAAGCAGGACAGCAACGAAGAAAAGCTGCACAAAAGAAAGGCACGACGCTTCTGCCACGCTAGCAGTTACGCCGCTTCTATGGCCACTGAAGTGGTTCCACATCAAGGGGCTCTTTAAGTCCTGCGCTGATAGGGCAGACTCCGGCGATATTGCTGTTGTAATGCCAGCGATGGAAGTCCTTGCGCCTGCGCAGCTTGCACTTGGACGATGGAAAACACGGTCGTCGCTTTGTGGTGCGCCTAGATATTCCCTCGACGGGAAGGCAGTGGCCGCTTTATGATGAAAGCAGGACAGCAACGACGAAAAGCTACACAAAAGAAAGGCACGACGTTTCAGCCATGCTAGCAGTTACGCCGCTCCCATGCCCACTGAAGTGGTTCCACATTAAGAGGCTCTTTAAGTCCAGCGCCGATAGGGCAGACTCCGGCGATATTGCTGTTGTAATGCCAGCGATGGAAGTCCTTGCGCCTGCGCAGCTTGCACTTGGACGATGGAAAACACGGTCGTCGCTTTGTGGTGCGCCTAGATATTCCCTCGACGGCAAGGCAGTGGCCGCTCGTGGTGAAAGCGGGACAGCAACGACGAAAAGCTGCACAAAAGAAAGGCACGACGTTTCAGCCATGCTAGCAGTTACGCCGCTCCCATGCCCACTGATGTGGTTCCACATTAGGGGCTCTTTAAGTCCAGCGCCGATAGGGCAGACTCCGGCGATATTGCTGTTGTAATGCCAGCGATGAAAGTCCTTGCGCCTGCGCAGCTTGCACTTGGACGATGGAAAACACGCTCGTCGCTTTGTGGTGCGCCTAGATATTCCCTCGACGGGAAGGCAGTGGCCGCTTCATGGTGAAAGCAGGACAGCAACGACGAAAAGGTACACAAAAGAAAGGCACGACGTTTCGCCATGCTAGCAGTTACGCCGCTCCCATGCCCACTGAAGTGGTTCCACATTAGGGGCTCTTTAAGTCCAGCACCGATAGGGCAGACTCCGGCGATATTGCTGTTGTAATGCCAGCGATGAAAGTCCTTGCGCCTGCGCAGCTTGCACTTGGACGATGGAAAACACGGTCGTCGCTTTGTGGTGCGCCTAGATATACCCTCGACGGGATGGCAGTGGCCGCTTCTTGGTGAAAGCAGGACAGCAACGACGAAAAGGTACACAAAAGAAAGGCACGACGTCTCAGCCATGCTAGCAGTTACGCCGCTCCCATGCCCACTAAAGTGGTTCCACATTAAGGGGCTCTTTGAGTCCAGCGCCGATAGGGCAGACTCCGGCGATATTGCTGTTGTAATGGCAGCGATGAAAGTCCTTGCGCCTGCGCAGCTTGCACTTGGACGATGGAAAACACGCTCGTCGCTTTGTGGTGCGCCTAGATATTCCCTCGACGGGAAGGCAGTGGCCGCTTCATGGTGAAAGCAGGACAGCAACGACGAAAAGGTACACAAAAGAAAGGCACGACGTTTCGCCATGCTAGCAGTTACGCCGCTCCCATGCCCACTGAAGTAGTTCCACATTAGGGGCTCTTTAAGTCCAGCGCCGATAGGGCACACTCCGGCGATATTGCTGTTGTAATGCCAGCGATGAAAGTCCTTGCGCCTACGCAGCTTGCACTTGGACGATGGAACAGACGGTCGCCGCTTTGTGGTGGGCCCGGAAATTTCCTCTAGGGGATGGCAGTGGCCGCTTCATGGTGAAAGCAGGAGAGCAACGACGAAAAGCTACACAAAAGAAAGGCACGACATTTCAGCCATGCTAGCAGTTACGCCGCTGCCATGCCCACTGAAGTGGTTCCACATTAGGGGCTCTTTAATTCAAGCGCCGATAGGGCAGACTCCGGCGATATTGCTGTTGTAATGCCAGCGATGAAAGTCCTTGCGCCTGCGAAGCTTGCACTTGGACGATGGAAAACACGGTCGTCGCTTTGTGGTGCGCCTAGATATTCCCTCGACGGGAAGGCAGTGGCCGCTTCATGGTGAAAGCAGGACAGCAACGAAGAAAAGCTGCACAAAAGAAAGGCACGACGCTTCTGCCACGCTAGCAGTTACGCCGCTTCTATGGCCACTGAAGTGGTTCCACATCAAGGGGCTCTTTAAGTCCTGCGCTGATAGGGCAGACTCCGGCGATATTGCTGTTGTAATGCCAGCGATGGAAGTCCTTGCGCCTGCGCAGCTTGCACTTGGACGATGGAAAACACGGTCGTCGCTTTGTGGTGCGCCTAGATATTCCCTCGACGGGAAGGCAGTGGCCGCTTTATGATGAAAGCAGGACAGCAACGACGAAAAGCTACACAAAAGAAAGGCACGACGTTTCAGCCATGCTAGCAGTTACGCCGCTCCCATGCCCACTGAAGTGGTTCCACATTAAGAGGCTCTTTAAGTCCAGCGCCGATAGGGCAGACTCCGGCGATATTGCTGTTGTAATGCCAGCGATGGAAGTCCTTGCGCCTGCGCAGCTTGCACTTGGACGATGGAAAACACGGTCGTCGCTTTGTGGTGCGCCTAGATATTCCCTCGACGGCAAGGCAGTGGCCGCTCGTGGTGAAAGCGGGACAGCAACGACGAAAAGCTGCACAAAAGAAAGGCACGACGTTTCAGCCATGCTAGCAGTTACGCCGCTCCCATGCCCACTGATGTGGTTCCACATTAGGGGCTCTTTAAGTCCAGCGCCGATAGGGCAAACTCCGGCGATATTGCTGTTGTAATGCCAGCGATGAAAGTCCTTGCGCCTGCGCAGCTTGCACTTGGACGATGGAAAACACGCTCGTCGCTTTGTGGTGCGCCTAGATATTCCCTCGACGGGAAGGCAGTGGCCGCTTCATGGTGAAAGCAGGACAGCAACGACGAAAAGGTACACAAAAGAAAGGCACGACGTTTCGCCATGCTAGCAGTTACGCCGCTCCCATGCCCACTGAAGTGGTTCCACATTAGGGGCTCTTTAAGTCCAGCACCGATAGGGCAGACTCCGGCGATATTGCTGTTGTAATGCCAGCGATGAAAGTCCTTGCGCCTGCGCAGCTTGCACTTGGACGATGGAAAACACGGTCGTCGCTTTGTGGTGCGCCTAGATATACCCTCGACGGGATGGCAGTGGCCGCTTCTTGGTGAAAGCAGGACAGCAACGACGAAAAGGTACACAAAAGAAAGGCACGACGTCTCAGCCATGCTAGCAGTTACGCCGCTCCCATGCCCACTAAAGTGGTTCCACATTAAGGGGCTCTTTGAGTCCAGCGCCGATAGGGCAGACTCCGGCGATATTGCTGTTGTAATGGCAGCGATGAAAGTCCTTGCGCCTGCGCAGCTTGCACTTGGACGATGGAAAACACGCTCGTCGCTTTGTGGTGCGCCTAGATATTCCCTCGACGGGAAGGCAGTGGCCGCTTCATGGTGAAAGCAGGACAGCAACGACGAAAAGGTACACAAAAGAAAGGCACGACGTTTCGCCATGCTAGCAGTTACGCCGCTCCCATGCCCACTGAAGTAGTTCCACATTAGGGGCTCTTTAAGTCCAGCGCCGATAGGGCACACTCCGGCGATATTGCTGTTGTAATGCCAGCGATGAAAGTCCTTGCGCCTACGCAGCTTGCACTTGGACGATGGAACAGACGGTCGCCGCTTTGTGGTGGGCCCGGAAATTTCCTCTAGGGGATGGCAGTGGCCGCTTCATGGTGAAAGCAGGAGAGCAACGACGAAAAGCTACACAAAAGAAAGGCACGACATTTCAGCCATGCTAGCAGTTACGCCGCTGCCATGCCCACTGAAGTGGTTCCACATTAGGGGCTCTTTAATTCAAGCGCCGATAGGGCAGACTCCGGCGATATTGCTGTTGTAATGCCAGCGATGAAAGTCCTTGCGCCTGCGAAGCTTGCACTTGGACGATGGAAAACACGGTCGTCGCTTTGTGGTGCGCCTAGATATTCCCTCGACGGGAAGGCAGTGGCCGCTTCATGGTGAAAGCAGGACAGCAACGACGAAAAGCTACACAAAAGAAAGGCACGACGTTTCAGCCATGCTAGCAGGTACGCCGCTCCCATGCCCACTAAAGTGGTTCCACATTAAGGGGCTCTTTAAGTCCAGCGCCGATAGGGCAGACTCCGGCGATATTGCTGTTGTAATGCCAGCGATGAAAGTTCTTGCGCCTGCGCAGCTTGCACTTGGACGATGAAAAACACGCTCGTCGATTAGTGGTGCGCCTAGATATTCCCTCGACGGGAAGGCAGTGGCCGCTTCATGGTGAAAGCAGGACAGCAACGACGAAAAGGTACACAAAAGAAAGGCACGACGTTTCAGCCATGCTAGCAGGTACGCCGCTCCCATGCCCACTAAAGTGGTTCCACATTAAGGGGCTCTTTAAGTCCAGAGCCGATAGGGCAGACTCCGGCGATATTGCTGTTTAATGCCAGCGATGAAAGTCCTTGCGCCTGCGCAGCTTGCACTTGGACGATAAAAAACACGATCGTCGCTTTGTGGTGCGCCTAGATATTCCCTCGACGGGAAGGCAGTGGCCGCTTCATGGTGAAAGCAGGACAGCAACGACGAAATGGTACACAAAAGAAAGGCACGACGTTTCAGCCATGCTAGCAGTTACGCCGCTCCCATGCCCACTGAAGTGGTTCCACATTAAGGGGCTCTTTAAGTCCAGCGCCGATAGGGCAGACTCCGGCGATATTGCTGTTGTAATGCCAGCGATGAAAGTTCTTGCGCCTGCGCAGCTTGCACTTGGACGATGGAAAACACGCTCGTCGCTTAGTGGTGCGCCAAGATATTCCCTCGACGGGAAGGCAGTGGCCGCTTCATGGTGAAAGCAGGACAGCAACGACGAAAAGGTACACAAAAGAAAGGCACGACGTTTCGCCATGCTAGCAGTTACGCCGCTCCCATGCCCACTGAAGTGGTTCCACATTAGGGGCTCTTTAAGTCCAGCGCCGATAGGGCAGACTCCGGCGATATTGCTGTTGTAATGCCAGCGATGAAAGTTCTTGCGCCTGCGCAGCTTGCACTTGGACCATGGAAAATACGGTCGTCGCTTTGTGGTGCGCCTAGATATTCCCTCGACGGGAAGGCAGTGGCCGCTTCATGGTGAAAGCAGGACAGCAACGACGAAAAGCTACACAAAAGAAAGCACGACGTTTCAGCCATGCTAGCAGTTACGCCGCTCCCATGCCCACTGAAGTGGTTCCACATTAAGGGGCACTTTAAGTCCAGCGCCGATAGGGCAGACTCCGGCGATATTGCTGTTGTAATGCCAGCGATGAAAGTTCTTGCGCCTGCGCAGCTTGCACTTGGACGATGGAAAACACGCTCGTCGCTTTGTGGTGCGCCTAGATATTCCCTCGACGGGAAGGCAGTGGCCGCTTCATGGTGAAAGCAGAACAGCAACGACGAAAAGGTACACAAAAGAAAGGCACGACGTTTCAGCCATGCTAGCAGTTACGGCGCTCCCATGCCCACTGAAGTGGTTCTACATTAGGGGCTCTTTAAGTCCAGCGCCGATAGGGCAGACTCCGGCGATATTGCTGTTGTAATGCCAGCGATGAAAGTTCTTGCGCCGGCGCAGCTTGCACTTGGACCATGGAAAATACGGTCGTCGCTTTGTGGTGCGCCTAGATATTCCCTCGACGGGAAGGCAGTGGCCGCTTCATGGTGAAAGCAGGACAGCAACGACGAAAAGGTACACAAAAGAAAGGCACGACGTTTCAGCCATGCTAGCAGTTACGCCACTCCCATGCCCACTAAAGTGGTTCCATATTAAGGGGCTCTTTAATTCCAGCGCCGATAGGGCAGACTCCGGCGATATTGCTGTTGTAATGCCAGCGATGAAAGTTCTTGCGCCTGCGCAGCTTGCACTTGGACCATGGAAAATACGGTCGTCGCTTTGTGGTGCGCCTAGATATTCCCTCGACGGGAAGGCAGTGGCCGCTTCATGATGAAAGCAGGACAGCAACGACGAAAAGGTACACAAAAGAAAGGCACGACGTTTCAGTCATGCTAGCAGTTACGCTGCTCCCATGCCCACTGAAGTGGTTCCACATTAAGGAGCTCTTTAAGTCCCGCGCCGATAGGGCAGACTCCGGCGATATTGCTGTTGTAATGCCAGCGATGAAAGTTCTTGCGCCTGCGCAGCTTGCACTTGGACCATGGAAAACACGGTCGTCGCTTAGTGGTGCGCCTAGATATTCCCTCGACGGCAAGGCAGTGGCCGCTTCATGGTGAAAGCAGGACAGCAACGAAGAAAAGGTACACAAAAGAAAGGCACGACGTTTCAGCCATGCTAGCAGTTACGCCGCTCCCATGCCCACTGAAGTGGTTCCACATTAAGGGGCTCTTTAAGTCCAGCGCCGATAGGGCAGACTCCGGCGATGTTGCTGTTGTAATGCCAGCGATGAAAGTTCTTGCGCCTGCGCAGCTTGCACTTGGACCATGGAAAATACGGTCGTCGCTTTGTGGTGCGCCTAGATATTCCCTCGACGGGAAGGCAGTGGCCGCTTCATGGTGAAAGCAGGACAGCAACGACGAAAAGGTACACAAAAGAAAGGCACGACGTTTCAGCCATGCTAGCAGTTACGCCGCTCCCATGCCAACTGAAGTGGTTCCACATTAAGGGGCTCTTTAAGTCCAGCGCCGATAGGGCAGACTCCGGCGATGTTGCTGTTGTAATGCCAGCGATGAAAGTTCTTGCGCCTGCGCAGCTTGCACTTGGACCATGGAAAATACGGTCGTCGCTTTGTGGTGCGCCTAGATATTCCCTCGACGGGAAGGCAGTGGCCGCTTCATGGTGAAAGCAGGACAGCAACGACGAAAAGGTACACAAAAGAAAGGCACGACGTTTCAGCCATGCTAGCAGTTACGCCGCTCCCATGCCAACTGAAGTGGTTCCACATTAAGGGGCTCTTTAAGTCCAGCGCCGATAGGGCAGACTCCGGCGATATTGCTGTTGTAATGCCAGCGATGAAAGTCCTTGCGCCTACGCAGCTTGCACTTGGACGATGGAAAAGACGGTCGCCGCTTTGTGGTGCGCCTAGATATTCCCTCGACGGCAAGGCAGTGGCCGCTTCGTGGTGAAAGCAGGACAGCAACGACGAAAAGCTGCACAAAACAAAGGCACGACGTTTCAGCCATGCTAGCAGTTACGCCGCTCCTATGGCCACTGAAGTGGTTCCACATCAAGGGGCTCTTTAAGTCCAGCGCCGATAGGGCAGACTCCGGCGATATTGTTGTTGTAATGCCAGCGATGGAAGTCCTTGCGCCTGCGCAGCTTGCACTTGGACGATGGAAAACACTGTCGTCGCTTTGTGGTGCGCCTAGATATTCCCTCGACGGCAAGGTAGTGGCCGCTTCGTGGTGAAAGCTGGACAGCAACGACGAAAAGCTGCACAAAAGAAAGGCACGACGTTTCAGCCATGCTAGCAGTTACGCCGCTCCCATGCCCACTGAAGTGGTTCCACATTAAGGGGCACTTTAAGTCCAGCGACGATAGGGCAGACTCCGGCGATATTGCTGTTGTAATGCCAGCGATGAAAGTTCTTGCGCCTGCGCAGCTTGCACTTGGACGATGGAAAACACGCTCGTCGCTTTGTGGTGCGCCTAGATATTCCCTCGACGGGAAGGCAGTGGCCGCTTCATGGTGAAAGCAGAACAGCAACGACGAAAAGGTACACAAAAGAAAGGCACGACGTTTCAGCCATGCTAGCAGTTACGGCGCTCCCATGCCCACTGAAGTGGTTCTACATTAGGGGCTCTTTAAGTCCAGCGCCGATAGGGCAGACTCCGGCGATATTGCTGTTGTAATGCCAGCGATGAAAGTTCTTGCGCCGGCGCAGCTTGCACTTGGACCATGGAAAATACGGTCGTCGCTTTGTGGTGCGCCTAGATATTCCCTCGACGGGAAGGCAGTGGCCGCTTCATGGTGAAAGCAGGACAGCAACGACGAAAAGGTACACAAAAGAAAGGCACGACGTTTCAGCCATGCTAGCAGTTACGCCACTCCCATGCCCACTAAAGTGGTTCCATATTAAGGGGCTCTTTAATTCCAGCGCCGATAGGGCAGACTCCGGCGATATTGCTGTTGTAATGCCAGCGATGAAAGTTCTTGCGCCTGCGCAGCTTGCACTTGGACCATGGAAAATACGGTCGTCGCTTTGTGGTGCGCCTAGATATTCCCTCGACGGGAAGGCAGTGGCCGCTTCATGATGAAAGCAGGACAGCAACGACGAAAAGGTACACAAAAGAAAGGCACGACGTTTCAGTCATGCTAGCAGTTACGCTGCTCCCATGCCCACTGAAGTGGTTCCACATTAAGGAGCTCTTTAAGTCCCGCGCCGATAGGGCAGACTCCGGCGATATTGCTGTTGTAATGCCAGCGATGAAAGTTCTTGCGCCTGCGCAGCTTGCACTTGGACCATGGAAAACACGGTCGTCGCTTAGTGGTGCGCCTAGATATTCCCTCGACGGCAAGGCAGTGGCCGCTTCATGGTGAAAGCAGGACAGCAACGAAGAAAAGGTACACAAAAGAAAGGCACGACGTTTCAGCCATGCTAGCAGTTACGCCGCTCCCATGCCCACTGAAGTGGTTCCACATTAAGGGGCTCTTTAAGTCCAGCGCCGATAGGGCAGACTCCGGCGATGTTGCTGTTGTAATGCCAGCGATGAAAGTTCTTGCGCCTGCTCAGCTTGCACTTGGACCATGGAAAATACGGTCGTCGCTTTGTGGTGCGCCTAGATATTCCCTCGACGGGAAGGCAGTGGCCGCTTCATGGTGAAAGCAGGACAGCAACGACGAAAAGGTACACAAAAGAAAGGCACGACGTTTCAGCCATGCTAGCAGTTACGCCGCTCCCATGCCAACTGAAGTGGTTCCACATTAAGGGGCTCTTTAAGTCCAGCGCCGATAGGGCAGACTCCGGCGATATTGCTGTTGTAATGCCAGCGATGAAAGTCCTTGCGCCTACGCAGCTTGCACTTGGACGATGGAAAAGACGGTCGCCGCTTTGTGGTGCGCCTAGATATTCCCTCGACGGCAAGGCAGTGGCCGCTTCGTGGTGAAAGCAGGACAGCAACGACGAAAAGCTGCACAAAACAAAGGCACGACGTTTCAGCCATGCTAGCAGTTACGCCGCTCCTATGGCCACTGAAGTGGTTCCACATCAAGGGGCTCTTTAAGTCCAGCGCCGATAGGGCAGACTCCGGCGATATTGTTGTTGTAATGCCAGCGATGGAAGTCCTTGCGCCTGCGCAGCTTGCACTTGGACGATGGAAAACACTGTCGTCGCTTTGTGGTGCGCCTAGATATTCCCTCGACGGCAAGGTAGTGGCCGCTTCGTGGTGAAAGCTGGACAGCAACGACGAAAAGCTGCACAAAAGAAAGGCACGACGTTTCAGCCATGCTAGCAGTTACGCCGCTCCCATGCCCACTGAAGTGGTTCCACATCAAGGGGCTCTTTAAGTCCAGCGCCGATAGGGCAGACTCCGGCGATATTGCTGTTGTAATGCCAGCGATGGAAGTCCTTGCGCCTGCGCAGCTTGCACTTGGACGATGGAAAACACGGTCGTCGCTTTGTGGTGCGCCTAGATATTCCCTCGACGGCAAGGCAGTGGCCGCTTCGTGGTGAAAGCAGGACAGCAACGAAGAAAAGCTGCACAAAAGAAAGGCACGACGCTTCAGCCACGCTAGCAGTTACGCCGCTTCTATGGCCACTGAAGTGGTTCCACATCAAGGGGCTCTTTAAGTCCTGCGCCGATAGGGCAGACTCCGGCGATATTGCTGTTGTAATGCCAGCGATGGAAGTCCTTGCGCCTGCGCAGCTTGCACTTGGACGATGGAAAACACGGTCGTCGCTTTGTGGTGCGCCTAGATATTCCCTCGACGGGAAGGCAGTGGCCGCTTTATGATGAAAGCAGGACAGCAACGACGAAAAGCTACACAAAAGAAAGGAACGACGTTTCAGCCATGCTAGCAGTTACGCCGCTCCCATGCCCACTGAAGCGGTTCCACATTAAGAGGCTCTTTAAGTCCAGCGCCGATAGGGCAGACTCCGGCGATATTGCTGTTGTAATGCCAGCGATGGAAGTCCTTGCGCCTGCGCAGCTTGCACTTGGGCGATGGAAAACACGGTCGTCGCTTTGTGGTGCGCCTAGATATTCCCTCGACGGCAAGGCAGTGGCCGCTTGGTGGTGAAAGCAGGACAGCAACGAAGAAAAGCTGCACAAAAGAAAGGCACGACGCTTCAGCCACGCTAGCAGTTACGCCGCTTCTATGGCCACTGAAGTGGTTCCACATCAAGGGGCTCTTTAAGTCCTGCGCCGATAGGGCAGACTCCGGCGATATTGCTGTTGTAATGCCAGCGATGGAAGTCCTTGCGCCTGCGCAGCTTGCACTTGGACGATGGAAAACACGGTCGTCGCTTTGTGGTGCGCCTAGATATTCCCTCGACGGGAAGGCAGTGGCCGCTTTATGATGAAAGCAGGACAGCAACGACGAAAAGCTACACAAAAGAAAGGCACGACGTTTCAGCCATGCTAGCAGTTACGCCGCTCCCATGCCCACTGAAGTGGTTCCACATTAAGAGGCTCTTTAAGTCCAGCGCCGATAGGGCAGACTCCGGCGATATTGCTGTTGTAATGCCAGCGATGGAAGTCCTTGCGCCTGCGCAGCTTGCACTTGGACGATGGAAAACACGGTCGTCGCTTTGTGGTGCGCCTAGATATTCCCTCGACGGCAAGGCAGTGGCCGCTTCGTGGTGAAAGCGGGACAGCAACGACGAAAAGCTGCACAAAAGAAAGGCACGACGTTTCAGCCATGCTAGCAGTTACGCCGCTCCCATGCCCACTGATGTGGTTCCACATTAGGGGCTCTTTAAGTCCAGCGCCGATAGGGCAGACTCCGGCGATATTGCTGTTGTAATGCCAGCGATGAAAGTCCTTGCGCCTGCGCAGCTTGCACTTGGACGATGGAAAACACGGTCGTCGCTTTGTGGTGCGCCTAGATATACCCTCGACGGGAAGGCAGTGGCCGCTTCTTGGTGAAAGCAGGACAGCAACGACGAAAAGGTACACAAAAGAAAGGCACGGCGTCTCAGCCATGCTAGCAGTTACGCCGCTCCCATGCCCACTAAAGTGGTTCCACATTAAGGGGCTCTTTGAGTCCAGCGCCGATAGGGCAGACTCCGGCGATATTGCTGTTGTAATGGCAGCGATGAAAGTCCTTGCGCCTGCGCAGCTTGCACTTGGACGATGGAAAACACGCTCGTCGCTTTGTGGTGCGCCTAGATATTCCCTCGACGGGAAGGCAGTGGCCGCTTCATGGTGAAAGCAGGACAGCAACGACGAAAAGGTACACAAAAGAAAGGCACGACGCTTCAGCCACGCTAGCAGTTACGCCGCTCCCATGCCAACTGAAGTGGTTCCACATTAAGGGGCTCTTTAAGTCCAGCGCCGATAGGGCAGACTCCGGCGATATTGCTGTTGTAATGCCAGCGATGAAAGTCCTTGCGCCTACGCAGCTTGCACTTGGACGATGGAAAAGACGGTCGCCGCTTTGTGGTGCGCCTAGATATTCCCTCGACGGCAAGGCAGTGGCCGCTTCGTGGTGAAAGCAGGACAGCAACGACGAAAAGCTGCACAAAACAAAGGCACGACGTTTCAGCCATGCTAGCAGTTACGCCGCTCCTATGGCCACTGAAGTGGTTCCACATCAAGGGGCTCTTTAAGTCCAGCGCCGATAGGGCAGACTCCGGCGATATTGTTGTTGTAATGCCAGCGATGGAAGTCCTTGCGCCTGCGCAGCTTGCACTTGGACGATGGAAAACACTGTCGTCGCTTTGTGGTGCGCCTAGATATTCCCTCGACGGCAAGGTAGTGGCCGCTTCGTGGTGAAAGCTGGACAGCAACGACGAAAAGCTGCACAAAAGAAAGGCACGACGTTTCAGCCATGCTAGCAGTTACGCCGCTCCCATGCCCACTGAAGTGGTTCCACATCAAGGGGCTCTTTAAGTCCAGCGCCGATAGGGCAGACTCCGGCGATATTGCTGTTGTAATGCCAGCGATGGAAGTCCTTGCGCCTGCGCAGCTTGCACTTGGACGATGGAAAACACGGTCGTCGCTTTGTGGTGCGCCTAGATATTCCCTCGACGGCAAGGCAGTGGCCGCTTCGTGGTGAAAGCAGGACAGCAACGAAGAAAAGCTGCACAAAAGAAAGGCACGACGCTTCAGCCACGCTAGCAGTTACGCCGCTTCTATGGCCACTGAAGTGGTTCCACATCAAGGGGCTCTTTAAGTCCTGCGCCGATAGGGCAGACTCCGGCGATATTGCTGTTGTAATGCCAGCGATGGAAGTCCTTGCGCCTGCGCAGCTTGCACTTGGACGATGGAAAACACGGTCGTCGCTTTGTGGTGCGCCTAGATATTCCCTCGACGGGAAGGCAGTGGCCGCTTTATGATGAAAGCAGGACAGCAACGACGAAAAGCTACACAAAAGAAAGGCACGACGTTTCAGCCATGCTAGCAGTTACGCCGCTCCCATGCCCACTGAAGCGGTTCCACATTAAGAGGCTCTTTAAGTCCAGCGCCGATAGGGCAGACTCCGGCGATATTGCTGTTGTAATGCCAGCGATGGAAGTCCTTGCGCCTGCGCAGCTTGCACTTGGGCGATGGAAAACACGGTCGTCGCTTTGTGGTGCGCCTAGATATTCCCTCGACGGCAAGGCAGTGGCCGCTTGGTGGTGAAAGCAGGACAGCAACGAAGAAAAGCTGCACAAAAGAAAGGCACGACGCTTCAGCCACGCTAGCAGTTACGCCGCTTCTATGGCCACTGAAGTGGTTCCACATCAAGGGGCTCTTTAAGTCCTGCGCCGATAGGGCAGACTCCGGCGATATTGCTGTTGTAATGCCAGCGATGGAAGTCCTTGCGCCTGCGCAGCTTGCACTTGGACGATGGAAAACACGGTCGTCGCTTTGTGGTGCGCCTAGATATTCCCTCGACGGGAAGGCAGTGGCCGCTTTATGATGAAAGCAGGACAGCAACGACGAAAAGCTACACAAAAGAAAGGCACGACGTTTCAGCCATGCTAGCAGTTACGCCGCTCCCATGCCCACTGAAGTGGTTCCACATTAAGAGGCTCTTTAAGTCCAGCGCCGATAGGGCAGACTCCGGCGATATTGCTGTTGTAATGCCAGCGATGGAAGTCCTTGCGCCTGCGCAGCTTGCACTTGGACGATGGAAAACACGGTCGTCGCTTTGTGGTGCGCCTAGATATTCCCTCGACGGCAAGGCAGTGGCCGCTTCGTGGTGAAAGCGGGACAGCAACGACGAAAAGCTGCACAAAAGAAAGGCACGACGTTTCAGCCATGCTAGCAGTTACGCCGCTCCCATGCCCACTGATGTGGTTCCACATTAGGGGCTCTTTAAGTCCAGCGCCGATAGGGCAGACTCCGGCGATATTGCTGTTGTAATGCCAGCGATGAAAGTCCTTGCGCCTGCGCAGCTTGCACTTGGACGATGGAAAACACGGTCGTCGCTTTGTGGTGCGCCTAGATATACCCTCGACGGGAAGGCAGTGGCCGCTTCTTGGTGAAAGCAGGACAGCAACGACGAAAAGGTACACAAAAGAAAGGCACGGCGTCTCAGCCATGCTAGCAGTTACGCCGCTCCCATGCCCACTAAAGTGGTTCCACATTAAGGGGCTCTTTGAGTCCAGCGCCGATAGGGCAGACTCCGGCGATATTGCTGTTGTAATGGCAGCGATGAAAGTCCTTGCGCCTGCGCAGCTTGCACTTGGACGATGGAAAACACGCTCGTCGCTTTGTGGTGCGCCTAGATATTCCCTCGACGGGAAGGCAGTGGCCGCTTCATGGTGAAAGCAGGACAGCAACGACGAAAAGGTACACAAAAGAAAGGCACGACGTTTCGCCATGCTAGCAGTTACGCCGCTCCCATGCCCACTGAAGTAGTTCCACATTAGGGGCTCTTTAAGTCCAGCGCCGATAGGGCAGACTCCGGCGATATTGCTGTTGTAATGCCAGCGATGAAAGTCCTTGCGCCTACGCAGCTTGCACTTGGACGATGGAACAGACGGTCGCCGCTTTGTGGTGGGCCCGGAAATTTCCTCTAGGGGATGGCAGTGGCCACTTCATGGTGAAAGCAGGAGAGCAACGACGAAAAGCTACACAAAAGAAAGGCACGACATTTCAGCCATGCTAGCAGTTACGCCGCTCCCATGCCCACTGAAGTGGTTCCACATTAGGGGCTCTTTAATTCAAGCGCCGATAGGGCAGACTCCGGCGATATTGCTGTTGTAATGCCAGCGATGAAAGTCCTTGCGCCTGCGAAGCTTGCACTTGGACGATGGAAAACACGGTCGTCGCTTTGTGGTGCGCCTAGATATTCCCTCGACGGGAAGGCAGTGGCCGCTTCATGGTGAAAGCAGGACAGCAACGACGAAAAGCTACACAAAAGAAAGGCACGACGTTTCAGCCATGCTAGCAGGTACGCCGCTCCCATGCCCACTAAAGTGGTTCCACATTAAGGGGCTCTTTAAGTCCAGCGCCGATAGGGCAGACTCCGGCGATATTGCTGTTGTAATGCCAGCGATGAAAGTTCTTGCGCCTGCGCAGCTTGCACTTGGACGATGAAAAACACGCTCGTCGATTAGTGGTGCGCCTAGATATTCCCTCGACGGGAAGGCAGTGGCCGCTTCATGGTGAAAGCAGGACAGCAACGACGAAAAGGTACACAAAAGAAAGGCACGACGTTTCAGCCATGCTAGCAGGTACGCCGCTCCCATGCCCACTAAAGTGGTTCCACATTAAGGGGCTCTTTAAGTCCAGAGCCGATAGGGCAGACTCCGGCGATATTGCTGTTTAATGCCAGCGATGAAAGTCCTTGCGCCTGCGCAGCTTGCACTTGGACGATAAAAAACACGATCGTCGCTTTGTGGTGCGCCTAGATATTCCCTCGACGGCAAGGCAGTGGCCGCTTGGTGGTGAAAGCAGGACAGCAACGAAGAAAAGCTGCACAAAAGAAAGGCACGACGCTTCAGCCACGCTAGCAGTTACGCCGCTTCTATGGCCACTGAAGTGGTTCCACATCAAGGGGCTCTTTAAGTCCTGCGCCGATAGGGCAGACTCCGGCGATATTGCTGTTGTAATGCCAGCGATGGAAGTCCTTGCGCCTGCGCAGCTTGCACTTGGACGATGGAAAACGCGGTCGTCGCTTTGTGGTGCGCCTAGATATTCCCTCGACGGGAAGGCAGTGGCCGCTTTATGATGAAAGCAGGACAGCAACGACGAAAAGCTACACAAAAGAAAGGCACGACGTTTCAGCCATGCTAGCAGTTACGCCGCTCCCATGCCCACTGAAGCGGTTCCACATTAAGAGGCTCTTTAAGTCCAGCGCCGATAGGGCAGACTCCGGCGATATTGCTGTTGTAATGCCAGCGATGGAAGTCCTTGCGCCTGCGCAGCTTGCACTTGGGCGATGGAAAACACGGTCGTCGCTTTGTGGTGCGCCTAGATATTCCCTCGACGGCAAGGCAGTGGCCGCTTGGTGGTGAAAGCAGGACAGCAACGAAGAAAAGCTGCACAAAAGAAAGGCACGACGCTTCAGCCACGCTAGCAGTTACGCCGCTTCTATGGCCACTGAAGTGGTTCCACATCAAGGGGCTCTTTAAGTCCTGCGCCGATAGGGCAGACTCCGGCGATATTGCTGTTGTAATGCCAGCGATGGAAGTCCTTGCGCCTGCGCAGCTTGCACTTGGACGATGGAAAACACGGTCGTCGCTTTGTGGTGCGCCTAGATATTCCCTCGACGGGAAGGCAGTGGCCGCTTTATGATGAAAGCAGGACAGCAACGACGAAAAGCTACACAAAAGAAAGGCACGACGTTTCAGCCATGCTAGCAGTTACGCCGCTCCCATGCCCACTGAAGTGGTTCCACATTAAGAGGCTCTTTAAGTCCAGCGCCGATAGGGCAGACTCCGGCGATATTGCTGTTGTAATGCCAGCGATGGAAGTCCTTGCGCCTGCGCAGCTTGCACTTGGACGATGGAAAACACGGTCGTCGCTTTGTGGTGCGCCTAGATATTCCCTCGACGGCAAGGCAGTGGCCGCTTCGTGGTGAAAGCGGGACAGCAACGACGAAAAGCTGCACAAAAGAAAGGCACGACGTTTCAGCCATGCTAGCAGTTACGCCGCTCCCATGCCCACTGATGTGGTTCCACATTAGGGGCTCTTTAAGTCCAGCGCCGATAGGGCAGACTCCGGCGATATTGCTGTTGTAATGCCAGCGATGAAAGTCCTTGCGCCTGCGCAGCTTGCACTTGGACGATGGAAAACACGGTCGTCGCTTTGTGGTGCGCCTAGATATACCCTCGACGGGAAGGCAGTGGCCGCTTCTTGGTGAAAGCAGGACAGCAACGACGAAAAGGTACACAAAAGAAAGGCACGGCGTCTCAGCCATGCTAGCAGTTACGCCGCTCCCATGCCCACTAAAGTGGTTCCACATTAAGGGGCTCTTTGAGTCCAGCGCCGATAGGGCAGACTCCGGCGATATTGCTGTTGTAATGGCAGCGATGAAAGTCCTTGCGCCTGCGCAGCTTGCACTTGGACGATGGAAAACACGCTCGTCGCTTTGTGGTGCGCCTAGATATTCCCTCGACGGGAAGGCAGTGGCCGCTTCATGGTGAAAGCAGGACAGCAACGACGAAAAGGTACACAAAAGAAAGGCACGACGTTTCGCCATGCTAGCAGTTACGCCGCTCCCATGCCCACTGAAGTAGTTCCACATTAGGGGCTCTTTAAGTCCAGCGCCGATAGGGCAGACTCCGGCGATATTGCTGTTGTAATGCCAGCGATGAAAGTCCTTGCGCCTACGCAGCTTGCACTTGGACGATGGAACAGACGGTCGCCGCTTTGTGGTGGGCCCGGAAATTTCCTCTAGGGGATGGCAGTGGCCACTTCATGGTGAAAGCAGGAGAGCAACGACGAAAAGCTACACAAAAGAAAGGCACGACATTTCAGCCATGCTAGCAGTTACGCCGCTCCCATGCCCACTGAAGTGGTTCCACATTAGGGGCTCTTTAATTCAAGCGCCGATAGGGCAGACTCCGGCGATATTGCTGTTGTAATGCCAGCGATGAAAGTCCTTGCGCCTGCGAAGCTTGCACTTGGACGATGGAAAACACGGTCGTCGCTTTGTGGTGCGCCTAGATATTCCCTCGACGGGAAGGCAGTGGCCGCTTCATGGTGAAAGCAGGACAGCAACGACGAAAAGCTACACAAAAGAAAGGCACGACGTTTCAGCCATGCTAGCAGGTACGCCGCTCCCATGCCCACTAAAGTGGTTCTACATTAAGGGGCTCTTTAAGTCCAGCGCCGATAGGGCAGACTCCGGCGATATTGCTGTTGTAATGCCAGCGATGAAAGTCCTTGCGCCTGCGCAGCTTGCACTTGGACGATGAAAAACACGCTCGTCGATTAGTGGTGCGCCTAGATATTCCCTCGACGGGAAGGCAGTGGCCGCTTCATGGTGAAAGCAGGACAGCAACGACGAAAAGGTACACAAAAGAAAGGCACGACGTTTCAGCCATGCTAGCAGGTACGCCGCTCCCATGCCCACTAAAGTGGTTCCACATTAAGGGGCTCTTTAAGTCCAGAGCCGATAGGGCAGACTCCGGCGATATTGCTGTTTAATGCCAGCGATGAAAGTCCTTGCGCCTGCGCAGCTTGCACTTGGACGATAAAAAACACGATCGTCGCTTTGTGGTGCGCCTAGATATTCCCTCGACGGGAAGGCAGTGGCCGCTTCATGGTGAAAGCAGGACAGCAACGACGAAAAGGTACACAAAAGAAAGGCACGACGTTTCAGCCATGCTAGCAGTTACGCCGCTCCCATGCCCACTGAAGTGGTTCCACATTAAGGGGCTCTTTAAGTCCAGCGCCGATAGGGCAGACTCCGGCGATATTGCTGTTGTAATGCCAGCGATGAAAGTTCTTGCGCCTGCGCAGCTTGCACTTGGACGATGGAAAACACGCTCGTCGCTTAGTGGTGCGCCTAGATATTCCCTCGACGGGAAGGCAGTGGCCGCTTCATGGTGAAAGCAGGACAGCAACGACGAAAAGGTACACAAAAGAAAGGCACGACGTTTCGCCATGCTAGCAGTTACGCCGCTCCCATGCCCACTGAAGTGGTTCCACATTAGGGGCTCTTTAAGTCCAGCGCCGATAGGGCAGACTCCGGCGATATTGCTGTTGTAATGCCAGCGATGAAAGTTATTGCGCCTGCGCAGCTTGCACTTGGACCATGGAAAATATGGTCGTCGCTTTGTGGTGCGCCTAGATATTCCCTCGACGGGAAGGCAGTGGCCGCTTCATGGTGAAAGCAGGACAGCAACGACGAAAAGCTACACAAAAGAAAGCACGACGTTTCAGCCATGCTAGCAGTTACGCCGCTCCCATGCCCACTGAAGTGGTTCCACATTAAGGGGCACTTTAAGTCCAGCGCCGATAGGGCAGACTCCGGCGATATTGCTGTTGTAATGCCAGCGATGAAAGTTCTTGCGCCTGCGCAGCTTGCACTTGGACGATGGAAAACACGCTCGTCGCTTTGTGGTGCGCCTAGATATTCCCTCGACGGGAAGGCAGTGGCCGCTTCATGGTGAAAGCAGGACAGCAACGACGAAAAGGTACACAAAAGAAAGGCACGACGTTTCAGCCATGCAAGCAGCTACGGCGCTCCCATGCCCACTGAAGTGGTTCTACATTAGGGGCTCTTTAAGTCCAGCGGCGATAGGGCAGACTCCGGCGATATTGCTGTTGTAATGCCAGCGATGAAAGTTCTTGCGCCTGCGCAGCTTGCACTTGGACCATGGAAAATACGGTCGTCGCTTTGTGGTGCGCCTAGATATTCCCTCGACGGGAAGGCAGTGGCCGCTTCATGGTGAAAGCAGGACAGCAACGACGAAAAGGTACACAAAAGAAAGGCACGACGTTTCAGCCATGCTAGCAGTTACGCCGCTCCCATGCCCACTAAAGTGGTTCCATATCAAGGGGCTCTTTAATTCCAGCGCCGATAGGGCAGACTCCGGCGATATTGCTGTTTTAATGCCAGCGATGAAAGTTCTTGCGCCTGCGCAGCTTGCACTTGGACCATGGAAAATACGGTCGTCGCTTTGTGGTGCGCCTAGATATTCCCTCGACGGGAAGGCAGTGGCCGCTTCATGATGAAAGCAGGACAGCAACGACGAAAAGGTACACAAAAGAAAGGCACGACGTTTCAGTCATGCTAGCAGTTACGCTGCTCTCATGCCCACTGAAGTGCTTCCACATTAAGGAGCTGTTTAAGTCCCGCGCCGATAGGGCAGACTCCGGCGATATTGCTGTTGTAATGCCAGCGATGAAAGTTCTTGCGCCTGCGCAGCTTGCACTTGGACCATGGAAAACACGGTCGTCGCTTAGTGGTGCGCCTAGATATTCCCTCGACGGCAAGGCAGTGGCCGCTTCATGGTGAAAGCAGGACAGCAACGAAGAAAAGGTACACAAAAGAAAGGCACGACGTTTCAGCCATGCTAGCAGTTACGCCGCTCCCATGCCCACTGAAGTGGTTCCACATTAAGGGGCACTTTAAGTCCAGCGCCGATAGGGCAGACTCCGGCGATATTGCTGTTGTAATGCCAGCGATGAAAGTTCTTGCGCCTGCGCAGCTTGCACTTGGACCATGGAAAACACGCTCGGCGCTTTGTGGTGCGCCTAGATATTCCCTCGACGGGAAGGCAGTGGCCGCTTCATGGTGAAAGCAGGACAGCAACGACGAAAAGGTACACAAAAGAAAGGCACGACGTTTCAGCCATGCTAGCAGTTACGGCGCTCCCATGCCCACTGAAGTGGTTCTACATTAGGGGCTCTTTAAGTCCAGCGCCGATAGGGCAGACTCCGGCGATATTGCTGTTGTAATGCCAGCGATGAAAGTTCTTGCGCCTGCGCAGCTTGCACTTGGACCATGGAAAATACGGTCGTCGCTTTGTGGTGCGCCTAGATATTCCCTCGACGGGAAGGCAGTGGCCGCTTCATGGTGAAAGCAGGACAGCAACGACGAAAAGGTACACAAAAGAAAGGCACGACGTTTCAGCCATACTAGCAGTTACGCCGCTCCTATGGCCACTGAAGTGGTTCCACATCAAGGGGCTCTTTAAGTCCAGCGCCGATAGGGCAGACTCCGGCGATGTTGCTGTTGTAATGCCAGCGATGGAAGTCCTTGCGCCTGCGCAGCTTGCACTTGGACGATGGAAAACACGGTCGTTGCTTTGTGGTGCGCCTAGATATTCCCTCGACGGCAAGGCAGTGGCCGCTTGGTGGTGAAAGCAGGACAGCAACGAAGAAAAGCTGCACAAAAGAAAGGCACGACGCTTCAGCCACGCTAGCAGTTACGCCGCTACTATGGCCACTGAAGTGGTTCCACATCAAGGGGCTCTTTAAGTCCTGCGCCGATAGGGCAGACTCCGGCGATATTGCTGTTGTAATGCCAGCGATGGAAGTCCTTGCGCCTGCGCAGCTTGCACTTGGACGATGGAAAACACGGTCGTCGCTTTGTGGTGCGCCTAGATATTCCCTCGACGGGAAGGCAGTGGCCGCTTTATGATGAAAGCAGGACAGCAACGACGAAAAGCTACACAAAAGAAAGGCACGACGTTTCAGCCATGCTAGCAGTTACACCGCTCCCATGCCCACTGAAGTGGTTCCACATTAAGGGGCTCTTTAAGTCCAGCGCCGATAGGGCAGACTCCGGCGATATTGCTGTTGTAATGCCAGCGATGAAAGTTCTTGCGCCTGCGCGGCTTGCACTTGGACGATGGAAAACACGCTCGTCGCTTTGTGGTACGCCTAGATATTCCCTCGACGGGAAGGCAGTGGCCGCTTCATGGTGAAAGCAGGAGAGCAACGACGAAAAGCTACACAAAAGAAAGGCACGACATTTCAGCCATGCTAGCAGTTACGTCGCCCCCATGCCCACTGAAGTGGTTCCACATTAGGGGCTCTTTAGTTCAAGCGCCGATAGGGCAGACTCCGGCGATATTGCTGTTGTAATGCCAGCGATGAAAGTCCTTGCGCCTGCGAAGCTTGCACTTGGACGATGGAAAACACGGTCGTCGCTTTGTGGTGCGCCTAGATATTCCCTCGACGGGAAGGCAGTGGCCGCTTCATGGTGAAAGCACGACAGCAACGACGAAAAGCTACACAAAAGAAAGGCACGACGTTTCAGCCATGCTAGCAGGTACGCCGCTCCCATGCCCACTAAAGTGGTTCCACATTAAGGGGCTCTTTAAGTCCAGCGCCGATAGGGCAGACTCCGGCGATATTGCTGTTGTAATGCCAGCGGTGAAAGTTCTTGCGCCTGCGCAGCTTGCACTTGGACGATGGAAAACACGCTCGTCGATTAGTGGTGCGCCTAGATATTCCCTCGACGGGAAGGCAGTGGCCGCTTCATGGTGAAAGCAGGACAGCAACGACGAAAAGGTACACAAAAGAAAGGCACGACGTTTCAGCCATGCTAGCAGGTACGCCGCTCCCATGCCCACTGAAGTGGTTCCACATTAAGGGGCACTTTAAGTCCAGCGCCGATAGGGCAGACTCCGGCGATATTGCTGTTGTAATGCCAGCGATGAAAGTTCTTGCGCCTGCGCAGCTTGCACTTGGACCATGGAAAACACGCTCGTCGCTTTGTGGTGCGCCTAGATATTCCCTCGACGGGAAGGCAGTGGCCGCTTCATGGTGAAAGCAGGACAGCAACGACGAAAAGGTACACAAAAGAAAGGCACGACGTTTCAGCCATGCTAGCAGTTACGGCGCTCCCATGCCCACTGAAGTGGTTCTACATTAGGGGCTCTTTAAGTCCAGCGCCGATAGGGCAGACTCCGGCGATATTGCTGTTGTAATGCCAGCGATGAAAGTTCTTGCGCCTGCGCAGCTTGCACTTGGACCATGGAAAATACGGTCGTCGCTTTGTGGTGCGCCTAGATATTCCCTCGACGGGAAGGCAGTGGCCGCTTCATGGTGAAAGCAGGACAGCAACGACGAAAAGGTACACAAAAGAAAGGCACGACGTTTCAGCCATACTAGCAGTTACGCCGCTCCTATGGCCACTGAAGTGGTTCCACATCAAGGGGCTCTTTAAGTCCAGCGCCGATAGGGCAGACTCCGGCGATGTTGCTGTTGTAATGCCAGCGATGGAAGTCCTTGCGCCTGCGCAGCTTGCACTTGGACGATGGAAAACACGGTCGTTGCTTTGTGGTGCGCCTAGATATTCCCTCGACGGCAAGGCAGTGGCCGCTTGGTGGTGAAAGCAGGACAGCAACGAAGAAAAGCTGCACAAAAGAAAGGCACGACGCTTCAGCCACGCTAGCAGTTACGCCGCTACTATGGCCACTGAAGTGGTTCCACATCAAGGGGCTCTTTAAGTCCTGCGCCGATAGGGCAGACTCCGGCGATATTGCTGTTGTAATGCCAGCGATGGAAGTCCTTGCGCCTGCGCAGCTTGCACTTGGACGATGGAAAACACGGTCGTCGCTTTGTGGTGCGCCTAGATATTCCCTCGACGGGAAGGCAGTGGCCGCTTTATGATGAAAGCAGGACAGCAACGACGAAAAGCTACACAAAAGAAAGGCACGACGTTTCAGCCATGCTAGCAGTTACACCGCTCCCATGCCCACTGAAGTGGTTCCACATTAAGGGGCTCTTTAAGTCCAGCGCCGATAGGGCAGACTCCGGCGATATTGCTGTTGTAATGCCAGCGATGAAAGTTCTTGCGCCTGCGCGGCTTGCACTTGGACGATGGAAAACACGCTCGTCGCTTTGTGGTACGCCTAGATATTCCCTCGACGGGAAGGCAGTGGCCGCTTCATGGTGAAAGCAGGAGAGCAACGACGAAAAGCTACACAAAAGAAAGGCACGACATTTCAGCCATGCTAGCAGTTACGTCGCCCCCATGCCCACTGAAGTGGTTCCACATTAGGGGCTCTTTAGTTCAAGCGCCGATAGGGCAGACTCCGGCGATATTGCTGTTGTAATGCCAGCGATGAAAGTCCTTGCGCCTGCGAAGCTTGCACTTGGACGATGGAAAACACGGTCGTCGCTTTGTGGTGCGCCTAGATATTCCCTCGACGGGAAGGCAGTGGCCGCTTCATGGTGAAAGCAGGACAGCAACGACGAAAAGCTACACAAAAGAAAGGCACGACGTTTCAGCCATGCTAGCAGGTACGCCGCTCCCATGCCCACTAAAGTGGTTCCACATTAAGGGGCTCTTTAAGTCCAGCGCCGATAGGGCAGACTCCGGCGATATTGCTGTTGTAATGCCAGCGGTGAAAGTTCTTGCGCCTGCGCAGCTTGCACTTGGACGATGGAAAACACGCTCGTCGATTAGTGGTGCGCCTAGATATTCCCTCGACGGGAAGGCAGTGGCCGCTTCATGGTGAAAGCAGGACAGCAACGACGAAAAGGTACACAAAAGAAAGGCACGACGTTTCAGCCATGCTAGCAGGTACGCCGCTGCCATGCCCACTAAAGTGGTTCCACATTAAGGGGCTCTTTAAGTCCAGCGCCGATAGGGCAGACTCCGGCGATATTGCTGTTTAATGCCAGCGATGAAAGTCCTTGCGCCTGCGCAGCTTGCACTTGGACGATAAAAAACACGATCGTCGCTTTGTGGTGCGCCTAGATATTCCCTCGACGGGAAGGCAGTGGCCGCTTCATGGTGAAAGCAGGACAGCAACGACGAAAAGGTACACAAAAGAAAGGCACGAACTTTCAGCCATGCTAGCAGTTACGCCGCTCCCATGCCCACTGAAGTGGTTCCACATTAAGGGGCTCTTTAAGTCCAGCGCCGATAGGGCAGACTCCGGCGATATTGCTGTTGTAATGCCAGCGATGAAAGTTCTTGCGCCTGCGCAGCTTGCACTTGGACCATGGAAAACACGGTCGTCGCTTAGTGGTGCGCCTAGATATTCCCTCGACGGCAAGGCAGTGGCCGCTTCATGGTGAAAGCAGGACAGCAACGAAGAAAAGGTACACAAAAGAAAGGCACGACGTTTCAGCCATGCTAGCAGTTACGCCGCTCCCATGCCCACTGAAGTGGTTCCACTTTAAGGGGCTCTAAGTCCAGCGCCGATAGGACAGACTTCGGCGATATTGCTGTTGTAATGCCAGCGATGAAAGTTCTTGCGCCTGCGCAGCTTGCACTTGGACCATGGAAAACACGGTCGTCGCTTAGTGGTGCGCCTATATATTCCTTCGACGGGATGGCAGTGGCCGCTTCATGGTGAAAGCAGGACAGCAACGAAGAAAAGGTACACAAAAGAAAGGCACGACGTTTCAGCCATGCTAGCAGTTACGCCGCTCCCATGCCCACTGAAGTGGTTCCACATTAAGGGGCTCTTTAAGTCCAGCGCCGATAGGGCAGACTCCGGCGATGTTGCTGTTGTAATGCCAGCGATGAAAGTTCTTGCGCCTGCGCAGCTTGCACTTGGACCATGGAAAATACGGTCGTCGCTTTGTGGTGCGCCTAGATATTCCCTCGACGGGAAGGCAGTGGCCGCTTCATGGTGAAAGCAGGACAGCAACGACGAAAAGGTACACTAAAGAAAGGCACGACGTTTCAGCCATGCTAGCAGTTACGCCGCTCCCATGCCCACTAAAGTGGTTCCATATTAAGGGGCTCTTAAATTCCAGCGCCGATAGGGCAGACTCCGGCGATATTGCTGTTGTAATGCCAGTGATGAAAGTTCTTGCGCCTGCGCAGCTTGCACTTGGACCATGGAAAATACGGTCGTCGCTTTGTGGTGCGCCTAGATATTCCCTCGACGGGAAGGCAGTGGCCGCTTCATGATGAAAGCAGGACAGCAACGACGAAAAGGTACACAAAAGAAAGGCACGACGTTTCAGTCATGCTAGCAGTTACGCTGCTCCCATGCCCACTGAAGTGGTTCCACATTAAGGAGCTCTTTAAGTCCCGCGCCGATAGGGCAGACTCCGGCGATATTGCTGTTGTAATGCCAGCGATGAAAGTTCTTGCGCCTGCGCAGCTTGCACTTGGACGATGGAAAACACGCTCGTCGCTTTGTGGTGCGCCTAGATATTCCCTCGACGGGAAGGCAGTGGCCGCTTCATGGTGAAAGCAGGACAGCAACGACGAAAAGGTACACAAAAGAAAGGCACGACGTTTCAGCCATGCTAGCAGTTACGGCGCTCCCATGCCCACTGAAGTGGTTCTACATTAGGGGCTCTTTAAGTCCAGCGCCGATAGGGCAGACTCCGGCGATATTGCTGTTGTAATGCCAGCGATGAAAGTTCTTGCGCCTGCGCAGCTTGCACTTGGACCATGGAAAATACGGTCGTCACTTTGTGGTGCGCCTAGATATTCCCTCGACGGGAAGGCAGTGGCCGCTTCATGGTGAAAGCAGGACAGCAACGACGAAAAGGTACACAAAAGAAAGGCACGACGTTTCAGCCATGCTAGCAGTTACTCCGCTCCCATGCCCACTAAAGTGGTTCCATATTAAGGGGCTCTTTAATTCCAGCGCCGAGAGGGCAGACTCCGGCAATATTGCTGTTGTAATGCCAGCGATGAAAGTTCTTGCGCCTGCGCAGCTTGCACTTGGACCATGGAAAATACGGTCGTCGCTTTGTGGTGCGCCTAGATATTCCCTCGACGGGAAGGCAGTGGCCGCTTCATGATGAAAGCAGGACAGCAACGACGAAAAGGTACACAAAAGAAAGGCACGACGTTTCAGTCATGCTAGCAGTTACGCTGCTCCCATGCCCACTGAAGTGGTTCCACATTAAGGAGCTCTTTAAGTCCCGCGCCGATAGGGCAGACTCCGGCGATATTGCTGTTGTAATGCCAGCGATGAAAGTTCTTGCGCCTGCGCAGCTTGCACTTGGACGATGGAAAACACGGTCGTCGCTTAGTGGTGCGCCTAGATATTCCCTCGACGGCAAGGCAGTGGCCGCTTCATGGTGAAAGCAGGACAGCAACGAAGAAAGGGTACACAAAAGAAAGGCACGACGTTTCAGCCATGCTAGCAGTTACGCCGCTCCCATGCCCACTGAAGTGGTTCCACATTAGGGGCTCTTTAAGTCCAGCGCCGATAGGGCAGACTTCGGCGATATTGCTGTTGTAATGCCAGCGATGAAAGTTCTTGTGCCTGCGCAGCTTGCACTTGGACCATGGAAAATACGGTCGTCGCTTAGTGGTGCGCCTAGATATTCCCTCGACGGAAAGGCAGTGGCCGCTTCATGGTGAAAGCAGGACAGCAACGAAGAAAAGGTACACAAAAGAAAGCACGACGTTTCAGCCATGCTAGCAGTTACGCCGCTCCCATGCCCACTGAAGTGGTTCCACATTAAGGGGCACTTTAAGTCCAGCGCCGATAGGGCAGACTCCGGCGATATTGCTGTTGTAATGCCAGCGATGAAAGTTCTTGCGCCTGCGCAGCTTGCACTTGGACGATGGAAAACACGCTCGTCGCTTTGTGGTGCGCCTAGGTATTCCCTCGACGGGAAGGCAGTGGCCGCTTCATGGTGAAAGCAGGACAGCAACGACGAAAAGGTACACAAAAGAAAGGCACGACGTTTAAGCCATGCTAGCAGTTACGGCGCTCCCATGCCCACTGAAGTGGTTCTACATTAGGGGCTCTTTAAGTCCAGCGCCGATAGGGCAGACTCCGGCGATATTGCTGTTGTAATGCCAGCGATGAAAGTTCTTGCGCCTGCGCAGCTTGCACTTGGACCATGGAAAATACGGTCGTCGCTTTGTGGTGCGCCTAGATATTCCCTCGACGGGAAGGCAGTGGCCGCTTCATGGTGAAAGCAGGACAGCAACGACGAAAATGTACCCAAAAGAAAGGTACGACGTTTCAGCCATGCTAGCAGTTACGCCGCTCCCATGCCCACTGAAGTGGTTCCACATTAGGGGCTCTTTAAGTCCTGCGCCGATAGGGCAGACTCCGGCGATATTGCTGTTGTAATGCCAGCGATGGAAGTCCTTGCGCCTGCGCAGCTTGCACTTGGACGATGGAAAACACGGTCGTCGCTTTGTGGTGCGCCTAGATATTCCCTCGACGGGAAGGCAGTTGCCGCTTTATGATGAAAGCAGGACAGCAACGACGAAAAGCTACACAAAAGAAAGGCACGACGTTAAAGCCATGCTAGCAGTTACGCCGCTCCCATGCCCACTGAAGTGGTTCCACATTAAGGGGCTCTTTAAGTCCAGCGCCGATAGGGCAGACTCCGGCGATATTGCTGTTGTAATGCCAGCGATGAAAGTTCTTGCGCCTGCGCAGCTTGCACTTGGACGATGGAAAACACGCTCGTCGCTTTGTGGTGTGCCTAGATATTCCCTCGACGGGAAGGCAGTGGCCACTTCATGATGAAAGCAGGACAGCAACGAAGAAAGGGTACACAAAAGAAAGGCACGACGTTTCAGCCATGCTAGCAGTTACGCCGCTCCCATGCCCACTGAAGTGGTTCCACATTAGGGGCTCTTTAAGTCCAGCGCCGATAGGGCCAGACTCCAGCGATGTTGCTGTTGTAATGCCAGCGATGAAAGTTCTTGCGCCTGCGCAGCTTGCACTTGGACCATGGAAAATACGGTCGTCGCTTTGTGGTGCGCCTAGATATTCCCTCGACGGGAAGGCAGTGGCCGCTTCATGGTGAAAGCAGGACAGCAACGACGAAAAGGTACACAAAAGAAAGGCACGACGTTTCAGCCATGCTAGCAGTTACGCCGCTCCCATGCCCACTGAAGTGGTTCCACATTAAGGGGCTCTTTAAGTCCAGCGCCGATAGGGCAGACTCCGGCGATGTTGCTGTTGTAATGCCAGCGATGAAAGTTCTTGCGCCTGCGCAGCTTACACTTGGACCATGGAAAACACGGTCGTCGCTTTGTGGTGGGCCTAGATATTCCCTCGACGGGAAGGCAGTGGCCGCTTTATGATGAAAGCAGGACAGCAACGACGAAACGGTACACAAAAGAAAGGCACGACGTTTCAGCCATGCTAGCAGTTACGCCGCTCCCATGCCCACTGAAGTGGTTCCACATTAAGGGGCTCTTTAAGTCCAGCGCCGATAGGGCAGACTCCGGCGATGTTGCTGTTGTAATGCCAGCGATGAAAGTTCTTGCGCCTGCGCAGCTTACACTCGGACCATGGAAAACACGGTCGTCGCTTTGTGGTGCGCCTAGATATTCCCTCGACGGGAAGGCAGTGGCCGCTTTATGATGAAAGCAGGACAGCAACGACGAAAAGGTACACAAAAGAAAGGCACGACGTTTCAGCCATGCTAGCAGTTACGCCGCTCCCATGCCCACTGAAGTGGTTCCACATTAAGGGGCTCTTTAAGTCCAGCGCCGATAGGGCAGACTCCGGCGATATTGCTGTTGTAATGCCAGCGATGAAAGTCCTTGCGCCTACGCAGCTTGCACTTGGACGATGGAAAAGGCGGTCGCCGCTTTGTGGTGCGCCTAGATATTCCCTCGACGGCAAGGCAGTGGCCGCTTCGTGGTGAAAGCAGGACAGCAACGACGAAAAGCTGCACAAAACAAAGGCACGACGTTTCAGCCATGCTAGCAGTTACACCGCTCCTATGGCCACTGAAGTGGTTCCACATCAAGGGGCTCTTTAAGTCCAGCGCCGATAGGGCAGACTCCGGCGATATTGTTGTTGTAATGCCAGCGATGGAAGTCCTTGCGCCTGCGCAGCTTGCACTTGGACGATGGAAAACACGGTCGTCGCTTTGTGGTGCGCCTAGATATTCCCTCGACGGCAAGGCAGTGGCCGCTTCGTGGTGAAAGCAGGACAGCAACGACGAAAAGCTGCACAAAAGAAAGGCACGACGTTTCAGCCATGCTAGCAGTTACGCCGCTCCTATAGCCACTGAAGTGGTTCCACATCAAGGGGCTCTTTATGTTCAGCGCCGATAGGGCAGACTCCGGCGATATTGCTGTTGTAATGCCAGCGATGGAAGTCCTTGCGCCTGCGCAGCTTGTACTTGGACGATGGAAAACACGGTCGTCGCTTTGTGGTGCGCCTAGATATTCCCTCGACGGCAAGGCAGTGGCCGCTTCGTGGTGAAAGCAGGACAGCAACGACGAAAAGCCGCACAAAAGAAAGGCACGACGTTTCAGCCATACTAGCAGTTACGCCGCTCCTATGGCCACTGAAGTGGTTCCACATCAAGGGGCTCTTTAAGTCCAGCGCCGATAGGGCAGACTCCGGCGATATTGCTGTTTTAATGCCAGCGATGGAAGTCCTTGCGCCTGCGCAGCTTGCACTTGGACGATGGAAAACACGGTCGTCGCTTTGTGGTGCGCCTAGATATTCCCTCGACGGCAAGGCAGTGGCCGCTTGGTGGTGAAAGCAGGACAGCAACGAAGAAAAGCTGCACAAAAGAAAGGCACGACGCTTCAGCCACGCTAGCAGTTACGCCGCTTCTATGGCCACTGAAGTGGTTCCACATCAAGGGGCTCTTTAAGTCCTGCGCCGATAGGGCAGACTCCGGCGATGTTGCTGTTGTAATGCCAGCGATGAAAGTTCTTGCGCCTGCGCAGCTTGCACTTGGACCATGGAAAATACGGTCGTCGCTTTGTGGTGCGCCTAGATATTCCCTCGACGGGAAGGCAGTGGCCGCTTCATGGTGAAAGCAGGACAGCAACGACGAAAAGGTACACAAAAGAAAGGCACGACGTTTCAGCCATGCTAGCAGTTACGCCACTCCCATGCCCACTGAAGTGGTTCCACATTAAGGGGCTCTTTAAGTCCAGCGCCGATAGGGCAGACTCCGGCGATGTTGCTGTTGTAATGCCATCGATGAAAGTTCTTGCGCCTGCGCAGCTTACACTTGGACCATGGAAAACACGGTCGTCGCTTTGTGGTGCGCCTAGATATTCCCTCGACGGGAAGGCAGTGGCCGCTTTATGATGAAAGCAGGACAGCAACGACGAAAAGGTACACAAAAGAAAGGCACGACGTTTCAGCCATGCTAGCAGTTACGCCGCTCCCATGCCCACTGAAGTGGTTCCACATTAAGGGGCTCTTTAAGTCCAGCGCCGATAGGGCAGACTCCGGCGATATTGCTGTTGTAATGCCAGCGATGAAAGTCATTGCGCCTACGCAGCTTGCACTTGGACGATGGAAAAGACGGTCGCCGCTTTGTGGTGCGCCTAGATATTCCCTCGACGGCAAGGCAGTGGCCGCTTCGTGGTGAAAGCAGGACAGCAACGACGAAAAGGTACACTAAAGAAAGGCACGACGTTTCAGTCATGCTAGCAGTTACGCTGCTCCCATGCCCACTGAAGTGGTTCCACATTAAGGAGCTCTTTAAGTCCCGCGCCGATAGGGCAGACTCCGGCGATATTGCTGTTGTAATGCCAGCGATGAAAGTTCTTGCGCCTGCGCAGCTTGCACTTGGACGATGGAAAACACGGTCGTCGCTTAGTGGTGCGCCTAGATATTCCCTCGACGGCAAGGCAGTGGCCGCTTCATGGTGAAAGCAGGACAGCAACGAAGAAAGGGTACACAAAATAAAGGCACGACGTTTCAGCCATGCTAGCAGTTACGCCGCTCCCATGCCCACTGAAGTGGTTCCACATTAGGGGCTCTTTAAGTCCAGCGCCGATAGGGCAGACTTCGGCGATATTGCTGTTGTAATGCCAGCGATGAAAGTTCTTGCGCCTGCGCAGCTTGCACTTGGACCATGGAAAATACGGTCGTCGCTTAGTGGTGCGCCTAGATATTCCCTCGACGGAAAGGCAGTGGCCACTTCATGGTGAAAGCAGGACAGCAACGAAGAAAAGGTACACAAAAGAAAGCACGACGTTTCAGCCATGCTAGCAGTTACGCCGCTCCCATGCCCACTGAAGTGGTTCCACATTAAGGGGCACTTTAAGTCCAGCGCCGATAGGGCAGACTCCGGCGATATTGCTGTCGTAATGCCAGCGATGAAAATTCTTGCGCCTGCGCAGCTTGCACTTGGACGATGGAAAACACGCTCGTCGCTTTGTGGTGCGCCTAGGTATTCCCTCGACGGGAAGGCAGTAGCCGCTTTATGATGAAAGCAGGACAGCAACGACGAAAAGCTACACAAAAGAAAGGCACGACGTTAAAGCCATGCTAGCAGTTACGCCGCTCCCATGCCCACTGAAGTGGTTCCACATTAAGGGGCTCTTTAAGTCCAGCGCCGATAGGGCAGACTCCGGCGATATTGCTGTTGTAATGCCAGCGATGAAAGTTCTTGCGCCTGCGCAGCTTGCACTTGGACGATGGAAAACACGCTCGTCGCTTTGTGGTGTGCCTAGATATTCCCTCGACGGGAAGGCAGTGGCCACTTCATGATGAAAGCAGGACAGCAACGACGAAAAGGTACACAAAAGAAAGGCACGACGTTTCAGCCATGCTAGCAGTTACGCCGCTCCCATGCCCACTGAAGTGGTTCCACATTAAGGGGCTCTTTAAGTCCAGCGCCGATAGGGCCAGACTCCAGCGATGTTGCTGTTGTAATGCCAGCGATGAAAGTTCTTGCGCCTGCGCAGCTTGCACTTGGACCATGGAAAATACGGTCGTCGCTTTGTGGTGCGCCTAGATATTCCCTCGACGGGAAGGCAGTGGCCGCTTCATGGTGAAAGCAGGACAGCAACGACGAAAAGGTACACAAAAGAAAGGCACGACGTTTCAGCCATGCTAGCAGTTACACCGCTCCCATGCCCACTGAAGTGGTTCCACATTAAGGGGCTCTTTAAGTCCAGCGCCGATAGGGCAGACTCCGGCGATGTTGCTGTTGTAATGCCAGCGATGAAAGTTCTTGCGCCTGCGCAGCTTACACTTGGATCATGGAAAACACGGTCGTCGCTTTGTGGTGCGCCTAGATATTCCCTCGACGGGAAGGCAGTGGCCGCTTTATGATGAAAGCAGGACAGCAACGACGAAACGGTACACAAAAGAAAGGCACGACGTTTCAGCCATGCTAGCAGTTACGCCGCTCCCATGCCCACTGAAGTGGTTCCACATTAAGGGGCTCTTTAAGTCCAGCGCCGATAGGGCAGACTCCGGCGATGTTGCTGTTGTAATGCCAGCGATGAAAGTTCTTGCGCCTGCGCAGCTTACACTCGGACCATGGAAAACACGGTCGTCGCTTTGTGGTGCGCCTAGATATTCCCTCGACGGGAAGGCAGTGGCCGCTTTATGATGAAAGCAGGACAGCAACGACGAAAAGGTACACAAAAGAAAGGCACGACGTTTCAGCCATGCTAGCAGTTACGCCGCTCCCATGCCCACTGAAGTGGTTCCACATTAAGGGGCTCTTTAAGTCCAGCGCCGATAGGGCAGACTCCGGCGATATTGCTGTTGTAATGCCAGCGATGAAAGTCCTTGCGCCTACGCAGCTTGCACTTGGACGATGGAAAAGACGGTCGCCGCTTTGTGGTGCGCCTAGATATTCCCTCGACGGCAAGGCAGTGGCCGCTTCGTGGTGAAAGCAGGACAGCAACGACGAAAAGCTGCACAAAACAAAGGTACGACGTTTCAGCCATGCTAGCAGTTACACCGCTCCTATGGCCACTGAAGTGGTTCCACATCAAGGGGCTCTTTAAGTCCAGCGCCGATAGGGCAGACTCCGGCGATATTGTTGTTGTAATGCCAGCGATGGAAGTCCTTGCGCCTGCGCAGCTTGCACTTGGACGATGGAAAACACGGTCGTCGCTTTGTGGTGCGCCTAGATATTCCCTCGACGGCAAGGTAGTGGCCGCTTCGTGGTGAAAGCAGGACAGCAACGACGAAAAGCTGCACAAAAGAAAGGCACGACGTTTCAGCCATGCTAGCAGTTACGCCGCTCCCATGCCCACTGAAGTGGTTCCACATCAAGGGGCTCTTTAAGTCCAGCGCCGATAGGGCAGACTCCGGCGATATTGCTGTTGTAATGCCAGCGATGGAAGTCCTTGCGCCTGCGCAGCTTGCACTTGGACGATGGAAAACACGGTCGTCGCTTTGTGGTGCGCCTAGATATTCCCTCGACGGCAAGGCAGTGGCCGCTTCGTGGTGAAAGCAGGACAGCAACGACAAAAAGCTGCACAAAAGAAAGGCACGACGTTTCAGCCATGCTAGCAGTTACGCCGCTCCTATGGCCACTGAAGTGGTTCCACATCAAGGGGCTCTTTATGTCCAGCGCCGATAGGGCAGACTCCGGCGATATTGCTGTTGTAATGCCAGCGATGGAAGTCCTTGCGCCTGCGCAGCTTGTACTTGGACGATGGAAAACACGGTCGTCGCTTTGTGGTGCGCCTAGATATTCCCTCGACGGCAAGGCAGTGGCCGCTTCGTGGTGAAAGCAGGACACAAACGACGAAAAGCCGCACAAAAGAAAGGCACGACGTTTCAGCCATACTAGCAGTTACGCCGCTCCTATGGCCACTGAAGTGGTTCCACATCAAGGGGCTCTTTAAGTCCAGCGCCGATAGGGCAGACTCCGGCGATGTTGCTGTTGTAATGCCAGCGATGAAAGTTCTTGCGCCTGCGCAGCTTACACTTGGATCATGGAAAACACGGTCGTCGCTTTGTGGTGCGCCTAGATATTCCCTCGACGGGAAGGCAGTGGCCGCTTTATGATGAAAGCAGGACAGCAACGAAGAAAAGCTGCACAAAAGAAAGGCACGACGCTTCAGCCACGCTAGCAGTTACGCCGCTTCTATGGCCACTGAAGTGGTTCCACATCAAGGGGCTCTTTAAGTCCTGCGCCGATAGGGCAGACTCCGGCGATGTTGCTGTTGTAATGCCAGCGATGAAAGTTCTTGCGCCTGCGCAGCTTGCACTTGGACCATGGAAAATACGGTCGTCGCTTTGTGGTGCGCCTAGATATTCCCTCGACGGGAAGGCAGTGGCCGCTTCATGGTGAAAGCAGGACAGCAACGACGAAAAGGTACACAAAAGAAAGGCACGACGTTTCAGCCATGCTAGCAGTTACGCCGCTCCCATGCCCACTGAAGTGGTTCCACATTAAGGGGCTCTTTAAGTCCAGCGCCGATAGGGCAGACTCCGGCGATGTTGCTGTTGTAATGCCAGCGATGAAAGTTCTTGCGCCTGCGCAGCTTACACTTGGACCATGGAAAACACGGTCGTCGCTTTGTGGTGCGCCTAGATATTCCCTCGACGGGAAGGCAGTGGCCGCTTTATGATGAAAGCAGGACAGCAACGACGAAACGGTACACAAAAGAAAGGCACGACGTTTCAGCCATGCTAGCAGTTACGCCGCTCCCATGCCCACTGAAGTGGTTCCACATTAAGGGGCTCTTTAAGTCCAGCGCCGATAGGGCAGACTCCGGCGATGTTGCTGGTGTAATGCCAGCGATGAAAGTTCTTGCGCCTGCGCAGCTTACACTCGGACCATGGAAAACACGGTCGTCGCTTTGTGGTGCGCCTAGATATTCCCTCGACGGGAAGGCAGTGGCCGCTTTATGATGAAAGCAGGACAGCAACGACGAAAAGGTACACAAAAGAAAGGCACGACGTTTCAGCCATGCTAGCAGTTACGCCGCTCCCATGCCCACTGAAGTGGTTCCACATTAAGGGGCTCTTTAAGTCCAGCGCCGATAGGGCAGACTCCGGCGATATTGCTGTTGTAATGCCAGCGATGAAAGTCCTTGCGCCTACGCAGCTTGCACTTGGACGATGGAAAAGACGGTCGCCGCTTTGTGGTGCGCCTAGATATTCCCTCGACGGCAAGGCAGTGGCCGCTTCGTGGTGAAAGCAGGACAGCAACGACGAAAAGCTGCACAAAACAAAGGCACGACGTTTCAGCCATGCTAGCAGTTACACCGCTCCTATGGCCACTGAAGTGGTTCCACATCAAGGGGCTCTTTAAGTCCAGCGCCGATAGGGCAGACTCCGGCGATATTGTTGTTGTAATGCCAGCGATGGAAGTCCTTGCGCCTGCGCAGCTTGCACTTGGACGATGGAAAACACGGTCGTCGCTTTGTGGTGCGCCTAGATATTCCCTCGACGGCAAGGTAGTGGCCGCTTCGTGGTGAAAGCAGGACAGCAACGACGAAAAGCTGCACAAAAGAAAGGCACGACGTTTCAGCCATGCTAGCAGTTACGCCGCTCCCATGCCCACTGAAGTGGTTCCACATTAGGGGCTCTTTAAGTCCAGCGCCGATAGGGCAGACTTCGGCGATATTGCTGTTGTAATGCCAGCGATGAAAGTTCTTGCGCCTGCGCAGCTTGCACTTGGACCATGGAAAATACGGTCGTCGCTTAGTGGTGCGCCTAGATATTCCCTCGACGGAAAGGCAGTGGCCACTTCATGGTGAAAGCAGGACAGCAACGAAGAAAAGGTACACAAAAGAAAGCACGACGTTTCAGCCATGCTAGCAGTTACGCCGCTCCCATGCCCACTGAAGTGGTTCCACATTAAGGGGCACTTTAAGTCCAGCGCCGATAGGGCAGACTCCGGCGATATTGCTGTTGTAATGCCAGCGATGAAAGTTCTTGCGCCTGCGCAGCTTGCACTTGGACGATGGAAAACACGCTCGTCGCTTTGTGGTGCGCCTAGGTATTCCCTCGACGGGAAGGCAGTAGCCGCTTTATGATGAAAGCAGGACAGCAACGACGAAAAGCTACACAAAAGAAAGGCACGACGTTAAAGCCATGCTAGCAGTTACGCCGCTCCCATGCCCACTGAAGTGGTTCCACATTAAGGGGCTCTTTAAGTCCAGCGCCGATAGGGCAGACTCCGGCGATATTGCTGTTGTAATGCCAGCGATGAAAGTTCTTGCGCCTGCGCAGCTTGCACTTGGACGATGGAAAACACGCTCGTCGCTTTGTGGTGTGCCTAGATATTCCCTCGACGGGAAGGCAGTGGCCACTTCATGATGAAAGCAGGACAGCAACGACGAAAAGGTACACAAAAGAAAGGCACGACGTTTCAGCCATGCTAGCAGTTACGCCGCTCCCATGCCCACTGAAGTGGTTCCACATTAAGGGGCTCTTTAAGTCCAGCGCCGATAGGGCCAGACTCCAGCGATGTTGCTGTTGTAATGCCAGCGATGAAAGTTCTTGCGCCTGCGCAGCTTGCACTTGGACCATGGAAAATACGGTCGTCGCTTTGTGGTGCGCCTAGATATTCCCTCGACGGGAAGGCAGTGGCCGCTTCATGGCGAAAGCTGGACAGCAACGACGACAAGGTACACAAAAGAAAGGCACGACGTTTCAGCCATGCTAGCAGTTACACCGCTCCCATGCCCACTGAAGTGGTTCCACATTAAGGGGCTCTTTAAGTCCAGCGCCGATAGGGCAGACTCCGGCGATGTTGCTGTTGTAATGCCAGCGATGAAAGTTCTTGCGCCTGCGCAGCTTACACTTGGATCATGGAAAACACGGTCGTCGCTTTGTGGTGCGCCTAGATATTCCCTCGACGGGAAGGCAGTGGCCGCTTTATGATGAAAGCAGGACAGCAACGACGAAACGGTACACAAAAGAAAGGCACGACGTTTCAGCCATGCTAGCAGTTACGCCGCTCCCATGCCCACTGAAGTGGTTCCACATTAAGGGGCTCTTTAAGTCCAGCGCCGATAGGGCAGACTCCGGCGATGTTGCTGTTGTAATGCCAGCGATGAAAGTTCTTGCGCCTGCGCAGCTTACACTCGGACCATGGAAAACACGGTCGTCGCTTTGTGGTGCGCCTAGATATTCCCTCGACGGGAAGGCAGTGGCCGCTTTATGATGAAAGCAGGACAGCAACGACGAAAAGGTACACAAAAGAAAGGCACGACGTTTCAGCCATGCTAGCAGTTACGCCGCTCCCATGCCCACTGAAGTGGTTCCACATTAAGGGGCTCTTTAAGTCCAGCGCCGATAGGGCAGACTCCGGCGATATTGCTGTTGTAATGCCAGCGATGAAAGTCCTTGCGCCTACGCAGCTTGCACTTGGACGATGGAAAAGACGGTCGCCGCTTTGTGGTGCGCCTAGATATTCCCTCGACGGCAAGGCAGTGGCCGCTTCGTGGTGAAAGCAGGACAGCAACGACGAAAAGCTGCACAAAACAAAGGCACGACGTTTCAGCCATGCTAGCAGTTACACCGCTCCTATGGCCACTGAAGTGGTTCCACATCAAGGGGCTCTTTAAGTCCAGCGCCGATAGGGCAGACTCCGGCGATATTGTTGTTGTAATGCCAGCGATGGAAGTCCTTGCGCCTGCGCAGCTTGCACTTGGACGATGGAAAACACGGTCGTCGCTTTGTGGTGCGCCTAGATATTCCCTCGACGGCAAGGTAGTGGCCGCTTCGTGGTGAAAGCAGGACAGCAACGACGAAAAGCTGCACAAAAGAAAGGCACGACGTTTCAGCCATGCTAGCAGTTACGCCGCTCCCATGCCCACTGAAGTGGTTCCACATCAAGGGGCTCTTTAAGTCCAGCGCCGATAGGGCAGACTCCGGCGATATTGCTGTTGTAATGCCAGCGATGGAAGTCCTTGCGCCTGCGCAGCTTGCACTTGGACGATGGAAAACACGGTCGTCGCTTTGTGGTGCGCCTAGATATTCCCTCGACGGCAAGGCAGTGGCCGCTTCGTGGTGAAAGCAGGACAGCAACGACAAAAAGCTGCACAAAAGAAAGGCACGACGTTTCAGCCATGCTAGCAGTTACGCCGCTCCTATGGCCACTGAAGTGGTTCCACATCAAGGGGCTCTTTATGTCCAGCGCCGATAGGGCAGACTCCGGCGATATTGCTGTTGTAATGCCAGCGATGGAAGTCCTTGCGCCTGCGCAGCTTGTACTTGGACGATGGAAAACACGGTCGTCGCTTTGTGGTGCGCCTAGATATTCCCTCGACGGCAAGGCAGTGGCCGCTTCGTGGTGAAAGCAGGACACAAACGACGAAAAGCCGCACAAAAGAAAGGCACGACGTTTCAGCCATACTAGCAGTTACGCCGCTCCTATGGCCACTGAAGTGGTTCCACATCAAGGGGCTCTTTAAGTCCAGCGCCGATAGGGCAGACTCCGGCGATGTTGCTGTTTTAATGCCAGCGATGGAAGTCCTTGCGCCTGCGCAGCTTGCACTTGGACGATGGAAAACACGGTCGTCGCTTTGTGGTGCGCCTAGATATTCCCTCGACGGCAAGGTAGTGGCCGCTTCGTGGTGAAAGCAGGACAGCAACGACGAAAAGCTGCACAAAAGAAAGGCACGACGTTTCAGCCATGCTAGCAGTTACGCCGCTCCCATGCCCACTGAAGTGGTTCCACATCAAGGGGCTCTTTAAGTCCAGCGCCGATAGGGCAGACTCCGGCGATATTGCTGTTGTAATGCCAGCGATGGAAGTCCTTGCGCCTGCGCAGCTTGCACTTGGACGATGGAAAACACGGTCGTCGCTTTGTGGTGCGCCTAGATATTCCCTCGACGGCAAGGCAGTGGCCGCTTCGTGGTGAAAGCAGGACAGCAACGACAAAAAGCTGCACAAAAGAAAGGCACGACGTTTCAGCCATGCTAGCAGTTACGCCGCTCCTATGGCCACTGAAGTGGTTCCACATCAAGGGGCTCTTTATGTCCAGCGCCGATAGGGCAGACTCCGGCGATATTGCTGTTGTAATGCCAGCGATGGAAGTCCTTGCGCCTGCGCAGCTTGTACTTGGACGATGGAAAACACGGTCGTCGCTTTGTGGTGCGCCTAGATATTCCCTCGACGGCAAGGCAGTGGCCGCTTCGTGGTGAAAGCAGGACACAAACGACGAAAAGCCGCACAAAAGAAAGGCACGACGTTTCAGCCATACTAGCAGTTACGCCGCTCCTATGGCCACTGAAGTGGTTCCACATCAAGGGGCTCTTTAAGTCCAGCGCCGATAGGGCAGACTCCGGCGATGTTGCTGTTTTAATGCCAGCGATGGAAGTCCTTGCGCCTGCGCAGCTTGCACTTGGACGATGGAAAACACGGTCGTCGCTTTGTGGTGCGCCTAGATATTCCCTCGACGGCAAGGCAGTGGCCGCTTGGTGGTGAAAGCAGGACAGCAACGAAGAAAAGCTGCACAAAAGAAAGGCACGACGCTTCAGCCACGCTAGCAGTTACGCCGCTTCTATGGCCACTGAAGTGGTTCCACATCAAGGGGCTCTTTAAGTCCTGCGCCGATAGGGCAGACTCCGGCGATGTTGCTGTTGTAATGCCAGCGATGAAAGTTCTTGCGCCTGCGCAGCTTGCACTTGGACCATGGAAAATACGGTCGTCGCTTTGTGGTGCGCCTAGATATTCCCTCGACGGGAAGGCAGTGGCCGCTTCATGGTGAAAGCAGGACAGCAACGACGAAAAGGTACACAAAAGAAAGGCACGACGTTTCAGCCATGCTAGCAGTTACGCCACTCCCATGCCCACTGAAGTGGTTCCACATTAAGGGGCTCTTTAAGTCCAGCGCCGATAGGGCAGACTCCGGCGATGTTGCTGTTGTAATGCCATCGATGAAAGTTCTTGCGCCTGCGCAGCTTACACTTGGACCATGGAAAACACGGTCGTCGCTTTGTGGTGCGCCTAGATATTCCCTCGACGGGAAGGCAGTGGCCGCTTTATGATGAAAGCAGGACAGCAACGACGAAAAGGTACACAAAAGAAAGGCACGACGTTTCAGCCATGCTAGCAGTTACGCCGCTCCCATGCCCACTGAAGTGGTTCCACATTAAGGGGCTCTTTAAGTCCAGCGCCGATAGGGCAGACTCCGGCGATATTGCTGTTGTAATGCCAGCGATGGAAGTCCTTGCGCCTGCGCAGCTTGCACTTGGACGATGGAAAACACGGTCGTCGCTTTGTGGTGCGCCTAGATATTCCCTCGACGGCAAGGCAGTGGCCGCTTCGTGGTGAAAGCAGGACAGCAACGACGAAAAGCTGCACAAAAGAAAGGCACGACGTTTCAGCCATGCTAGCAGTTACGCCGCTCCTATGGCCACTGAAGTGGTTCCACATCAAGGGGCTCTTTAAGTCCAGCGCCGATAGGGCAGACTCTGGCGATATTGCTGTTGTAATGCCAGCGATGGAAGTCCTTGCGCCCGCGCAGCTTGTACTTGGACGATGGAAAACACGGTCGTCGTTTTGTGGTGCGCCTAGATATTCCCTCGACGGCAAGGCAGTGGCCGCTTCGTGGTGAAAGCAGGACAGCAATGACGAAAAGCTGCACAAAAGAAAGGCACGACGTTTCAGCCATACTAGCAGTTACGCCGCTCCTATGGCCACTGAAGTGGTTCCACATCAAGGGGCTCTTTAAGTCCAGCGCCGATAGGGCAGACTCCGGCGATGTTGCTGTTGTAATGCCAGCGATGGAAGTCCTTGCGCCTGCGCAGCTTGCACTTGGACGATGGAAAACACGCTCGTCGCTTTGTGGTGCGCCTAGATATTCCCTCGACGGGAAGGCAGTGGCCGCTTCATGGTGAAAGCAGGACAGCAACGACGAAAAGGTACACAAAAGAAAGGCACGACGTTTCAGCCATGCTAGCAGTTACGGCGCTCCCATGCCCACTGAAGTGGTTCTACATTAGGGGCTCTTTAAGTCCAGCGCCGATAGGGCAGACTCCGGCGATATTGCTGTTGTAATGCCAGCGATGAAAGTTCTTGCGCCTGCGCAGCTTGCACTTGGACCATGGAAAATACGGTCGTCGCTTTGTGGTGCGCCTAGATATTCCCTCGACGGGAAGGCAGTGGCCGCTTCATGGTGAAAGCAGGACAGCAACGACGAAAATGTACCCAAAAGAAAGGCACGACGTTTCAGCCATGCTAGCAGTTACGCCGCTCCCATGCCCACTGAAGTGGTTCCACATTAAGGGGCTCTTTAAGTCCTGCGCCGATAGGGCAGACTCCGGCGATATTGCTGTTGTAATGCCAGCGATGGAAGTCCTTGCGCCTGCGCAGCTTGCACTTGGACGATGGAAAACACGGTCGTCGCTTTGTGGTGCGCCTAGATATTCCCTCGACGGGAAGGCAGTAGCCGCTTTATGATGAAAGCAGGACAGCAACGACGAAAAGCTACACAAAAGAAAGGCACGACGTTAAAGCCATGCTAGCAGTTACGCCGCTCCCATGCCCACTGAAGTGGTTCCACATTAAGGGGCTCTTTAAGTCCAGCGCCGATAGGGCAAACTCCGGCGATATTGCTGTTGTAATGCCAGCGATGAAAGTTCTTGCGCCTGCGCAGCTTGCACTTGGACGATGGAAAACACGCTCGTCGCTTTGTGGTGCGCCTAGATATTCCCTCGACGGGAAGGCAGTGGCCACTTCATGATGAAAGCAGGACAGCAACGACGAAAAGGTACACAAAAGAAAGGCACGACGTTTCAGCCATGCTAGCAGTTACGCCGCTCCCATGCCCACTGAAGTGGTTCCACATTAAGGGGCTCTTTAAGTCCAGCGCCGATAGGGCCAGACTCCAGCGATGTTGCTGTTGTAATGCCAGCGATGAAAGTTCTTGCGCCTGCGCAGCTTGCACTTGGACCATGGAAAATACGGTCGTCGCTTTGTGGTGCGCCTAGATATTCCCTCGACGGGAAGGCAGTGGCCGCTTCATGGTGAAAGCAGGACAGCAACGACGAAAAGGTACACAAAAGAAAGGCACGACGTTTCAGCCATGCTAGCAGTTACGCCGCTCCCATGCCCACTGAAGTGGTTCCACATTAAGGGGCTCTTTAAGTCCAGCGCCGATAGGGCAGACTCCGGCGATGTTGCTGTTGTAATGCCAGCGAAGAAAGTTCTTGCGCCTGCGCAGCTTACACTTGGACCATGGAAAACACGGTCGTCGCTTTGTGGTGCGCCTAGATATTCCCTCGACGGGAAGGCAGTGGCCGCTTTATGATGAAAGCAGGAAAGCAACGACGAAAAGGTACACAAAAGAAAGGCACGACGTTTCAGCCATGCTAGCAGTTACGCCGCTCCCATGCCCACTGAAGTGGTTCCACATTAAGGGGCTCTTTAAGTCCAGCGCCGATCGGGGCAGACTCCGGCGATGTTGCTGTTGTAATGCCAGCGATGAAAGTTCTTGCGCCTGCGCAGCTTACACTCGGACCATGGAAAACACGGTCGTCGCTTTGTGGTGCGCCTAGATATTCCCTCGACGGGAAGGCAGTAGCCGCTTTATGATGAAAGCAGGACAGCAACGACGAAAAGGTACACAAAAGAAAGGCACGACGTTTCAGCCATGCTAGCAGTTACGCCGCTCCCATGCCCACTGAAGTGGTTCCACATTAAGGGGCTCTTTAAGTCCAGCGCCGATAGGGCAGACTCCGGCGATATTGCTGTTTTAATGCCAGCGATGAAAGTCCTTGCGCCTACGCAGCTTGCACTTGGACGATGGAAAAGACGGTCGCCGCTTTGTGGTGCGCCTAGATATTCCCTCGACGGCAAGGCAGTGGCCGCTTCGTGGTGAAAGCAGGACAGCAACGACGAAAAGCTGCACAAAACAAAGGCACGACGTTTCAGCCATGCTAGCAGTTACACCGCTCCTATGGCCACTGAAGTGGTTCCACATCAAGGGGCTCTTTAAGTCCAGCGCCGATAGGGCAGACTCCGGCGATATTGTTGTTGTAATGCCAGCGATGGAAGTCCTTGAGCCTGCGCAGCTTGCACTTGGACGATGGAAAACACGGTCGTCGCTTTGTGGTGCGCCTAGATATTCCCTCGACGGCAAGGTAGTGGCCGCTTCGTGGTGAAAGCAGAACAGCAACGACGAAAAGCTGCACAAAAGAAAGGCACGACGTTTCAGCCATGCTAGCAGTTACGCCGCTCCCATGCCCACTGAAGTGGTTCCACATCAAGGGGCTCTTTAAGTCCAGCGCCGATAGGGCAGACTCCGGCGATATTGCTGTTGTAATGCCAGCGATGGAAGTCCTTGCGCCTGCGCAGCTTGCACTTGGACGATGGAAAACACGGTCGTCGCTTTGTGGTGCGCCTAGATATTCCCTCGACGGCAAGGCAGTGGCCGCTTCGTGGTGAAAGCAGGACAGCAACGACGAAAAGCTGCACAAAAGAAAGGCACGACGTTTCAGCCATGCTAGCAGTTACGCCGCTCCTATGGCCACTGAAGTGGTTCCACATCAAGGGGCTCTTTATGTCCAGCGCCGATAGGGCAGACTCCGGCGATATTGCTGTTGTAATGCCAGCGATGGAAGTCCTTGCGCCTGCGCAGCTTGTACTTGGACGATGGAAAACACGGTCGTCGCTTTGTGGTGCGCCTAGATATTCCCTCGACGGCAAGGCAGTGGCCGCTTCGTGGTGAAAGCAGGACAGCAACGACGAAAAGCTGCACAAAAGAAAGGCACGACGTTTCAGCCATACTAGCAGTTACGCCGCTCCTATGGCCACTGAAGTGGTTCCACATCAAGGGGCTCTTTAAGTCCAGCGCCGATAGGGCAGACTCCGGCGATGTTGCTGTTGTAATGCCAGCGATGGAAGTCCTTGCGCCTGCGCAGCTTGCACTTGGACGATGGAAAACACGGTCGTCGCTTTGTGGTGCGCCTAGATATTCCCTCGACGGCAAGGCAGTGGCCGCTTGGTGGTGAAAGCAGGACAGCAACGAAGAAAAGCTGCACAAAAGAAAGGCACGACGCTTCAGCCACGCTAGCAGTTACGCCGCTTCTATGGCCACTGAAGTGGTTCCACATCAAGGGGCTCTTTAAGTCCTGCGCCGATAGGGCAGACTCCGGCGATGTTGCTGTTGTAATGCCAGCGATGAAAGTTCTTGCGCCTGCGCAGCTTGCACTTGGACCATGGAAAATACGGTCGTCGCTTTGTGGTGCGCCTAGATATTCCCTCGACGGGAAGGCAGTGGCCGCTTCATGGTGAAAGCAGGACAGCAACGACGAAAAGGTACACAAAAGAAAGGCACGACGTTTCAGCCATGCTAGCAGTTACGCCACTCCCATGCCCACTGAAGTGGTTCCACATTAAGGGGCTCTTTAAGTCCAGCGCCGATAGGGCAGACTCCGGCGATGTTGCTGTTGTAATGCCATCGATGAAAGTTCTTGCGCCTGCGCAGCTTACACTTGGACCATGGAAAACACGGTCGTCGCTTTGTGGTGCGCCTAGATATTCCCTCGACGGGAAGGCAGTGGCCGCTTTATGATGAAAGCAGGACAGCAACGACGAAAAGGTACACAAAAGAAAGGCACGACGTTTCAGCCATGCTAGCAGTTACGCCGCTCCCATGCCCACTGAAGTGGTTCCACATTAAGGGGCTCTTTAAGTCCAGCGCCGATAGGGCAGACTCCGGCGATATTGCTGTTGTAATGCCAGCGATGAAAGTCCTTGCGCCTACGCAGCTTGCACTTGGACGATGGAAAAGACGGTCGCCGCTTTGTGGTGCGCCTAGATATTCCCTCGACAGCAAGGCAGTGGCCGCTTCGTGGTGAAAGCAGGACAGCAACGACGAAAAGCTGCACAAAACAAAGGCACGACGTTCCAGCCATGCTAGCAGTTACACCGCTCCTATGACCACTGAAGTGGTTCCACATCAAGGGGCTCTTTAAGTCCAGCGCCGATAGGGCAGACTCCGGCGATATTGTTGTTGTAATGCCAGCGATGGAAGTCCTTGAGCCTGCGCAGCTTGCACTTGGACGATGGAAAACACGGTCGTCGCTTTGTGGTGCGCCTAGATATGCCCTCGACGGCAAGGTAGTGGCCGCTTCGTGGTGAAAGCAGGACAGCAACGACGAAAAGCTGCACAAAAGAAAGGCACGACGTTTCAGCCATGCTAGCAGTTACGCCGCTCCCATGCCCACTGAAGTGGTTCCACATCAAGGGGCTCTTTAAGTCCAGCGCCGATAGGGCAGACTCCGGCGATATTGCTGTTGTAATGCCAGCGATGGAAGTCCTTGCGCCTGCGCAGCTTGCACTTGGACGATGGAAAACACGGTCGTCGCTTTGTGGTGCGCCTAGATATTCTCTCGACGGCAAGGCAGTGGCCGCTTCGTGGTGAAAGCAGGACAGCAACGACGAAAAGCTGCACAAAAGAAAGGCACGACGTTTCAGCCATGCTAGCAGTTACGCCGCTCCTATGGCCACTGAAGTGGTTCCACATCAAGGGGCTCTTTAAGTCCAGCGCCGATAGGGCAGACTCCGGCGATATTGCTGTTGTAATGCCAGCGATGGAAGTCCTTGCGCCTGCGCAGCTTGTACTTGGACGATGGAAAACACGGTCGTCGCTTTGTGGTGCGCCTAGATATTCCCTCGACGGCAAGGCAGTGGCCGCTTCGTGGTGAAAGCAGGACAGCAACGACGAAAAGCTGCACAAAAGAAAGGCACGACGTTTCAGCCATACTAGCAGTTACGCCGCTCCTATGGCCACTGAAGTGGTTCCACATCAAGGGGCTCTTTAAGTCCAGCGCCGATAGGGCAGACTCCGGCGATGTTGCTGTTGTAATGCCAGCGATGGATGTCCTTGCGCCTGCGCAGCTTGCACTTGGACGATGGAAAACACGGTCGTCGCTTTGTGGTGCGCCTAGATATTCCCTCGACGGCAAGGCAGTGGCCGCTTGGTGGTGAAAGCAGGACAGCAACGAAGAAAAGCTGCACAAAAGAAAGGCACGACGCTTCAGCCACGCTAGCAGTTACGCCGCTTCTATGGCCACTGAAGTGGTTCCACATCAAGGGGCTCTTTAAGTCCTGCGCCGATAGGGCAGACTCCGGCGATATTGCTGTTGTAATGCCAGCGATGGAAGTCCTTGCGCCTGCGCAGCTTGCACTTGGACGATGAAAAACACGGTCGTCGCTTTGTGGTGCGCCTAGATATTCCCTCGACGGCAAGGCAGTGGCCGCTTCGTGGTGAAAGCAGGACAGCAACGACGAAAAGCTGCACAAAAGAAAGGCACGACGTTTCAGCCATGCTAGCAGATACGCCGCTCCTATGGCCACTGAAGTGGTTCTACATCAAGGAGCTCTTTAAGTCCAGCGCCGATAGGGCAGACTCCGGCGATATTGCTGTTGTAATGCCAGCGATGGAAGTCCTTGCGCCTGCGCAGCTTGCACTTGGACGATGGAAAACACGGTCGTCGCTTTGTGGTGCGCCTAGATATTCCCTCGACGGCAAGGCAGTGGCCGCTTCGTGGTGAAAGCAGGACAGCAACGACGAAAAGCTGCACAAAAGAAAGGCACGACGTTTCAGCCATGCTAGCAGTTACGCCGCTCCCATGCCCACTGAAGTGGTTCCACGTCAAGGGGCTCTTTAAGTCCAGCGCCGATAGGACAGACTCCGGCGATATTGCTGTTGTAATGCCAGCGATGGAAGTCCTTGCGCCTGCGCAGCTTGCACTTGGACGATGGAAAACACCGTCGTCGCTTTGTGGTGCGCCTAGATATTCCCTCGACGGCAAGGCAGTGGCCGCTTCGTGGTGAAAGCAGGACAGCAACGACGAAAAGCTGCACAAAACAAAGGCACGACGTTTCAGCCATGCTAGCAGTTACGCCGCTCCCATGCCCACTGAAGTGGTTCCACATTAAGGGGCTCTTTAAGTCCAGCGCCGATAGGGCCAGACTCCGGCGATGTTGCTGTTGTAATGCCAGCGATGAAAGTTCTTGCGCCTGCGCAGCTTGCACTTGGACCATGGAAAATACGGTCGTCGCTTTGTGGTGCGCCTAGATATTCCCTCGACGGGAAGGCAGTGGCCGCTTCATGGTGAAAGCAGGACAGCAACGACGAAAAGGTACACAAAAGAAAGGCACGACGTTTCAGCCATGCTAGCAGTTACGCCGCTCCCATGCCCACTGAAGTGGTTCCACATTAAGGGGCTCTTTAAGTCCTGCGCCGATAGGGCAGACTCCGGCGATGTTGCTGTTGTAATGCCAGCGATGAAAGTTCTTGCGCCTGCGCAGCTTGCACTTGGACCATGGAAAATACGGTCGTCGCTTTGTGGTGCGCCTAGATATTCCCTCGACGGGAAGGCAGTGGCCGCTTCATGGTGAAAGCAGGACAGCAACGACGAAAAGGTACACAAAAGAAAGGCACGACGTTTCAGCCATGCTAGCAGTTACGCCACTCCCATGCCCACTGAAGTGGTTCCACATTAAGGGGCTCTTTAAGTCCAGCGCCGATAGGGCAGACTCCGGCGATGTTGCTGTTGTAATGCCATCGATGAAAGTTCTTGCGCCTGCGCAGCTTACACTTGGACCATGGAAAACACGGTCGTCGCTTTGTGGTGCGCCTAGATATTCCCTCGACGGGAAGGCAGTGGCCGCTTTATGATGAAAGCAGGACAGCAACGACGAAAAGGTACACAAAAGAAAGGCACGACGTTTCAGCCATGCTAGCAGTTACGCCGCTCCCATGCCCACTGAAGTGGTTCCACATTAAGGGGCTCTTTAAGTCCAGCGCCGATAGGGCAGACTCCGGCGATATTGCTGTTGTAATGCCAGCGATGAAAGTCCTTGCGCCTACGCAGCTTGCACTTGGACGATGGAAAAGACGGTCGCCGCTTTGTGGTGCGCCTAGATATTCCCTCGACAGCAAGGCAGTGGCCGCTTCGTGGTGAAAGCAGGACAGCAACGACGAAAAGCTGCACAAAACAAAGGCACGACGTTCCAGCCATGCTAGCAGTTACACCGCTCCTATGACCACTGAAGTGGTTCCACATCAAGGGGCTCTTTAAGTCCAGCGCCGATAGGGCAGACTCCGGCGATATTGTTGTTGTAATGCCAGCGATGGAAGTCCTTGAGCCTGCGCAGCTTGCACTTGGACGATGGAAAACACGGTCGTCGCTTTGTGGTGCGCCTAGATATGCCCTCGACGGCAAGGTAGTGGCCGCTTCGTGGTGAAAGCAGGACAGCAACGACGAAAAGCTGCACAAAAGAAAGGCACGACGTTTCAGCCATGCTAGCAGTTACGCCGCTCCCATGCCCACTGAAGTGGTTCCACATCAAGGGGCTCTTTAAGTCCAGCGCCGATAGGGCAGACTCCGGCGATATTGCTGTTGTAATGCCAGCGATGGAAGTCCTTGCGCCTGCGCAGCTTGCACTTGGACGATGGAAAACACGGTCGTCGCTTTGTGGTGCGCCTAGATATTCTCTCGACGGCAAGGCAGTGGCCGCTTCGTGGTGAAAGCAGGACAGCAACGACGAAAAGCTGCACAAAAGAAAGGCACGACGTTTCAGCCATGCTAGCAGTTACGCCGCTCCTATGGCCACTGAAGTGGTTCCACATCAAGGGGCTCTTTAAGTCCAGCGCCGATAGGGCAGACTCCGGCGATATTGCTGTCTTAATGCCAGCGATGGAAGTCCTTGCGCCTGCGCAGCTTGTACTTGGACGTTGGAAAACACGGTCGTCGCTTTGTGGTGCGCCTAGATATTCCCTCGACGGCAAGGCAGTGGCCGCTTCGTGGTGACAGCAGGACAGCAACGACGAAAAGCTGCACAAAAGAAAGGCACGACGTTTCAGCCATACTAGCAGTTACGCCGCTCCTATGGCCACTGAAGTGGTTCCACATCAAGGGGCTCTTTAAGTCCAGCGCCGATAGGGCAGACTCCGGCGATGTTGCTGTTGTAATGCCAGCGATGGATGTCCTTGCGCCTGCGCAGCTTGCACTTGGACGATGGAAAACACGGTCGTCGCTTTGTGGTGCGCCTAGATATTCCCTCGACGGCAAGGCAGTGGCCGCTTGGTGGTGAAAGCAGGACAGCAACGAAGAAAAGCTGCACAAAAGAAAGGCACGACGCTTCAGCCACGCTAGCAGTTACGCCGCTTCTATGGCCACTGAAGTGGTTCTACATCAAGGAGCTCTTTAAGTCCAGCGCCGATAGGGCAGACTCCGGCGATATTGCTGTTGTAATGCCAGCGATGGAAGTCCTTGCGCCTGCGCAGCTTGCACTTGGACGATGGAAAACACGGTCGTCGCTTTGTGGTGCGCCTAGATATTCCCTCGACGGCAAGGCAGTGGCCGCTTCGTGGTGAAAGCAGGACAGCAACGACGAAAAGCTGCACAAAAGAAAGGCACGACGTTTCAGCCATGCTAGCAGTTACGCCGCTCCCATGCCCACTGAAGTGGTTCCACGTCAAGGGGCTCTTTAAGTCCAGCGCCGATAGGACAGACTCCGGCGATATTGCTGTTGTAATGCCAGCGATGGAAGTCCTTGCGCCTGCGCAGCTTGCACTTGGACGATGGAAAACACCGTCGTCGCTTTGTGGTGCGCCTAGATATTCCCTCGACGGCAAGGCAGTGGCCGCTTCGTGGTGAAAGCAGGACAGCAACGACGAAAAGCTGCACAAAACAAAGGCACGACGTTTCAGCCATGCTAGCAGTTACGCCGCTCCCATGCCCACTGAAGTGGTTCCACATTAAGGGGCTCTTTAAGTCCAGCGCCGATAGGGCCAGACTCCGGCGATGTTGCTGTTGTAATGCCAGCGATGAAAGTTCTTGCGCCTGCGCAGCTTGCACTTGGACCATGGAAAATACGGTCGTCGCTTTGTGGTGCGCCTAGATATTCCCTCGACGGGAAGGCAGTGGCCGCTTCATGGTGAAAGCAGGACAGCAACGACGAAAAGGTACACAAAAGAAAGGCACGACGTTTCAGCCATGCTAGCAGTTACGCCGCTCCCATGCCCACTGAAGTGGTTCCACATTAAGGGGCTCTTTAAGTCCTGCGCCGATAGGGCAGACTCCGGCGATGTTGCTGTTGTAATGCCAGCGATGAAAGTTCTTGCGCCTGCGCAGCTTGCACTTGGACCATGGAAAATACGGTCGTCGCTTTGTGGTGCGCCTAGATATTCCCTCGACGGGAAGGCAGTGGCCGCTTCATGGTGAAAGCAGGACAGCAACGACGAAAAGGTACACAAAAGAAAGGCACGACGTTTCAGCCATGCTAGCAGTTACGCCACTCCCATGCCCACTGAAGTGGTTCCACATTAAGGGGCTCTTTAAGTCCAGCGCCGATAGGGCAGACTCCGGCGATGTTGCTGTTGTAATGCCATCGATGAAAGTTCTTGCGCCTGCGCAGCTTACACTTGGACCATGGAAAACACGGTCGTCGCTTTGTGGTGCGCCTAGATATTCCCTCGACGGGAAGGCAGTGGCCGCTTTATGATGAAAGCAGGACAGCAACGACGAAAAGGTACACAAAAGAAAGGCACGACGTTTCAGCCATGCTAGCAGTTACGCCGCTCCCATGCCCACTGAAGTGGTTCCACATTAAGGGGCTCTTTAAGTCCAGCGCCGATAGGGCAGACTCCGGCGATATTGCTGTTGTAATGCCAGCGATGAAAGTCCTTGCGCCTACGCAGCTTGCACTTGGACGATGGAAAAGACGGTCGCCGCTTTGTGGTGCGCCTAGATATTCCCTCGACAGCAAGGCAGTGGCCGCTTCGTGGTGAAAGCAGGACAGCAACGACGAAAAGCTGCACAAAACAAAGGCACGACGTTCCAGCCATGCTAGCAGTTACACCGCTCCTATGACCACTGAAGTGGTTCCACATCAAGGGGCTCTTTAAGTCCAGCGCCGATAGGGCAGACTCCGGCGATATTGTTGTTGTAATGCCAGCGATGGAAGTCCTTGAGCCTGCGCAGCTTGCACTTGGACGATGGAAAACACGGTCGTCGCTTTGTGGTGCGCCTAGATATGCCCTCGACGGCAAGGTAGTGGCCGCTTCGTGGTGAAAGCAGGACAGCAACGACGAAAAGCTGCACAAAAGAAAGGCACGACGTTTCAGCCATGCTAGCAGTTACGCCGCTCCCATGCCCACTGAAGTGGTTCCACATCAAGGGGCTCTTTAAGTCCAGCGCCGATAGGGCAGACTCCGGCGATATTGCTGTTGTAATGCCAGCGATGGAAGTCCTTGCGCCTGCGCAGCTTGCACTTGGACGATGGAAAACACGGTCGTCGCTTTGTGGTGCGCCTAGATATTCTCTCGACGGCAAGGCAGTGGCCGCTTCGTGGTGAAAGCAGGACAGCAACGACGAAAAGCTGCACAAAAGAAAGGCACGACGTTTCAGCCATGCTAGCAGTTACGCCGCTCCTATGGCCACTGAAGTGGTTCCACATCAAGGGGCTCTTTAAGTCCAGCGCCGATAGGGCAGACTCCGGCGATATTGCTGTTGTAATGCCAGCGATGGAAGTCCTTGCGCCTGCGCAGCTTGTACTTGGACGATGGAAAACACGGTCGTCGCTTTGTGGTGCGCCTAGATATTCCCTCGACGGCAAGGCAGTGGCCGCTTCGTGGTGACAGCAGGACAGCAACGACGAAAAGCTGCACAAAAGAAAGGCACGACGTTTCAGCCATACTAGCAGTTACGCCGCTCCTATGGCCACTGAAGTGGTTCCACATCAAGGGGCTCTTTAAGTCCAGCGCCGATAGGGCAGACTCCGGCGATGTTGCTGTTGTAATGCCAGCGATGGATGTCCTTGCGCCTGCGCAGCTTGCACTTGGACGATGGAAAACACGGTCGTCGCTTTGTGGTGCGCCTAGATATTCCCTCGACGGCAAGGCAGTGGCCGCTTGGTGGTGAAAGCAGGACAGCAACGAAGAAAAGCTGCACAAAAGAAAGGCACGACGCTTCAGCCACGCTAGCAGTTACGCCGCTTCTATGGCCACTGAAGTGGTTCCACATCAAGGGGCTCTTTAAGTCCTGCGCCGATAGGGCAGACTCCGGCGATATTGCTGTTGTAATGCCAGCGATGGAAGTCCTTGCGCCTGCGCAGCTTGCACTTGGACGATGAAAAACACGGTCGTCGCTTTGTGGTGCGCCTAGATATTCCCTCGACGGCAAGGCAGTGGCCGCTTCGTGGTGAAAGCAGGACAGCAACGACGAAAAGCTGCACAAAAGAAAGGCACGACGTTTCAGCCATGCTAGCAGATACGCCGCTCCTATGGCCACTGAAGTGGTTCTACATCAAGGAGCTCTTTAAGTCCAGCGCCGATAGGGCAGACTCCGGCGATATTGCTGTTGTAATGCCAGCGATGGAAGTCCTTGCGCCTGCGCAGCTTGCACTTGGACGATGGAAAACACGGTCGTCGCTTTGTGGTGCGCCTAGATATTCCCTCGACGGCAAGGCAGTGGCCGCTTCGTGGTGAAAGCAGGACAGCAACGACGAAAAGCTGCACAAAAGAAAGGCACGACGTTTCAGCCATGCTAGCAGTTACGCCGCTCCCATGCCCACTGAAGTGGTTCCACGTCAAGGGGCTCTTTAAGTCCAGCGCCGATAGGACAGACTCCGGCGATATTGCTGTTGTAATGCCAGCGATGGAAGTCCTTGCGCCTGCGCAGCTTGCACTTGGACGATGGAAAACACCGTCGTCGCTTTGTGGTGCGCCTAGATATTCCCTCGACGGCAAGGCAGTGGCCGCTTCGTGGTGAAAGCAGGACAGCAACGACGAAAAGCTGCACAAAACAAAGGCACGACGTTTCAGCCATGCTAGCAGTTACGCCGCTCCCATGCCCACTGAAGTGGTTCCACATTAAGGGGCTCTTTAAGTCCAGCGCCGATAGGGCCAGACTCCGGCGATGTTGCTGTTGTAATGCCAGCGATGAAAGTTCTTGCGCCTGCGCAGCTTGCACTTGGACCATGGAAAATACGGTCGTCGCTTTGTGGTGCGCCTAGATATTCCCTCGACGGGAAGGCAGTGGCCGCTTCATGGTGAAAGCAGGACAGCAACGACGAAAAGGTACACAAAAGAAAGGCACGACGTTTCAGCCATGCTAGCAGTTACGCCGCTCCCATGCCCACTGAAGTGGTTCCACATTAAGGGGCTCTTTAAGTCCAGCGCCGATAGGGCAGACTCCGGCGATGTTGCTGTTGTAATGCCAGCGATGAAAGTTCTTGCGCCTGCGCAGCTTACACTTGGACCATGGAAAACACCGTCGTCGCTTTGTGGTGCGCCTAGATATTCCCTCGACGGGAAGGCAGTGGCCGCTTTATGATGAAAGCAGGACAGCAACGACGAAAAGGTACACAAAAGAAAGGCACGACGTTTCAGCCATGCTAGCAGTTACGCCGCTCCCATGCCCACTGAAGTGGTTCCACATTAACCCATTCGCTTCCAAAGCCGGCGATCCGCCGGCCGCGTTCGTCAAGGCCAAACTGCGATAAGCCGGCGGTTCGCCGGCCCCCAGAAAAACCATTGCTTTTAAAACACCCCGGTAGAAGGCGCTACCCTCTGCTCTGTGTCTGGTTGTTTTGTCCTATTCAGGCCAGATGGACATAGTTGTCCAGTAAAGTCGACCTTGGTTGTCGAAAAAAAAATTTGGCGGGTATTTTGGCTCCCGTTTCTCTTTCGAGTTGCTCGCCGCTTGAAGCATGGCGTCGCGAAAGAAAAAAAGCCTTACGTGCGACGAAATTCTCGAGCTGGTGTTTCAAAGTGAAGAAGAAAGCGACTCTGGGGACGACACAGAAGTTCTCTCCGAGTTGGGAGGGTAGAGGGTTGGTTCGAAGTGCCCTCACTCTGTCAAGAATCTGCTGTAACGTTTCCTTGTTGGGTGCGCAGGCCGTATGAAAGTGCGCGTTCGCCGCTCCTTCGCGCTCGGGGAGGCAGAGGAGGACAAACTTTATTTATCCCATTCGTTGTGATTGCGGTCACTCTGGACCTGTGAGGAGTGTACTCAGTGAACTAAAATTTTCTCCCGTACCCGCTTCGCCGAGAAACTTTTTGGCTTTCAGTTGTAGCCCAGTACGCTAGTTGCATACATGTCAACACGCCCCGAAAAAAAAAAAAACTCTTCACGAGAAGGCTATCCCAAGAAATTCCTTTGGGCAGGGATGGGATGGGGGGAGGGGTAAGCAGAACATCTAATAGGCGTATCGGAATAAATTACAGAATATTCATATTCGGGTATTTTTTTTTCTCTCCCCACGGCAGCGGGTTCGCCACGAGACCTCCGTTAGGAAGGAATAGTAGCGCTTTTATTACCGTCTACACCTTTGCAACAAAAGAAACGGGAGAAAATTTTAGTTCGCTGAGTACACTCCTCACTGGTCCAGAGTGACCGCAATCACAACGAATGGGATAAATAAAGTTTGTCCTCCTCCCGCTCCCCGAACGCGAAAATTTCCTGTTGGTGACTCACCAATGCGACTAGAGGCCTGTGAGTGGGCTCACTTCCCTCGGCAAATACTCCCGAATGCCATCAAGTCAAACCCATCAAGGCAATGTCACGTCTGCAAAGCCCAGGACAAAAAGAGCGAGAGCAGGTGGGAGTGTGAGAAATGTGGGGTGGCACTTCACATGCCCGTCTGCTTTAAGATCTTCCACACACGCAAGGTTTTCTGACTGCAGTGCTTTTCGAACTATTTCTTGAACATAATAAAACAAAAAGTGTTGGTGTGCGATTTAAATAGCCGGAGTTGTGGAGGTTCCTTTACGGCGGCGTAGAGGGCCGCTCGTGCCGCCGAAATTTGCGCGGTACAGCACGCGGGGACGGGCGTTAGAGCGGCGGAAGCGAATGGGTTAAGGGGCTCTTTAAGTCCAGCGCCGATAGGGCAGACTCCGGCGATATTGCTGTTGTAATGCCAGCGATGAAAGTCCTTGCGCCTACGCAGCTTGCACTTGGACGATGGAAAAGACGGTCGCCGCTTTGTGGTGCGCCTAGATATTCCCTCGACGGCAAGGCAGTGGCCGCTTTGTGGTGAAAGCAGGACAGCAACGACGAAAAGCTGCACAAAACAAAGGCACGACGTTTCAGCCATGCTAGCAGTTACGCCGCTCCTATGGCCACTGAAGTGGTTCCACATCAAGGGGCTCTTTAAGTCCAGCGCCGATAGGGCAGACTCCGGCGATATTGTTGTTGTAATGCCAGCGATGGAAGTCCTTGCGCCTGCGCAGCTTGCACTTGGACGATGCAAAACACGGTCGTCGCTTTGTGGTGCGCCTAGATATTCCCTCGACGGCAAGGTAGTGGCCGCTTCGTGGTGAAAGCAGGACATCAACGACGAAAAGCTGCACAAAAGAAAGGCACGACGTTTCAGCCATGCTAGCAGTTACGCCGCTCCTATGGCCACTGAAGTGGTTCCACATCAAGGGGCTCTTTAAGTCCAGCGCCGATAGGGCAGACTCTGGCGATATTGCTGTTGTAATGCCAGCGATGGAAGTCCTTGCGCCTGCGCAGCTTGCACTTGGACGATGGAAAACACGGTCGTCGCTTTGTGGTGCGCCTAGATATTCCCTCGACGGCAAGGCAGTGGCCGCTTCATGGTGAAAGCAGGACAGCAACGACGAAAAGCTGCACAAAAGAAAGGCACGACGTTTCAGCCATACTAGCAGATACGCCGCTCCTATGGCCACTGAAGTGGTTCCACATCAAGGGGCTCTTTAGGTCCAGCGCCGATAGGGCAGACTCCGGCGATGTTGCTGTTGTAATGCCAGCGATGGAAGTCCTTGCGCCTGCGCAGCTTGCACTTGGACGATGGAAAACACGGTCGTTGCTTTGTGGTGCGCCTAGATATTCCCTCGACGGCAAGGCAGTGGCCGCTTGGTGGTGAAAGCAGGACAGCAACGAAGAAAAGCTGCACAAGAGAAAGGCACGACGCTTCAGCCACGCTAGCAGTTACGCCGCTTCTATGGCCACTGAAGTGGTTCCACATCAAGGGGCTCTTTAAGTCCTGCGCCGATAGGGCAGACTCCGGCGATATTGCTGTTGTAATGCCAGCGATGGAAGTCCTTGCGCCTGCGCAGCTTGCACTTGGACGATGGAAAACACGGTCGTCGCTTTGTGGTGCGCCTAGATATTCCCTCGACGGGAAGGCAGTGGCCGCTTTATGATGAAAGCAGGACAGCAACGACGAAAAGCTACACAAAAGAAAGGCACGACGTTTCAGCCATGCTAGCAGTTACACCGCTCCCATGCCCACTGAAGTGGTTATACATTAAGGGGCTCTTTAAGTCCAGCGCCGATAGGGCAGACTCCGGCGATATTGCTGTTGTAATGCCAGCGATGAAAGTTCTTGCGCCTGCGCGGCTTGCACTTGGACGATGGAAAACACGCTCGTCGCTTTGTGGTGCGCCTAGATACTCCCTCGACGGGAAGGCAGTGGCCACTTCATGATGAAAGCAGGACAGCAACGACGAAAAGGTACACAAAAGAAAGGCACGACGTTTCAGCCATGCTAGCAGTTACGCCGCTCCCATGCCCACTGAAGTGGTTCCACATTAAGGGGCTCTTTAAGTCCAGCGCCGATAGGGCCAGACTCCGGCGATGTTGCTGTTGTACTGCCAGCGATGAAAGTTCTTGCGCCTGCGCAGCTTGCACTTGGACCATGGAAAATACGGTCGTCGCTTTGTGGTGCGCCTAGATATTCCCTCGACGGGAAGGCAGTGGCCGCTTCTTGGTGAAAGAAGGACAGCAACCACGAAAAGGTACACAAAAAAAGGCACGACGTTTCAGCCATGCTAGCAGTTACGCCGCTCCCATGCCCACTGAAGTGGTTCCACATTAAGGGGCTCTTTAAGTCCAGCGCCGATTGGGCAGACTCCGGCGATGTTGCTGTTTTAATGCCAGCGATGAAAGTTCTTGCGCCTGCGCAGCTTGCACTTGGACCATGGAAAATACGGTCGTCGCTTTGTGGTGCGCCTAGATATTCCCTCGACGGGAAGGCAGTGGCCGCTTCATGGTGAAAGCAGGACAGCAACGACGAAAAGGTACACAAAAGAAAGGCACGACGTTTCAGCCATGCTAGCAGTTACGCCGCTCCCATGCCCACTGAAGTGGTTCCACATTAAGGGGCTCTTTAAGTCCAGTGCCGATAGGGCAGACTCCGGCGATATTGCTGTTGTAATGCCAGCGATGAAAGTCCTTGCGCCTACGCAGCTTGCACTTGGACGATGGAAAAGACGGTCGCCGCTTTGTGGTGCGCCTAGATATTCCCTCGACGGCAAGGCAGTGGCCGCTTCGTGGTGAAAGCAGGACAGCAACGACGAAAAGCTGCACAAAAGAAAGGCACGACGTTTCAGCCATACTAGCAGTTACGCCGCTCCTATGGCCACTGAAGTGGTTCCACATCAAGGGGCTCTTTAAGTCCAGCGCCGATAGGGCAGACTCCGGCGATGTTGCTGTTGTAATGCCAGCGATGGAAGTCCTTGCGACTGCGCAGCTTGCACTTGGACGATGGAAAACACGGTCGTCGCTTTGTGGTGCGCCTAGATATTCCCTCGACGGCAAGGCAGTGGCCGCTTGGTGGTGAAAGCAGGACAGCAACGAAGAAAAGCTGCACAAAACAAAGGCACGACGTTTCAGCCATGCTAGCAGTTACGCCGCTCCTATGGCCACTGAAGTGGTTCCACATCAAGGGGCTCTTTAAGTCCAGCGCCGATAGGGCAGACTCCGGCGATATTGTTGTTGTAATGCCAGCGATGGAAGTCCTTGCGCCTGCGCAGCTTGCACTTGGACGATGGAAAACACGGTCGTCGCTTTGTGGTGCGCCTAGATATGCCCTCGACGGCAAGGTAGTGGCCGCTTCGCGGTGAAAGCAGGACAGCAACGACGAAAAGCTGCACAAAAGAAAGGCACGACGTTTCAGCCATGCTAGCAGTTACGCCGCTCCCATGCCCACTGAAGTGGTTCCACATCAAGGGGCTCTTTAAGTCCAGCGCCGATAGGGCAGACTCCGGCGATATTGCTGTTGTAATGCCAGCGATGGAAGTCCTTGCGCCTGCGCAGCTTGCACTTGGACGATGGAAAACACGGTCGTCGCTTTGTGGTGCGCCTAGATATTCCCTCGACGGCAAGGCAGTGGCCGCTTCGTGGTGAAAGCAGGACAGCAACGACGAAAAGCTGCACAAAAGAAAGGCACGACGTTTCAGCCATGCTAGCAGTTACGCCGCTCCTATGGCCACTGAAGTGGTTCCACATCAAGGGGCTCTTTATGTCCAGCGCCGATAGGGCAGACTCCGGCGATATTGCTGTTGTAATGCCAGCGATGGAAGTCCTTGCGCCTGCGCAGCTTGTACTTGGACGATGGAAAACACGGTCGTCGCTTTGTGGTGCGCCTAGATATTCCCTCGACGGCAAGGCAGTGGCCGCTTCGTGGTGAAAGCAGGACAGCAACGACGAAAAGCTGCACAAAAGAAAGGCACGACGTTTCAGCCATACTAGCAGTTACGCCGCTCCTATGGCCACTGAAGTGGTTCCACATCAAGGGGCTCTTTAAGTCCAGCGCCGATAGGGCAGACTCCGGCGATGTTGCTGTTGTAATGCCAGCGATGGAAGTCCTTGCGCCTGCGCAGCTTGCACTTGGACGATGGAAAACACGGTCGTCGCTTTGTGGTGCGCCTAGATATTCCCTCGACGGCAAGGCAGTGGCCGCTTGGTGGTGAAAGCAGGACAGCAACGAAGAAAAGCTGCACAAAAGAAAGGCACGACGCTTCAGCCACGCTAGCAGTTACGCCGCTTCTATGGCCACTGAAGTGGTTCCACATCAAGGGGCTCTTTAAGTCCTGCGCCGATAGGGCAGACTCCGGCGATGTTGCTGTTGTAATGCCAGCGATGAAAGTTCTTGCGCCTGCGCAGCTTGCACTTGGACCATGGAAAATACGGTCGTCGCTTTGTGGTGCGCCTAGATATTCCCTCGACGGGAAGGCAGTGGCCGCTTCATGGTGAAAGCAGGACAGCAACGACGAAAAGGTACACAAAAGAAAGGCACGACGTTTCAGCCATGCTAGCAGTTACGCCACTCCCATGCCCACTGAAGTGGTTCCACATTAAGGGGCTCTTTAAGTGCAGCGCCGATAGGGCAGACTCCGGCGATGTTGCTGTTGTAATGCCATCGATGAAAGTTCTTGCGCCTGCGCAGCTTACACTTGGACCATGGAAAACACGGTCGTCGCTTTGTGGTGCGCCTCAGATATTCCCTCGACGGGAAGGCAGGGGCCGCTTTATGATGAAAGCAGGACAGCAACGACGAAAAGGTACACAAAAGAAAGGCACGACGTTTCAGCCATGCTAGCAGTTACGCTGCTCCCATGCCCACTGAAGTGGTTCCACATTAAGGGGCTCTTTAAGTCCAGCGCCGATAGGGCAGACTCCGGCGATATTGCTGTTGTAATGCCAGCGATGAAAGTCCTTGCGCCTACGCAGCTTGCACTTGGACGATGGAAAAGACGGTCGCCGCTTTGTGGTGCGCCTAGATATTCCCTCGACGGCAAGGCAGTGGCCGCTTCGTGGTGAAAGCAGGACAGCAACGACGAAAAGCTGCACAAAACAAAGGCACGACGTTCCAGCCATGCTAGCAGTTACACCGCTCCTGTGACCACTGAAGTGGTTCCACATCAAGGGGCTCTTTAAGTCCAGCGCCGATAGGGCAGACTCCGGCGATATTGTTGTTGTAATGCCAGCGATGGAAGTCCTTGAGCCTGCGCAGCTTGCACTTGGACGATGGAAAACACGGTCGTCGCTTTGTGGTGCGCCTAGATATGCCCTCGACGGCAAGGTAGTGGCCGCTTCGTGGTGAAAGCAGGACAGCAACGACGAAAAGCTGCACAAAAGAAAGGCACGACGTTTCAGCCATGCTAGCAGTTACGCCGCTCCCATGCCCACTGAAGTGGTTCCACATCAAGGGGCTCTTTAAGTCCAGCGCCGATAGGGCAGACTCCGGCGATATTGCTGTTGTAATGCCAGCGATGGAAGTCCTTGCGCCTGCGCAGCTTGCACTTGGACGATGGAAAACACGGTCGTCGCTTTGTGGTGCGCCTAGATATTCTCTCGACGGCAAGGCAGTGGCCGCTTCGTGGTGAAAGCAGGACAGCAACGACGAAAAGCTGCACAAAAGAAAGGCACGACGTTTCAGCCATGCTAGCAGTTACGCCGCTCCTATGGCCACTGAAGTGGTTCCACATCAAGGGGCTCTTTAAGTCCAGCGCCGATAGGGCAGACTCCGGCGATATTGCTGTTGTAATGCCAGCGATGGAAGTCCTTGCGCCTGCGCAGCTTGTACTTGGACGATGGAAAACACGGTCGTCGCTTTGTGGTGCGCCTAGATATTCCCTCGACGGCAAGGCAGTGGCCGCTTCGTGGTGAAAGCAGGACAGCAACGACGAAAAGCTGCACAAAAGAAAGGCACGACGTTTCAGCCATACTAGCAGTTACGCCGCTCCTATGGCCACTGAAGTGGTTCCACATCAAGGGGCTCTTTAAGTCCAGCGCCGATAGGGCAGACTCCGGCGATGTTGCTGTTGTAATGCCAGCGATGGAAGTCCTTGCGCCTGCGCAGCTTGCACTTGGACGATGGAAAACACGGTCGTCGCTTTGTGGTGCGCCTAGATATTCCCTCGACGGCAAGGCAGTGGCCGCTTGGTGGTGAAAGCAGGACAGCAACGAAGAAAAGCTGCACAAAAGAAAGGCACGACGCTTCAGCCACGCTAGCAGTTACGCCGCTTCTATGGCCACTGAAGTGGTTCCACATCAAGGGGCTCTTTAAGTCCTGCGCCGATAGGGCAGACTCCGGCGATATTGCTGTTGTAATGCCAGCGATGGAAGTCCTTGCGCCTGCGCAGCTTGCACTTGGACGATGGAAAACACGGTCGTCGCTTTGTGGTGCGCCTAGATATTCCCTCGACGGCAAGGCAGTGGCCGCTTCGTGGTGAAAGCAGGACAGCAACGACGAAAAGCTGCACAAAAGAAAGGCACGACGTTTCAGCCATGCTAGCAGATACGCCGCTCCTATGGCCACTGAAGTGGTTCCACATCAAGGGGCTCTTTAAGTCCAGCGCCGATAGGGCAGACTCCGGCGATATTGCTGTTGTAATGCCAGCGATGGAAGTCCTTGCGCCTGCGCAGCTTGCACTTGGACGATGGAAAACACGGTCGTCGCTTTGTGGTGCGCCTAGATATTCCCTCGACGGCAAGGCAGTGGCCGCTTCGTGGTGAAAGCAGGACAGCAACGACGAAAAGCTGCACAAAAGAAAGGCACGACGTTTCAGCCATGCTAGCAGTTACGCCGCTCCCATGCCCACTGAAGTGGTTCCACGTCAAGGGGCTCTTTAAGTCCAGCGCCGATAGGACAGACTCCGGCGATATTGCTGTTGTAATGCCAGCGATGGAAGTCCTTGCGCCTGCGCAGCTTGCACTTGGACGATGGAAAACACCGTCGTCGCTTTGTGGTGCGCCTAGATATTCCCCCGACGGCAAGGCAGTGGCCGCTTCGTGGTGAAAGCAGGACAGCAACGACGAAAAGCTGCACAAAAGAAAGGCACGACGTTTCAGCCATGCTAGCAGTTACTCCGCTCCCATGCCCACTGAAGTGGTTCCACATTAAGGGGCTCTTTAAGTCCACCGCCGATAGGGCCAGACTCCGGCGATGTTGCTGTTGTAATGCCAGCGATGAAAGTTCTTGCGCCTGCGCAGCTTACACTTGGACCATGGAAAACACCGTCGTCGCTTTGTGGTGCGCCTAGATATTCCCTCGACGGGAAGGCAGTGGCCGCTTTATGATGAAAGCAGGACAGCAACGACGAAAAGGTACACAAAAGAAAGGCACGACGTTTCAGCCATGCTAGCAGTTACGCCGCTCCCATGCCCACTGAAGTGGTTCCACATTAAGGGGCTCTTTAAGTCCAGCGCCGATAGGGCAGACTCCGGCGATATTGCTGTTGTAATGCCAGCGATGAAAGTCCTTGCGCCTACGCAGCTTGCACTTGGACGATGGAAAAGACGGTCGCCGCTTTGTGGTGCGCCTAGATATTCCCTCGACGGCAAGGCAGTGGCCGCTTTGTGGTGAAAGCAGGACAGCAACGACGAAAAGCTGCACAAAACAAAGGCACGACGTTTCAGCCATGCTAGCAGTTACGCCGCTCCTATGGCCACTGAAGTGGTTCCACATCAAGGGGCTCTTTAAGTCCAGCGCCGATAGGGCAGACTCCGGCGATATTGTTGTTGTAATGCCAGCGATGGAAGTCCTTGCGCCTGCGCAGCTTGCACTTGGACGATGCAAAACACGGTCGTCGCTTTGTGGTGCGCCTAGATATTCCCTCGACGGCAAGGTAGTGGCCGCTTCGTGGTGAAAGCAGGACAGCAACGACGAAAAGCTGCACAAAAGAAAGGCACGACGTTTCAGCCATGCTAGCAGTTACGCCGCTCCTATGGCCACTGAAGTGGTTCCACATCAAGGGGCTCTTTAAGTCCAGCGCCGATAGGGCAGACTCTGGCGATATTGCTGTTGTAATGCCAGCGATGAAAGTCCTTGCGCCTGCGCAGCTTGCACTTGGACGATGGAAAACACGGTCGTCGCTTTGTGGTGCGCCTAGATATTCCCTCGACGGCAAGGCAGTGGCCGCTTCATGGTGAAAGCAGGACAGCAACGACGAAAAGCTGCACAAAAGAAAGGCACGACGTTTCAGCCATACTAGCAGATACGCCGCTCCTATGGCCACTGAAGTGGTTCCACATCAAGGGGCTCTTTAGGTCCAGCGCCGATAGGGCAGACTCCGGCGATGTTGCTGTTGTAATGCCAGCGATGGAAGTCCTTGCGCCTGCGCAGCTTGCACTTGGACGATGGAAAACACGGTCGTTGCTTTGTGGTGCGCCTAGATATTCCCTCGACGGCAAGGCAGTGGCCGCTTGGTGGTGAAAGCAGGACAGCAACGAAGAAAAGCTGCACAAAAGAAAGGCACGACGCTTCAGCCACGCTAGCAGTTACGCCGCTTCTATGGCCACTGAAGTGGTTCCACATCAAGGGGCTCTTTAAGTCCTGCGCCGATAGGGCAGACTCCGGCGATATTGCTGTTGTAATGCCAGCGATGGAAGTCCTTGCGCCTGCGCAGCTTGCACTTGGACGATGGAAAACACGGTCGTCGCTTTGTGGTGCGCCTAGATATTCCCTCGACGGGAAGGCAGTGGCCGCTTTATGATGAAAGCAGGACAGCAACGACGAAAAGCTACACAAAAGAAAGGCACGACGTTTCAGCCATGCTAGCAGTTACACCGCTCCCATGCCCACTGAAGTGGTTCCACATTAAGGGGCTCTTTAAGTCCAGCGCCGATAGGGCAGACTCCGGCGATATTGCTGTTGTAATGCCAGCGATGAAAGTTCTTGCGCCTGCGCGGCTTGCACTTGGACGATGGAAAACACGCTCGTCGCTTTGTGGTGCGCCTAGATACTCCCTCGACGGGAAGGCAGTGGCCACTTCATGATGAAAGCAGGACAGCAACGACGAAAAGGTACACAAAAGAAAGGCACGACGTTTCAGCCATGCTAGCAGTTACGCCGCTCCCATGCCCACTGAAGTGGTTCCACATTAAGGGGCTCTTTAAGTCCAGCGCCGATAGGGCCAGACTCCGGCGATGTTGCTGTTGTAATGCCAGCGATGAAAGTTCTTGCGCCTGCGCAGCTTGCACTTGGACCATGGAAAATACGGTCGTCGCTTTGTGGTGCGCCTAGATATTCCCTCGACGGGAAGGCAGTGGCCGCTTCATGGTGAAAGCAGGACAGCAACCACGAAAAGGTACACAAAAAAAAGGCACGACGTTTCAGCCATGCTAGCAGTTACGCCGCTCCCATGCCCACTGAAGTGGTTCCACATTAAGGGGCTCTTTAAGTCCAGCGCCGATAGGGCAGACTCCGGCGATGTTGCTGTTTTAATGCCAGCGATGAAAGTTCTTGCGCCTGCGCAGCTTGCACTTGGACCATGGAAAATACGGTCGTCGCTTTGTGGTGCGCCTAGATATTCCCTCGACGGGAAGGCAGTGGCCGCTTCATGGTGAAAGCAGGACAGCAACGACGAAAAGGTACACAAAAGAAAGGCACGACGTTTCAGCCATGCTAGCAGTTACGCCTTTCCCATGCCCACTGAAGTGGTTCCACATTAAGGGGCTCTTTAAGTCCAGCGCCGATAGGGCAGACTCCGGCGATATTGCTGTTGTAATGCCAGCGATGAAAGTCCTTGCGCCTACGCAGCTTGCACTTGGACGATGGAAAAGACGGTCGCCGCTTTGTGGTGCGCCTAGATATTCCCTCGACGGCAAGGCAGTGGCCGCTTCGTGGTGAAAGCAGGACAGCAACGACGAAAAGCTGCACAAAACAAAGGCACGACGTTTCAGCCATGCTAGCAGTTACGCCGCTCCTATGGCCACTGAAGTGGTTCCACATCAAGGGGCTCTTTAAGTCCAGCGCCGATAGGGCAGACTCCGGCGATATTGTTGTTGTAATGCCAGCGATGGAAGTCCTTGCGCCTGCGCAGCTTGCACTTGGACGATGGAAAACACGGTCGTCGCTTTGTGGTGCGCCTAGATATGCCCTCGACGGCAAGGTAGTGGCCGCTTCGTGGTGAAAGCAGGACAGCAACGACGAAAAGCTGCACAAAAGAAAGGCACGACGTTTCAGCCATGCTAGCAGTTACGCCGCTCCCATGCCCACTGAAGTGGTTCCACATCAAGGGGCTCTTTAAGTCCAGCGCCGATAGGGCAGACTCCGGCGATATTGCTGTTGTAATGCCAGCGATGGAAGTCCTTGCGCCTGCGCAGCTTGCACTTGGACGATGGAAAACACGGTCGTCGCTTTGTAGTGCGCCTAGATATTCCCTCGACGGCAAGGCAGTGGCCGCTTCGTGGTGAAAGCAGGACAGCAACGACGAAAAGCTGCACAAAAGAAAGGCACGACGTTTCAGCCATGCTAGCAGTTACGCCGCTCCTATGGCCACTGAAGTGGTTCCACATCAAGGGGCTCTTTAAGTCCAGCGCCGATAGGGCAGACTCCGGCGATATTGCTGTTGTAATGCCAGCGATGGAAGTCCTTGCGCCTGCGCAGCTTGTACTTGGACGATGGAAAACACGGTCGTCGCTTTGTGGTGCGCCTAGATATTCCCTCGACGGCAAGGCAGTGGCCGCTTCGTGGTGAAAGCAGGACAGCAACGACGAAAAGCTGCACAAAAGAAAGGCACGACGTTTCAGCCATACTAGCAGTTACGCCGCTCCTATGGCCACTGAAGTGGTTCCACATCAAGGGGCTCTTTAAGTCCAGCGCCGATAGGGCAGACTCCGGCGATGTTGCTGTTGTAATGCCAGCGATGGAAGTCCTTGCGCCTGCGCAGCTTGCACCTGGACGAAGGAAAACACGGTCGTCGCTTTGTGGTGCGCCTAGATATTCCCTCGACGGCAAGGCAGTGGCCGCTTGGTGGTGAAAGCAGGACAGCAACGAAGAAAAGCTGCACAAAAGAAAGGCACGACGCTTCAGCCACGCTAGCAGTTACGCCGCTTCTATGGCCACTGAAGTGGTTCCACATCAAGGGGCTCTTTAGGTCCTGCGCCGATAGGGCAGACTCCGGCGATATTGCTGTTGTAATGCCAGCGATGGAAGTCCTTGCGCCTGCGCAGCTTGCACTTGGACGATGGAAAACACGGTCGTCGCTTTGTGGTGCGCCTAGATATTCCCTCGACGGCAAGGCAGTGGCCGCTTCGTGGTGAAAGCAGGACAGCAACGAAGAAAAGCTGCACAAAAGAAAGGCACGACGTTTCAGCCATGCTAGCAGATACGCCGCTCCTATGGCCACTGAAGTGGTTCCACATCAAGGGGCTCTTTAAGTCCAGCGCCGATAGGGCAGACTCCGGCGATATTGCTGTTGTAATGCCAGCGATGGAAGTCCTTGCGCCTGCGCAGCTTGCACTTGGACGATGGAAAACACGGTCGTCGCTTTGTGGTGCGCCTAGATATTCCCTCGACGGCAAGGCAGTGGCCGCTTCGTGGTGAAAGCAGGACAGCAACGACGAAAAGCTGCACAAAAGAAAGGCACGACGTTTCAGCCATGCTAGCAGTTACGCCGTTCCATGCCCACTGAAGTGGTTCCACGTCAAGGGGCTCTTTAAGTCCAGCGCCGATAGGACAGACTCCGGCGATATTGCTGTTGTAATGCCAGCGATGGAAGTCCTTGCGCCTGCGCAGCTTGCACTTGGACGATGGAAAACACCGTCGTCGCTTTGTGGTGCGCCTAGATATTCCCTCGACGGCAAGGCAGTGGCCGCTTCGTGCTGAAAGCAGGACAGCAACGACGAAAAGCTGCACAAAAGAAAGGCACGACGTTTCAGCCATGCTAGCAGTTACGCCGCTCCTATGGCCACTGAAGTGGTTCCACATCAAGGGGCTCTTTAAGTCCAGCGCCGATAGGGCAGACTCCGGCGATATTGCTGTTGTAATGCCAGCGATGAAAGTCCTTGCGCCTACGCAGCTTGCACTTGGACGATGGAAAACACGGTCGTCGCTTTGTGGTGCGCCTAGATATTCCCTCGACGGCAAGGCAGTGGCCGCTTCGTGGTGAAAGCAGGACAGCAACGACGAAAAGCTGCACAAAAGAAAGGCACGACGTTTCAGCCATACTAGCAGTTACGCCGCTCCTATGGCCACTGAAGTGGTTCCACATCAAGGGGCTCTTTAAGTCCAGCGCCGATAGGGCAGACTCCGGCGATGTTGCTGTTGTAATGCCAGCGATGGAAGTCCTTGCGCCTGCGCAGCTTGCACTTGGACGATGGAAAACACCGTCGTTGCTTTGTGGTGCGCCTAGATATTCCCTCGACGGCAAGGCAGTGGCCGCTTGGTGGTAAAAGCAGGACAGCAACGAATAAAAGCTGCACAAAAGAAAGGCACGACGCTTCAGCCACGCTAGCAGTTACGCCGCTTCTATGGCCACTGAAGTGGTTCCACATCAAGGGGCTCTTTAAGTCCTGCGCCGATAGGGCAGACTCCGGCGATATTGCTGTTGTAATGCCAGCGATGGAAGTCCTTGCGCCTGCGCAGCTTGCACTTGGACGATGGAAAACACGGTCGTCGCTTTGTGGTGCGCCTAGATATTCCCTCGACGGCAAGGCAGTGGCCGCTTCGTGGTGAAAGCAGGACAGCAACGACGAAAAGCTGCACAAAAGAAAGGCACGACGTTTCAGCCATGCTAGCAGATACGCCGCTCCTATGGCCACTGAAGTGGTTCCACATCAAGGGGCTCTTTAAGACCAGCGCCGATAGGGCAGACTCCGGCGATATTGCTGTTGTAATGCCAGCGATGGAAGTCCTTGCGCCTGCGCAGCTTGCACTTGGACGATGGAAAACACGGTCGTCGCTTTGTGGTGCGCCTAGATATTCCCTCGACGGCAAGGCAGTGGCCGCTTCGTGGTGAAAGCAGGACAGCAACGACGAAAAGCTGCACAAAAGAAAGGCACGACGTTTCAGCCATGCTAGCAGTTACGCCGCTCCCATGCCCACTGAAGTGGTTCCACGTCAAGGGGCTCTTTAAGTCCAGCGCCGATAGGACAGACTCCGGCGATATTGCTGTTGTAATGCCAGCGATGGAAGTCCTTGCGCCTGCGCAGCTTGCACTTGGACGATGGAAAACACCGTCGTCGCTTTGTGGTGCGCCTAGATATTCCCTCGACGGCAAGGCAGTGGCCGCTTCGTGGTGAAAGCAGGACAGCAACGACGAAAAGCCTGACAAAAGAAAGGCACGACGTTTCAGCCATGCTAGCAGTTACGCCGCTCCCATGCCCACTGAAGTGGTTCCACATTAAGGGGCTCTTTAAGTCCAGCGCCGATAGGGCCAGACTCCGGCGATGTTGCTGTTGTAATGCCAGCGATGAAAGTTCTTGCGCCTGCGCAGCTTGCACTTGGACCATGGAAAATACGGTCGTCGCTTTGTGGTGCGCCTAGATATTCCCTCGACGGGAAGGCAGTGGCCGCTTCATGGTGAAAGCAGGACAGCAACGACGAAAAGGTACACAAAAGAAAGGCACGACGTTTCAGCCATGCTAGCAGTTACGCCGCTCCCATGCCCACTGAAGTGGTTCCACATTAAGGGGCTCTTTAAGTCCAGCGCCGATAGGGCAGACTCCGGCGATGTTGCTGTTTTAATGCCAGCGATGAAAGTTCTTGCGCCTGCGCAGCTTACACTTGGACCATGGAAAACACGGTCGTCGCTTTGTGGTGCGCCTAGATATTCCCTCGACGGGAAGGCAGTGGCCGCTTTATGATGAAAGCAGGACAGCAACGACGAAAAGGTACACAAAAGAAAGGCACGACGTTTCAGCCATGCTAGCAGTTACGCCGCTCCCATGCCCACTGAAGTGGTTCCACATTAAGGGGCTCTTTAAGTCCAGCGCCGATAGGGCAGACTCCGGCGATATTGCTGTTGTAATGCCAGCGATGAAAGTCCTTGCGCCTACGCAGCTTGCACTTGGACGATGGAAAAGACGGTCGCCGCTTTGTGGTGCGCCTAGATATTAACTCGACGGCAAGGCAGTGGCCGCTTTGTGGTGAAAGCAGGACAGCAACGACGAAAAGCTGCACAAAACAAAGGCACGACGTTTCAGCCATGCTAGCAGTTACGCCGCTCCTATGGCCACTGAAGTGGTTCCACATCAAGGGGCTCTTTAAGTCCAGCGCCGATAGGGCAGACTCCGGCGATATTGTTGTTGTAATGCCAGCGATGGAAGCCCTTGCGCCTGCGCAGCTTGCACTTGGACGATGGAAAACACGGTCGTCGCTTTGTGGTGCGCCTAGATATTCCCTCGACGGCAAGGTAGTGGCCGCTTCGTGGTGAAAGCAGGACAGCAACGACGAAAAGCTGCACAAAAGAAAGGCACGACGTTTCAGCCATGCTAGCAGTTACGCCGCTCCCATGCCCACTGAAGTGGTTCCACAATAAGGGGCTCTTTAAGTCCAGCGCCGATAGGGCAGACTCCGGCGATATTGCTGTTGTAATGCCAGCGATGAAAGTCCTTGCGCCTACGCAGCTTGCACTTGGACGATGGAAAACACGGTCGTCGCTTTGTGGTGCGCCTAGATATTACCTCGACGGCAAGGCAGTGGCCGCTTCGTGGTGAAAGCAGGACAGCAACGACGAAAAGCTGCACAAAAGAAAGGCACGACGTTTCAGCCATGCTAGCAGTTACGCCGCTCCTATGGCCACTGAAGTGGTTCCACATCAAGGGGCTCTTTAAGTCCAGCGCCGATAGGGCAGACTCCGGCGATATTGCTGTTGTAATGCCAGCGATGGAAGTCCTTGCGCCTGCGCAGCTTGTACTTGGACGATGGAAAACACGGTCGTCGCTTTGTGGTGCGCCTAGATATTCCCTCGACGGCAAGGCAGTGGCCGCTTCGTGGTGAAAGCAGGACAGCAACGACGAAAAGCTGCACAAAAGAAAGGCACGACGTTTCAGCCATACTAGCAGTTACGCCGCTCCTATGGCCACTGAAGTGGTTCCACATCAAGGGGCTCTTTAAGTCCAGCGCCGATAGGGCAGACTCCGGCGATGTTGCTGTTGTAATGCCAGCGATGGAAGTCCTTGCGCCTGCGCAGCTTGCACTTGGACGAAGGAAAACACGGTCGTCGCTTTGTGGTGCGCCTAGATATTCCCTCGACGGCAAGGCAGCGGCCGCTTGGTGGTGAAAGCAGGACAGCAACGAAGAAAAGCTGCACAAAAGAAAGGCACGACGCTTCAGCCACGCTAGCAGTTACGCCGCTTCTATGGCCACTGAAGTGGTTCCACATCAAGGGGCTCTTTAAGTCCTGCGCCGATAGGGCAGACTCCGGCGATATTGCTGTTGTAATGCCAGCGATGGAAGTCCTTGCGCCTGCACAGCTTGCACTTGGACGATGGAAAACACGGTCGTCGCTTTGTGGTGCGCCTAGATATTCCCTCGACGGCAAGGCAGTGGCCGCTTCGTGGTGAAAGCAGGACAGCAACGACGAAAAGCTGCACAAAAGAAAGGCACGACGTTTCAGCCATGCTAGCAGATACGCCGCTCCATTGGCCACTGAAGTGGTTCCACATCAAGGGGCTCTTTAAGTCCAGCGCCGATAGGGCAGACTCCGGCGATATTGCTGTTGTAATGCCAGCGATGGAAGTCCTTGCGCCTGCGCAGCTTGCACTTGGACGATGGAAAACACGGTCGTCGCTTTGTGGTGCGCCTATATATTCCCTCGACGGCAAGGCAGTGGCCGCTTCGTGGTGAAAGCAGGACAGCAACGACGAAAAGCTGCACAAAAGAAAGGCACGACGTTTCAGCCATGCTAGCAGTTACGCCGCTCCCATGCCCACTGAAGTGGTTCCACGTCAAGGGGCTCTTTAAGGCCAGCGCCGATAGGACAGACTCCGGCGATATTGCTGTTGTAATGCCAGCGATGGAAGTCCTTGCGCCTGCGCAGCTTGCACTTGGACGATGGAAAACACCGTCGTCGCTTTGTGGTGCGCCTAGATATTCCCTCGACGGCAAGGAAGTGGCCGCTTCGTGGTGAAAGCAGGACAGCAACGACGAAAAGCTGCACAAAAGAAAGGCACGACGTTTCAGCCATGCTAGCAGTTACGCCGCTCCCATGCCCACTGAAGTGGTTCCACATTAAGGGGCTCTTTAAGTCCAGCGCCGATAGGGCCAGACTCCGGCGATGTTGCTGTTGTAATGCCAGCGATGAAAGTTCTTGCGCCTGCGCAGCTTGCACTTGGACCATGGAAAATACGGTCGTCGCTTTGTGGTGCGCCTAGATATTCCCTCGACGGGAAGGCAGTGGCCGCTTCATGGTGAAAGCAGGACAGCAACGACGAAAAGGTACACAAAAGAAAGGCACGACGTTTCAGCCATGCTAGCAGTTACGCCGCTCCCATGCCCACTGAAGTGGTTCCACATTAAGGGGCTCTTTAAGTCCAGCGCCGATAGGGCAGACTCCGGCGATGTTGCTGTTGTAATGCCAGCGATGAAAGTTCTTGCGCCTGCGCAGCTTACACTTGGACCATGGAAAACACGGTCGTCGCTTTGTGGTGCGCCTAGATATTCCCTCGACGGGAAGGCAGTGGCCGCTTTATGATGAAAGCAGGACAGCAACGACGAAAAGGTACACAAAAGAAAGGCACGACGTTTCAGCCATGCTAGCAGTTACGCCGCTCCCATGCCCACTGAAGTGGTTCCACATTAAGGGGCTCTTTAAGTCCAGCGCCGATAGGGCAGACTCCGGCGATATTGCTCTTGTAATGCCAGCGATGAAAGTCCTTGCGCCTACGCAGCTTGCACTTGGACGATGGAAAAGACGGTCGCCGCTTTGTGGTGCGCCTAGATATTCCCTCCACGGCAAGGCAGTGGCCGCTTTGTGGTGAAAGCAGGACAGCAACGACGAAAAGCTGCACAAAACAAAGGCACGACGTTTCAGCCATGCTAGCAGTTACGCCGCTCCTATGGCCACTGAAGTGGTTCCACATCAAGGGGCTCTTTAAGTCCAGCGCCGATAGGGCAGACTCCGGCGATATTGTTGTTGTAATGCCAGCGATGGAAGTCCTTGCGCCTGCGCAGCTTGCACTTGGACGATGGAAAACACGGTCGTCGCTTTGTGGTGCGCCTAGATATTCCCTCGACGGCAAGGTAGTGGCCGCTTCGTGGTGAAAGCAGGACAGCAACGACGAAAAGCTGCACAAAAGAAAGGCACGACGTTTCAGCCATGCTAGCAGTTACGCCGCTCCCATACCCACTGAAGTGGTTCCACATCAAGGGGCTCTTTAAGTCCAGCGCCGATAGGGCAGACTCCGGCGATATTGCTGTTGTAATGCCGGCGATGGAAGTCCTTGCGCCTGCGCGGCTTGCACTTGGACGATGGAAAACACGCTCGTCGCTTTGTGGTGCGCCTAGATATTCCCTCGACGGGAAGGCAGTGGCCACTTCATGATGAAAGCAGGACAGCAACGACGAAAAGGTACACAAAAGAAAGGCACGACGTTTCAGCCATGCTAGCAGTTACGCCGCTCCCATGCCCACTGAAGTGGTTCCACATTAAGGGGCTCTTTAAGTCCAGCGCCGATAGGGCCAGACTCCGGCGATGTTGCTGTTGTAATGCCAGCGATGAAAGTTCTTGCGCCTGCGCAGCTTGCACTTGGACCATGGAAAATACGGTCGTCGCTTTGTGGTGCGCCTAGATATTCCCTCGACGGGAAGGCAGTGGCCGCTTCATGGTGAAAGCAGGACAGCAACCACGAAAAGGTACACAAAAGAAAGGCACGACGTTTCAGCCATGCTAGCAGTTACGCCGCTCCCATGCCCACTGAAGTGGTTCCACATTAAGGGGCTCTTTAAGTCCAGCGCCGATAGGGCAGACTCCGGCGATGTTGCTGTTTTAATGCCAGCGATGAAAGTTCTTGCGCCTGCGCAGCTTGCACTTGGACCATGGAAAATACGGTCGTCGCTTTGTGGTGCGCCTAGATATTCCCTCGACGGGAAGGCAGTGGCCGCTTCATGGTGAAAGCAGGACAGCAACGACGAAAAGGTACACAAAAGAAAGGCACGACGTTTCAGCCATGCTAGCAGTTACGCCGCTCCCATGCCCACTGAAGTGGTTCCACATTAAGGGGCTCTTTAAGTCCAGCGCCGATAGGGCAGACTCCGGCGATGTTGCTGTTGTAATGCCAGCGATGAAAGTTCTTGCGCCTGCGCAGCTTGCACTTGGACCATGGAAAATACGGTCGTCGCTTTGTGGTGCGCCTAGATATGCACCTCGACGGGAAGGCAGTGGCCGCTTCATGGTGAAAGCAGGACAGCAACCACGAAAAGGTACACAAAAGAAAGGCACGACGTTTCAGCCATGCTAGCAGTTACGCCGCTCCCATGCCCACTGAAGTGGTTCCACATTAAGGGGCTCTTTAAGTCCAGCGCCGATAGGGCAGACTCCGGCGATGTTGCTGTTTTAATGCCAGCGATGAAAGTTCTTGCGCCTGCGCAGCTTGCACTTGGACGATGGAAAACACGGTCGTTGCTTTGTGGTGCGCCTAGATATTCCCTCGACGGCAAGGCAGTGGCCGCTTGGTGGTGATAGCAGGACAGCAACGAAGAAAAGCTGCACAAAAGAAAGGCACGACGCTTCAGCCACGCTAGCAGTTACGCCGCTTCTATGGCCACTGAAGTGGTTCCACATCAAGGGGCTCTTTAAGTCCTGCGCCGATAGGGCAGACTCCGGCGATATTGCTGTTGTAATGCCAGAGATGGAAGTCCTTGCGCCTGCGCAGCTTGCACTTGGACGATGGAAAACACGGTCGTCGCTTTGTGGTGCGCCTAGATATTCCCTCGACAGGAAGCCAGTGGCCGCTTTATGATGAAAGCAGGACAGCAACGACGAAAAGCTACACAAAAGAAAGGCACGACGTTTCAGCCATGCTAGCAGTTACGCCTCTCCCATGCCCACTGAAGTGGTTCCACATTAAGGGGCTCTTTAGGTCCAGCGCCGATAGGGCCAGACTCCGGCGATGTTGCTGTTGTAATGCCAGCGATGAAAGTTCTTGCGCCGGCGCAGCTTGCACTTGGACCATGGAAAATACGGTCGTCGCTTTGTGGTGCGCCTAGATATTCCCTCGACGGGAAGGCAGTGGCCGCTTCATGGTGAAAGCAGGACAGCAACCACGAAAAGGTACACAAAAGAAAGGCACGACGTTTCAGCCATGCTAGCAGTTACGCCGCTCCCATGCCCACTGAAGTGGTTCCACATTAAGGGGCTCTTTAAGTCCAGCGCCGATAGGGCAGACTCCGGCGATGTTGCTGTTTTAATGCCAGCGATGAAAGTTCTTGCGCCTGCGCAGCTTGCACTTGGACCATGGAAAATACGGTCGTCGGTTTGTGGTGCGCCTAGATATTCCCTCGACGGGAAGGCAGTGGCCGCTTCATGGTGAAAGCAGGACAGCAACGACGAAAAGGTACACAAAAGAAAGGCACGACGTTTCAGCCATGCTAGCAGTTACGCCGCTCCCATGCCCACTGAAGTGGTTCCACATTAAGGGGCTCTTTAAGTCCAGCGCCGATAGGGCAGACTCCGGCGATGTTGCTGTTGTAATGCCAGCGATGAAAGTTCTTGCGCCTGCGCAGCTTACACTTGGACCATGAAAAACACGGTCGTCGCTTTGTGGTGCGCCTAGATATTCCCTCGACGGGAAGGCAGTGGCCGCTTTATGATGAAAGAAGGACAGCAACGACGAAAAGGTACACAAAAGAAAGGCACGACGTTTCAGCCATGCTAGCAGTTACGCCGCTCCCATGCCCACTGAAGTGGTTCCACATTAAGGGGCTCTTTAAGTCCAGCGCCGATGGGGCAGACTCCGGCGATATTGCTGTTGTAATGCCAGCGATGAAAGTCCTTGCGCCTACGCAGCTTGCACTTGGACGATGGAAAAGACGGTCGCCGCTTTGTGGTGCGCCTAGATATTCCCTCGACGGCAAGGCAGTGGCCGCTTCGTGGTGAAAGCAGGACAGCAACGACGAAAAGCTGCACAAAACAAAGGCACGACGTTTCAGCCATGCTAGCAGTTACGCCGCTCCTATGGCCACTGAAGTGGTTCCACATCAAGGCGCTCTTTAGGTCCAGCGCCGATAGGGCAGACTCCGGCGATATTGTTGTTGTAATGCCAGCGATGGAAGTCCTTGCGCCTGCGCAGCTTGCACTTGGACGATGGAAAACACGGTCGTCGCTTTGTGGTGCGCCTAGATATGCCCTCTACGGCAAGGTAGTGGCCGCTTCGTGGTGAAAGCAGGACAGCAACGACGAAAAGCTGCACAAAAGAAAGGCACGACGTTTCAGCCATGCTAGCAGTTACGCCGCTCCCATGCCCACTGAAGTGGTTCCACATCAAGGGGCTCTTTAAGTCCAGCGCCGATAGGGCAGACTCCGGCGATATTGCTGTTGTAATGCCAGCGATGGAAGTCCTTGCGCCTGCGCAGCTTGCACTTGGACGATGGAAAACACGGTCGTCGCTTTGTGGTGCGCCTAGATATTCCCTCGACGGCAAGGCAGTGGCCGCTTCGTGGTGAAAGCAGGACAGCAATGACGAAAAGCTGCACAAAAGAAAGGCACGACGTTTCAGCCATGCTAGCAGTTACGCCGCTCCTATGGCCACTGAAGTGGTTCCACATCAAGGGGCTCTTTAAGTCCAGCGCCGATAGGGCAGACTCCAGCGATATTGCTGTTGTAATGCCAGCGATGGAAGTCCTTGCGCCTGCGCAGCTTGTACTTGGACGATGGAAAACACGGTCGTCGCTTTGTGGTGCGCCTAGATATTCCCTCGACGGCAAGGCAGTGGCCGCTTCGTGGTGAAAGCAGGACAGCAACGACGAAAAGCTGCACAAAAGAAAGGCACGACGTTTCAGCCATACTAGCAGTTACGCCGCTCCTATGGCCACTGAAGTGGTTCCACATCAAGGGGCTCTTTAAGTCCAGCGCCGATAGGGCAGACTCCGGCGATGTTGCTGTTGTAATGCCAGCGATGGAAGTCCTTGCGCCTGCGCAGCTTGCACTTGGACGATGGAAAACACGGTCGTCGCTTTGTGGTGCGCCTAGATATTCCCTCGACGGCAAGGCAGTGGCCGCTTGGTGGTGAAAGCAGGACAGCAACGAAGAAAAGCTGCACAAAAGAAAGGCACGACGCTTCAGCCACGCTAGCAGTTACGCCGCTTCTATGGCCACTGAAGTGGTTCCACATCAAGGGGCTCTTTAAGTCCAGCGCCGATAGGGCAGACTCCGGCGATATTGCTGTTGTAATGCCAGCGATGGAAGTCCTTGCGCCTGCGCAGCTTGCACTTGGACGATGGAAAACACCGTCGTCGCTTTGTGGTGCGCCTAGATATTCCCTCGACGGCAAGGCAGTGGCCGCTTCGTGGTGAAAGCAGGACAGCAACGACGAAAAGCTGCACAAAAGAAAGGCACGACGTTTCAGCCATGCTAGCAGTTACGCCGCTCCCATGCCCACTGAAGTGGTTCCACATTAAGGGGCTCTTTAAGTCCAGCGCCGATAGGGCCAGACTCCGGCGATGTTGCTGTTGTAATGCCAGCGATGAAAGTTCTTGCGCCTGCGCAGCTTGCACTTGGACCATGGAAAATACGGTCGTCGCTTTGTGGTGCGCCTAGATATTCCCTCGACGGGAAGGCAGTGGCCGCTTCATGGTGAAAGCAGGACAGCAACGACGAAAAGGTACACAAAAGAAAGGCACGACGTTTCAGCCATGCTAGCAGTTACGCCGCTCCCATGCCCACTGAAGTGGTTCCACATTAAGGGGCTCTTTAAGTCCAGCGCCGATAGGGCCAGACTCCGGCGATGTTGCTGTTGTAATGCCAGCGATGAAAGTTCTTGCGCCTGCGCAGCTTGCACTTGGACCATGGAAAATACGGTCGTCGCTTTGTGGTGCGCCTAGATATTCCCTCGACGGGAAGGCAGTGGCCGCTTGGTGGTGAAAGCAGGACAGCAACGAAGAAAAGCTGCACAAAAGAAAGGCACGACGCTTCAGCCACGCTAGCAGTTACGCCGCTTCTATGGCCACTGATGTGGTTCCACATCAAGGGGCTCTTTAAGTCCAGCGCCGATAGGGCCAGACTCCGGCGATGTTGCTGTTGTAATGCCAGCGATGAAAGTTCTTGCGCCTGCGCAGCTTGCACTTGGACCATGGAAAATACGGTCGTCGCTTTGTGGTGCGCCTAGATATTCCCTCGACGGGAAGGCAGTGGCCGCTTCATGGTGAAAGCAGGACAGCAACGACGAAAAGGTACACAAAAGAAAGGCACGACGTTTCAGCCATGCTAGCAGTTACGCCGCTCCCATGCCCACTGAAGTGGTTCCACATTAAGGGGCTCTTTAAGTCCAGCGCCGATAGGGCCAGACTCCGGCGATGTTGCTGTTGTAATGCCAGCGATGAAAGTTCTTGCGCCTGCGCAGCTTGCACTTGGACCATGGAAAATACGGTCGTCGCTTTGTGGTGCGCCTAGATATTCCCTCGACGGGAAGGCAGTGGCCGCTTCATGGTGAAAGCAGGACAGCAACGACGAAAAGGTACACAAAAGAAAGGCACGACGTTTCAGCCATGCTAGCAGTTACGCCGCTCCCATGCCCACTGAAGTGGTTCCACATTAAGGGGCTCTTTAAGTCCAGCGCCGATAGGGCCAGACTCCGGCGATGTTGCTGTTGTAATGCCAGCGATGAAAGTTCTTGCGCCTGCGCAGCTTGCACTTGGACCATGGAAAATACGGTCGTCGCTTTGTGGTGCGCCTAGATATTCCCTCGACGGGAAGGCAGTGGCCGCTTCATGGTGAAAGCAGGACAGCAACCACGAAAAGGTACACAAAAGAAAGGCACGACGTTTCAGCCATGCTAGCAGTTACGCCGCTCCCATGCCCACTGAAGTGGTTCCACATTAAGGGGCTCTTTAAGTCCAGCGCCGATAGGGCAGACTCCGGCGATGTTGCTGTTTTAATGCCAGCGATGAAAGTTCTTGCGCCTGCGCAGCTTGCACTTGGACCATGGAAAATACGGTCGTCGCTTTGTGGTGCGCCTAGATATTCCCTCGACGGGAAGGCAGTGGCCGCTTCATGGTGAAAGCAGGACAGCAACGACGAAAAGGTACACAAAAGAAAGGCACGACGTTTCAGCCATGCTAGCAGTTACGCCGCTCCCATGCCCACTGAAGTGGTTCCACATTAAGGGGCTCTTTAAGTCCAGCGCCGATAGGGCAGACTCCGGCGATGTTGCTGTTGTAATGCCAGCGATGAAAGTTCTTGCGCCTGCGCAGCTTACACTTGGACCATGAAAAACACGGTCGTCGCTTTGTGGTGCGCCTAGATATTCCCTCGACGGGAAGGAAGTGGCCGCTTTATGATGAAAGAAGGACAGCAACGACGAAAAGGTACACAAAAGAAAGGCACGACGTTTCAGCCATGCTAGCAGTTACGCCGCTCCCATGCCCACTGAAGTGGTTCCACATTAAGGGGCTCTTTAAGTCCAGCGCCGATAGGGCCAGACTCCGGCGATGTTGCTGTTGTAATGCCAGCGATGAAAGTTCTTGCGCCTGCGCAGCTTGCACTTGGACCATGGAAAATACGGTCGTCGCTTTGTGGTGCGCCTAGATATTCCCTCGACGGGAAGGCAGTGGCCGCTTCATGGTGAAAGCAGGACAGCAACCACGAAAAGGTACACAAAAGAAAGGCACGACGTTTCAGCCATGCTAGCAGTTACGCCGCTCCCATGCCCACTGAAGTGGTTCCACATTAAGGGGCTCTTTAAGTCCAGCGCCGATAGGGCAGACTCCGGCGATGTTGCTGTTTTAATGCCAGCGATGAAAGTTCTTGCGCCTGCGCAGCTTGCACTAGGACCATGGAAAATACGGTCGTCGCTTTGTGGTGCGCCTAGATATTCCCTCGACGGGAAGGCAGTGGCCGCTTCATGGTGAAAGCAGGACAGCAACGACGAAAAGGTACACAAAAGAAAGGCACGACGTTTCAGCCATGCTAGCAGTTACGCCGCTCCCATGCCCACTGAAGTGGTTCCACATTAAGGGGCTCTTTAAGTCCAGCGCCGATAGGGCAGACTCCGGCGATGTTGCTGTTGTAATGCCAGCGATGAAAGTTCTTGCGCCTGCGCAGCTTACACTTGGACCATGAAAAACACGGTCGTCGCTTTGTGGTGCGCCTAGATATTCCCTCGACGGGAAGGAAGTGGCCGCTTTATGATGAAAGAAGGACAGCAACGACGAAAAGGTACACAAAAGAAAGGCACGACGTTTCAGCCATGCTAGCAGTTACGCCGCTCCCATGCCCACTGAAGTGGTTCCACATCAAGGGGCTCTTTAAGTCCAGCGCCGATAGGGCAGACTCCGGCGATATTGCTGTTGTAATGCCAGCGATGGAAGTCCTTGCGCCTGCGCAGCTTGCACTTGGACGATGGAAAACACGGTCGTCGCTTTGTGGTGCGCCTAGATATTCCCTCGACGGCAAGGCAGTGGCCGCTTCGTGGTGAAAGCAGGACAGCAACGACGAAAAGCTGCACAAAAGAAAGGCACGACGTTTCAGCCATGCTAGCAGTTACGCCGCTCCTATGGCCACTGAAGTGGTTCCACATCAAGGGGCTCTTTAAGTCCAGCGCCGATAGGGCAGACTCCAGCGATATTGCTGTTGTAATGCCAGCGATGGAAGTCCTTGCGCCTGCGCAGCTTGTACTTGGACGATGGAAAACACGGTCGTCGCTTTGTGGTGCGCCTAGATATTCCCTCGACGGCAAGGCAGTGGCCGCTTCGTGGTGAAAGCAGGACAGCAACGACGAAAAGCTGCACAAAAGAAAGGCACGACGTTTCAGCCATACTAGCAGTTACGCCGCTCCTATGGCCACTGAAGTGGTTCCACATCAAGGGGCTCTTTAAGTCCAGCGCCGATAGGGCAGACTCCGGCGATGTTGCTGTTGTAATGCCAGCGATGGAAGTCCTTGCGCCTATGCAGCTTGCACTTGGACGATGGAAAACACGGTCGTCGCTTTGTGGTGCGCCTAGATATTCCCTCGACGGCAAGGCAGTGGCCGCTTGGTGGTGAAAGCAGGACAGCAACGAAGAAAAGCTGCACAAAAGAAAGGCACGACGCTTCAGCCACGCTAGCAGTTACGCCGCTTCTATGGCCACTGAAGTGGTTCCACATCAAGGGGCTCTTTAAGTCCAGCGCCGATAGGGCAGACTCCGGCGATATTGCTGTTGTAATGCCAGCGATGGAAGTCCTTGCGCCTGCGCAGCTTGCACTTGGACGATGGAAAACACCGTCGTCGCTTTGTGGTGCGCCTAGATATTCCCTCGACGGCAAGGCAGTGGCCGCTTCGTGGTGAAAGCAGGACAGCAACGACGAAAAGCTGCACAAAAGAAAGGCACGACGTTTCAGCCATGCTAGCAGTTACGCCGCTCCCATGCCCACTGAAGTGGTTCCACATTAAGGGGCTCTTTAAGTCCAGCGCCGATAGGGCCAGACTCCGGCGATGTTGCTGTTGTAATGCCAGCGATGAAAGTTCTTGCGCCTGCGCAGCTTGCACTTGGACCATGGAAAATACGGTCGTCGCTTTGTGGTGCGCCTAGATATTCCCTCGACGGGAAGGCAGTGGCCGCTTCATGGTGAAAGCAGGACAGCAACGACGAAAAGGTACACAAAAGAAAGGCACGACGTTTCAGCCATGCTAGCAGTTACGCCGCTCCCATGCCCACTGAAGTGGTTCCACATTAAGGGGCTCTTTAAGTCCAGCGCCGATAGGGCAGACTCCGGCGATGTTGCTGTTGTAATGCCAGCGATGAAAGTTCTTGCGCCTGCGCAGCTTACACTTGGACCATGGAAAACACGGTCGTCGCTTTGTGGTGCGCCTAGATATTCCCTCGACGGGAAGGCAGTGGCCGCTTTATGATGAAAGCAGGACAGCAACGACGAAAAGGTACACAAAAGAAAGGCACGACGTTTCAGCCATGCTAGCAGTTACGCCGCTCCCATGCCCACTGAAGTGGTTCCACATTAGGGGCTCTTTAAGTCCAGCGCCGATAGGGCAGACTCCGGCGATGTTGCTGTTGTAATGCCAGCGATGAAAGTTCTTGCGCCTGCGCAGCTTACACTTGGACCATGAAAAACACGGTCGTCGCTTTGTGGTGCGCCTAGATATTCCCTCGACGGGAAGGCAGTGGCCGCTTTATGATGAAAGAAGGACAGCAATGACGAAAAGGTACACAAAAGAAAGGCACGACGTTTCAGCCATGCTAGCAGTTACGCCGCTCCCATGCCCACTGAAGTGGTTCCACATTAAGGGGCTCTTTAAGTCCAGCGCCGATAGGGCAGACTCCGGCGATATTGCTGTTGTAATGCCAGCGATGAAAGTCCTTGCGCCTACGCAGCTTGCACTTGGACGATGGAAAAGACGGTCGCCGCTTTGTGGTGCGCCTAGATATTCCCTCGACGGCAAGGCAGTGGCCGCTTCGTGGTGAAAGCAGGACAGCAACGACGAAAAGCTGCACAAAACAAAGGCACGACGTTTCAGCCATGCTAGCAGTTACGCCGCTCCTATGGCCACTGAAGTGGTTCCACATCAAGGCGCTCTTTAAGTCCAGCGCCGATAGGGCAGACTCCGGCGATATTGTTGTTGTAATGCCAGCGATGGAAGTCCTTGCGCCTGCGCAGCTTGCACTTGGACGATGGAAAACACGGTCGTCGCTTTGTGGTGCGCCTAGATATGCCCTCGACGGCAAGGTAGTGGCCGATTCGTGGTGAAAGCAGGACAGCAACGACGAAAAGCTGCACAAAAGAAAGGCACGACGTTTCAGCCATGCTAGCAGTTACGCCGCTCCCATGCCCACTGAAGTGGTTCCACATCAAGGGGCTCTTTAAGTCCAGCGCCGATAGGGCAGACTCCGGCGATATTGCTGTTGTAATGCCAGCGATGGATATCCTTGCGCCTGCGCAGCTTGCACTTGGACGATGGAAAACACGGTCGTCGCTTTGTGGTGCGCCTAGATATTCCCTCGACGGCAAGGCAGTGGCCGCTTCGTGGTGAAAGCAGGACAGCAACGACGAAAAGCTGCACAAAAGAAAGGCACGACGTTTCAGCCATGCTAGCAGTTACGCCGCTCCTATGGCCACTGAAGTGGTTCCACATCAAGGGGCTCTTTAAGTCCAGCGCCGATAGGGCAGACTCCAGCGATATTGCTGTTGTAATGCCAGCGATGGAAGTCCTTGCGCCTGCGCAGCTTGTACTTGGACGATGGAAAACACGGTCGTCGCTTTGTGGTGCGCCTAGATATTCCCTCGACGGCAAGGCAGTGGCCGCTTCGTGGTGAAAGCAGGACAGCAACGACGAAAAGCTGCACAAAAGAAAGGCACGACGTTTCAGCCATACTAGCAGTTACGCCGCTCCTATGGCCACTGAAGTGGTTCCACATCAAGGGGCTCTTTAAGTCCAGCGCCGATAGGGCAGACTCCGGCGATGTTGCTGTTGTAATGCCAGCGATGGAAGTCCTTGCGCCTGCGCAGCTTGCACTTGGACGATGGAAAACACGGTCGTCGCTTTGTGGTGCGCCTAGATATTCCCTCGACGGCAAGGCAGTGGCCGCTTGGTGGTGAACGCAGGACAGCAACGAAGAAAAGCTGCACAAAAGAAAGGCACGACGCTTCAGCCACGCTAGCAGTTACGCCGCTTCTATGGCCACTGAAGTGGTTCCACATCAAGGGGCTCTTTAAGTCCAGCGCCGATAGGGCAGACTCCGGCGATATTGCTGTTGTAATGCCAGCGATGGAAGTCCTTGCGCCTGCGCAGCTTGCACTTGGACGATGGAAAACACCGTCGTCGCTTTGTGGTGCGCCTAGATATTCCCTCGACGGCAAGGCAGTGGCCGCTTCGTGGTGAAAGCAGGACAGCAACGACGAAAAGCTGCACAAAAGAAAGGCACGACGTTTCAGCCATGCTAGCAGTTACGCCGCTCCCATGCCCACTGAAGTGGTTCCACATTAAGGGGCTCTTTAAGTCCAGCGCCGATAGGGCCAGACTCCGGCGATGTTGCTGTTGTAATGCCAGCGATGAAAGTTCTTGCGCCTGCGCAGCTTGCACTTGGACCATGGAAAATACGGTCGTCGCTTTGTGGTGCGCCTAGATATTCCCTCGACGGGAAGGCAGTGGCCGCTTCATGGTGAAAGCAGGACAGCAACGACGAAAAGGTACACAAAAGAAAGGCACGAGGTTTCAGCCATGCTAGCAGTTACGCCGCTCCCATGCCCACTGAAGTGGTTCCACATTAAGGGGCTCTTTAAGTCCAGCGCCGATAGGGCAGACTCCGGCGATGTTGCTGTTGTAATGCCAGCGATGAAAGTTCTTGCGCCTGCGCAGCTTACACTTGGACCATGGAAAACACGGTCGTCGCTTTGTGGTGCGCCTAGATATTCCCTCGACGGGAAGGCAGTGGCCGCTTTATGATGAAAGCAGGACAGCAACGACGAAAAGGTACACAAAAGAAAGGCACGACGTTTCAGCCATGCTAGCAGTTACGCCGCTCCCATGCCCACTGAAGTGGTTCCACATTAAGGGGCTCTTTAAGTCCAGCGCCGATAGGGCAGACTCCGGCGATATTGCTGTTGTAATGCCAGCGATGAAAGTCCTTGCGCCTACGCAGCTTGCACTTGGACGATGGAAAAGACGGTCGCCGCTTTGTGGTGCGCCTAGATATTCCCTCGACGGCAAGGCAGTGGCCGCTTTGTGGTGAAAGCAGGACAGCAACGACGAAAAGCTGCACAAAACAAAGGCACGACGTTTCAGCCATGCTAGCAGTTACGCCGCTCCTATGGCCACTGAAGTGGTTCCACGTCAAGGGGCCCTTTAAGTCCAGCGCCGATAGGACAGACTCCGGCGATATTGCTGTTGTAATGCCAGCGATGGAAGTCCTTGCGCCTGCGCAGCTTGCACTTGGACGATGGAAAACACCGTCGTCGCTTTGTGGTGCGCCTAGATATTCCCTCGACGGCAAGGCAGTGGCCGCTTCGTGGTGAAAGCAGGACAGCAACGACGAAAAGCTGCACAAAAGAAAGGCACGACGTTTCAGCCATGCTAGCAGTTACGCCGCTCCCATGCCCACTGAAGTGGTTCCACATTAAGGGGCTCTTTAAGTCCAGCGCCGATAGGGCCAGACTCCGGCGATGTTGCTGTTGTAATGCCAGCGATGAAAGTTCTTGCGCCTGCGCAGCTTGCACTTGGACCATGGAAAATACGGTCGTCGCTTTGTGGTGCTCCTAGATATTCCCTCGACGGGAAGGCAGTGGCCGCTTCATGGTGAAAGCAGGACAGCAACGACGAAAAGGTACACAAAAGAAAGGCACGACGTTTCAGCCATGCTAGCAGTTACGCCGCTCCCATGCCCACTGAAGTGGTTCCACATTAAGGGGCTCTTTAAGTCCAGCGCCGATAGGGCAGACTCCGGCGATGTTGCTGTTGTAATGCCAGCGATGAAAGTTCTTGCGCCTGCGCAGCTTACACTTGGACCATGGAAAACACGGTCGTCGCTTTGTGGTGCGCCTAGATATTCCCTCGACGGGAAGGCAGTGGCCGCTTTATGATGAAAGCAGGACAGCAACGACGAAAAGGTACACAAAAGAAAGGCACGACGTTTCAGCCATGCTAGCAGTTACGCCGCTCCCATGCCCACTGAAGTGGTTCCACATTAAGGGGCTCTTTAAGTCCAGCGCCGATAGGGCAGACTCCGGCGATATTGCTGTTGTAATGCCAGCGATGAAAGTCCTTGCGCCTACGCAGCTTGCACTTGGACGATGGAAAAGACGGTCGCCGCTTTGTGGTGCGCCTAGATATTCCCTCGACGGCAAGGCAGTGGCCGCTTTGTGGTGAAAGCAGGACAGCAACGACGAAAAGCTGCACAAAACAAAGGCACGACGTTTCAGCCATGCTAGCAGTTACGCCGCTCCTATGGCCACTGAAGTGGTTCCACATCAAGGGGCTCTTTAAGTCCAGCGCCGATAGGGCAGACTCCGGCGATATTGTTGTTGTAATGCCAGCGATGGAAGTCCTTGCGCCTGCGCAGCTTGCACTTGGACGATGGAAAACACGGTCGTCGCTTTGTGGTGCGCCTAGATATTCCCTCGACGGCAAGGTAGTGGCCGCTTCGTGGTGAAAGCAGGACAGCAACGACGAAAAGCTGCACAAAAGAAAGGCACGACGTTTCAGCCATGCTAGCAGTTACGCCGCTCCCATACCCACTGAAGTGGTTCCACATCAAGGGGCTCTTTAAGTCCAGCGCCGATAGGGCAGACTCCGGCGATATTGCTGTTGTAATGCCAGCGATGGAAGTCCTTGCGCCTGCGCAGCTTGCACTTGGACGATGGAAAACACGGTCGTCGCTTTGTGGTGCGCCTAGATATTCCCTCGACGGCAAGGCAGTGGCCGCTTCGTGGTGAAAGCAGGACAGCAACGACGAAAAGCTGCACAAAAGAAAGGCACGACGTTTCAGCCATGCTAGCAGTTACGCCGCTCCTATGGCCACTGAAGTGGTTCCACATCAAGGGGCTCTTTAAGTCCAGCGCCGATAGGGCAGACTCTGGCGATATTGCTGTTGTAATGCCAGCGATGGAAGTCCTTGCGCCTGCGCAGCTTGTACTTGGACGATGGAAAACACGGTCGTCGCTTTGTGGTGCGCCTAGATATTCCCTCGACGGCAAGGCAGTGGCCGCTTCGTGGTGAAAGCAGGACAGCAACGACGAAAAGCTACACAAAAGAAAGGCACGACGTTTCAGCCATGCTAGCAGTTACGCCGCTCCTATGGCCACTGAAGTGGTTCCACATCAAGGGGCTCTTTAAGTCCAGCGCCGATAGGGCAGACTCCGGCGATGTTGCTGTTGTAATGCCAGCGATGGAAGTCCTTGCGCCTGCGCAGCTTGCACTTGGACGATGGAAAACACGGTCGTTGCTTTGTGGTGCGCCTAGATATTCCCTCGACGGCAAGGCAGTGGCCGCTTGGTGGTGAAAGCAGGACAGCAACGAAGAAAAGCTGCACAAAAGAAAGGCACGACGCTTCAGCCACGCTAGCAGTTACGCCGCTTCTATGGCCACTGAAGTGGTTCCACATCAAGGGGCTCTTTAAGTCCTGCGCCGATAGGGCAGACTCCGGCGATATTGCTGTTGTAATGCCAGCGATGGAAGTCCTTGCGCCTGCGCAGCTTGCACTTGGACGATGGAAAACACGGTCGTCGCTTTGTGGTGCGCCTAGATATTCCCTCGACGGGATGGCAGTGGCCGCTTTATGATGAAAGCAGGACAGCAACGACGAAAAGCTACACAAAAGAAAGGCACGACGTTTCAGCCATGCTAGCAGTTACACCGCTCCCATGCCCACTGAAGTGGTTCCACATTAAGGGGCTCTTTAAGTCCAGCGCCGATAGGGCAGACTCCGGCGATATTGCTGTTGTAATGCCAGCGATGAAAGTTCTTGCGCCTGCGCGGCTTGCACTTGGACGATGGAAAACACGCTCGTCGCTTTGTGGTGCGCCTAGATATTCCCTCGACGGGAACGCAGTGGCCACTTCATGATGAAAGCAGGACAGCAACGACGAAAAGGTACACAAAAGAAAGGCACGACGTTTCAGCCATGCTAGCAGTTACGCCGCTCCCATGCCCACTGAAGTGGTTCCACATTAAGGGGCTCTTTAAGTCCAGCGCCGATAGGGCCAGACTCCGCCGATGTTGCTGTTGTAATGCCAGCGATGAAAGTTCTTGCGCCTGCGCAGCTTGCACTTGGACCATGGAAAATACGGTCGTCGCTTTGTGGTGCGCCTAGATATTCCCTCGACGGGAAGGCAGTGGCCGCTTCATGGTGAAAGCAGGACAGCAACCACGAAAAGCTACACAAAAGAAAGGCACGACGTTTCAGCCATGCTAGCAGTTACGCCGCTCCCATGCCCACTGAAGTGGTTCCACATTAGGGGCTCTTTAATTCAAGCGCCGATAGGGCAGACTCCGGCGATATTGCTGTTGTAATGCCAGCGATGAAAGTCCTTGCGCCTGCGCAGCTTGCACTTGGACGATGGAAAACACGGTCGTCGCTTTGTGGTGCACCTAGATATTCCCTCGACGGGAAGGCAGTGGCCGCTTCATGGTGAAAGCAGGACAGCAACGACGAAAAGCTACACAAAAGAAAGGCACGACGTTTCAGCCATGCTAGCAGTTAAGCCGCTCCCATGCCCACTGAAGTGGTTCCACATTAGGGGCTCTTTAAGTCCAGCGCCGATAGGGCAGACTCCGGCGATATTGCTGTTGTAATGCCAGCGATGAAAGTTCTGGCGCCTGCGCAGCTTGCACTTGGACGATGGAAAACACGGTCGTCGCTTTGTGGTGCGCCTAGATATTCCCTCGACGGCAAGGTAGTGGCCGCTTCGTGGTGAAAGCAGGACAGCAACGACGAAAAGCTGCACAAAAGAAAGGCACGACGTTTCAGCCATGCTAGCAGTTACGCCGCTCCCATGCCCACTGAAGTGGTTCCACATCAAGGGGCTCTTTAAGTCCAGCGCCGATAGGGCAGACTCCGGCGATATTGCTGTTGTAATGCCAGCGATGGAAGTCCTTGCGCCTGCGCAGCTTGCACTTGGACGATGGAAAACACTGTCGTCGCTTTGTGGTGCGCCTAGATATTCCCTCGACGGCAAGGCAGTGGCCGCTTCGTGGTGAAAGCAGGACAGCAACGACGAAAAGCTGCACAAAAGAAAGGCACGACGTTTCAGCCATGCTAGCAGTTACGCCGCTCCCATGCCCACTGAAGTGGTTCCACGTCAAGGGGCTCTTTAAGTCCAGCGCCGATAGGACAGACTCCGGCGATATTGCTGTTGTAATGCCAGCGATGGAAGTCCTTGCGCCTGCGCAGCTTGCACTTGGACGATGCAAAACACCGTCGTCGCTTTGTGGTGCGCCTAGATATTCCCTCGACGGCAAGGCAGTGGCCGCTTCGTGCTGAAAGCAGGACAGCAACGACGAAAAGCTGCACAAAAGAAAGGCACGACGTTTCAGCCATGCTAGCAGTTACGCCGCTCCTATGGCCACTGAAGTGGTTCCACATCAAGGGGCTCTTTAAGTCCAGCGCCGATAGGGCAGACTCCGGCGATATTGCTGTTGTAATGCCAGCGATGAAAGTCCTTGCGCCTACGCAGCTTGCACTTGGACGATGGAAAACACGGTCGTCGCTTTGTGGTGCGCCTAGATATTCCCTCGACGGCAAGGCAGTGGCCGCTTCGTGGTGAAAGCAGGACAGCAACGACGAAAAGCTGCACAAAAGAAAGGCACGACGTTTCAGCCATACTAGCAGTTACGCCGCTCCTATGGCCACTGAAGTGGTTCCACATCAAGGGGCTCTTTAAGTCCAGCGCCGATAGGGCAGACTCCGGCGATGTTGCTGTTGTAATGCCAGCGATGGAAGTCCTTGCGCCTGCGCAGCTTGCACTTGGACGATGGAAAACACGGTCGTTGCTTTGTGGTGCGCCTAGATATTCCCTCGACGGCAAGGCAGTGGCCGCTTGGTGGTGAAAGCAGGACAGCAACGAAGAAAAGCTGCACAAAAGAAAGGCACGACACTTCAGCCACGCTAGCAGTTACGCCGCTTCTATGGCCACTGAAGTGGTTCCACATCAAGGGGCTCTTTAAGTCCTGCGCCGATAGGGCAGACTCCGGCGATATTGCTGTTGTAATGCCAGCGATGAAAGTCCTTGCGCCTACGCAGCTTGCACTTGGACGATGGAAAAGACGGTCGCCGCTTTGTGGTGCGCCTAGATATTCCCTCGACGGGAAGGCAGAGGCCGCTTCGTGGTGAAAGCAGGACAGCAACGACGAAAAGCTGCACAAAACAAAGGCACGACGTTTCAGCCATGCTAGCAGTTACGGCGCTCCTATGGCCACTGAAGTGGTTCCACATCAAGGGGCTCTTTAAGTCCAGCGCCGATAGGGCAGACTCCGGCGATATTGTTGTTGTAATGCCAGCGATGGAAGTCCTTGCGCCTGCGCAGCTTGCACTTGGACGATGGAAAACACGGTCGTCGCTTTGTGGTGCGCCTAGATATGCCCTCGACGGCAAGGTAGTGGCCGCTTCGTGGTGAAAGCAGGACAGCAACGACGAAAAGCTGCACAAAAGAAAGGCACGACGTTTCAGCCATGCTAGCAGTTACGCCGCTCCCATGCCCACTGAAGTGGTTCCACATCAAGGGGCTCTTTAAGTCCAGCGCCGATAGGGCAGACTCCGGCGATATTGCTGTTGTAATGCCAGCGATGGAAGTCCTTGCGCCTGTGCAGCTTGCACTTGGACGATGGAAAACACGGTCGTCGCTTTGTGGTGCGCCTAGATATTCCCTCGACGGCAAGGCAGTGGCCGCTTCAGCTTGCACTTGGACGATGGAAAACACGGTCGTCGCTTTGTGGTGCGCCTAGATATTCCCTCGACGGCAAGGCAGTGGCCGCTTCGTGGTGAAAGCAGGACAGCAACGACGAAAAGCTGCACAAAAGAAAGGCACGACGTTTCAGCCATGCTAGCAGTTACGCCGCTCCTATGGCCACTGAAGTGGTTCCACATCAAGGGGCTCTTTAAGTCCAGCGCCGATAGGGCAGACTCCGGCGATATTGCTGTTGTAATGCCAGCGATGGAAGTCCTTGCGCCTGCGCAGCTTGTACTTGGACGATGGAAAACACGGTCGTCGCTTTGTGGTGCGCCTAGATATTCCCTCGACGGCAAGGCAGTGGCCGCTTCGTGGTGAAAGCAGGACAGCAACGACGAAAAGCTGCACAAAAGAAAGGCACGACGTTTCAGCCATACTAGCAGTTACGCCGCTCCTATGGCCACTGAAGTGGTTCCACATCAAGGGGCTCTTTAAGGCCAGCGCCGATAGGGCAGACTCCGGCGATGTTGCTGTTGTAATGCACGCGATGGAAGTCCTTGCGCCTGCGCAGCTTGCACTTGGACGATGGAAAACACGGTCGTCGCTTTGTGGTGCGCCTAGATATTCCCTCGACGGCAAGGCAGTGGCCGCTTGGTGGTGAAAGCAGGACAGCAACGAAGAAAAGCTGCACAAAAGAAAGGCACGACGCTTCAGCCACGCTAGCAGTTACGCCGCTTCTATGGCCACTGAAGTGGTTCCACATCAAGGGGCTCTTTAAGTCCTGCGCCGATAGGGCAGACTCCGGCGATATTGCTGTTGTAATGCCAGCGATGGAAGTCCTTGCGCCTGCGCAGCTTGCACTTGGATGATGGAAAACACGGTCGTCGCTTTGTGGTGCGCCTAGATATTCCCTCGACGGCAAGGCAGTGGCCGCTTCGTGGTGAAAGCAGGACAGCAACGACGAAAAGCTGCACAAAAGAAAGGCACGACGTTTCAGCCATGCTAGCAGATACGCCGCTCCTATGGCCACTGAAGTGGTTCCACATCAAGGGGCTCTTTAAGTCCAGCGCCGATAGGGCAGACTCCGGCGATATTGCTGTTGTAATGCCAGCGATGAAAGTCCTTGCGCCTACGCAGCTTGCACTTGGACGATGGAAAAGACGGTCGCCGCTTTGTGGTGCGCCTAGATATTCCCTCGACGGCAAGGCAGTGGCCGCTTCGTGGTGAAAGCAGGACAGCAACGACGAAAAGCTGCACAAAAGAAAGGCACGACGTTTCAGCCATACTAGCAGTTACGCCGCTCCTATGGCCACTGAAGTGGTTCCACATCAAGGGGCTCTTTAAGTCCAGCGCCGATAGGGCAGACTCCGGCGATGTTGCTGTTGTAATGCCAGCGATGGAAGTCCTTGCGCCTGCGCAGCTTGCACTTGGACGATGGAAAACACGGTCGTCGCTTTGTGGTGCGCCTAGATATTCCCTCGACGGCAAGGCAGTGGCCGCTTGGTGGTGAAAGCAGGACAGCAACGAAGAAAAGCTGCACAAAAGAAAGGCACGACGCTTCAGCCACGCTAGCAGTTACGCCGCTTCTATGGCCACTGAAGTGGTTCCACATCAAGGGGCTCTTTAAGTCCTGCGCCGATAGGGCAGACTCCGGCGATATTGCTGTTGTAATGCCAGCGATGGAAGTCCTTGCGCCTGCGCAGCTTGCACTTGGACGATGGAAAACACGGTCGTCGCTTTGTGGTGCGCCTAGATATTCCCTCGACGGCAAGGCAGTGGCCGCTTCGTGGTGAAAGCAGGACAGCAACGACGAAAAGCTGCACAAAAGAAAGGCACGACGTTTCAGCCATGCTAGCAGATACGCCGCTCCTATGGCCACTGAAGTGGTTCCACATCAAGGGGCTCTTTAAGTCCAGCGCCGATAGGGCAGACTCCGGCGATATTGCTGTTGTAATGCCAGCGATGGAAGTCCTTGCGCCTGCGCAGCTTGCACTTGGACGATGGAAAACACGGTCGTCGCTTTGTGGTGCGCCTAGATATTCCCTCGACGGCAAGGCAGTGGCCGCTTCGTGGTGAAAGCAGGACAGCAACGACGAAAAGCTGCACAAAAGAAAGGCACGACGTTTCAGCCATGCTAGCAGTTACGCCGCTCCTATGGCCACTGAAGTGGTTCCACATCAAGGGGCTCTTTAAGTCCAGCGCCGATAGGGCAGACTCCGGCGATATTGCTGTTTTAATGCCAGCGATGAAAGTCCTTGCGCCTGCGCAGCTTGCACTTGGACGATGGAAAAGACGGTCGCCGCTTTGTGGTGGGCCCGGAAATTTCCTCTACGGGATGGCAGTGGCCGCTTCATGGTGAAAGCAGGAGAGCAACGACGAAAATCTACACAAAAGAAAGGCACGACGTTTCAGCCATGCTAGCAGTTACGCCGCTCCCATGCCCACTGAAGTGGTTCCACATTAGGGGCTCTTTAATTCAAGCGCCGATAGGGCAGACTCCGGCGATATTGCTGTTGTAATGCCAGCGATGAAAGTCCTTGCGCCTGCGCAGCTTGCACTTGGACGATGGAAAACACGGTCGTCGCTTTGTGGTGCACCTAGATATTCCCTCGACGGGAAGGCAGTGGCCGCTTCATGGTGAAAGCAGGACAGCAACGACGAAAAGCTACACAAAAGAAAGGCACGACGTTTCAGCCATGCTAGCAGTTATGCCGCTCCCATGCCCACTGAAGTGGTTCCACATTAGGGGCTCTTTAAGTCCAGCGCCGATAGGGCAGACTCCGGCGATATTGCTGTTGTAATGCCAGCGATGAAAGTTCTGGCGCCTGCGCAGCTTGCACTTGGACGATGGAAAACACGGTCGTCGCTTTGTGGTGCACCTAGATATTCCCTCGACGGGAAGGCAGTGGCCGCTTCATGGTGAAAGCAGGACAGCAACGACGAAAAGCTACACAAAAGAAAGGCACGACGTTTCAGCCATACTAGCAGTTACGCCGCTCCTATGGCCACTGAAGTGGTTCCACATCAAGGGGCTCTTTAAGTCCAGCGCCGATAGGGCAGACTCCGGCGATGTTGCTGTTGTAATGCCAGCGATGGAAGTCCTTGCGCCTGCGCAGCTTGCACTTGGACGATGGAAAACACGGTCGTCGCTTTGTGGTGCGCCTAGATATTCCCTCGACGGCAAGGCAGTGGCCGCTTCGTGGTGAAAGCAGGACAGCAACGACGAAAAGCTGCACAAAAGAAAGGCACGACGTTTCAGCCATGCTAGCAGATACGCCGCTCCTATGGCCACTGAAGTGGTTCCACATCAAGGGGCTCTTTAAGTCCAGCGCCGATAGGGCAGACTCCGGCGATATTGCTGTTGTAATGCCAGCGATGGAAGTCCTTGCGCCTGCGCAGCTTGCACTTGGACGATGGAAAACACGGTCGTCGCTTTGTGGTGCGCCTAGATATTCCCTCGACGGCAAGGCAGTGGCCGCTTCGTGGTGAAAGCAGGACAGCAACGACGAAAAGCTGCACAAAAGAAAGGCACGACGTTTCAGCCATGCTAGCAGTTACGCCGCTCCCATGCCCACTGAAGTGGTTCCACGTCAAGGGGCTCTTTAAGTCCAGCGCCGATAGGACAGACTCCGGCGATATTGCTGTTGTAATGCCAGCGATGGAAGTCCTTGCGCCTGCGCAGCTTGCACTTGGACGATGGAAAACACCGTCGTCGCTTTGTGGTGCGCCTAGATATTGCCTCGACGGCAAGGCAGTGGCCGTTTCGTGCTGAAAGCAGGACAGCAACGACGAAAAGCTGCACAAAAGAAAGGCACGACGTTTCAGCCATGCTAGCAGTTACGCCGCTCCTATGGCCACTGAAGTGGTTCCACATCAAGGGGCTCTTTAAGTCCAGCGCCGATAGGGCAGACTCCGGCGATATTGCTGTTGTAATGCCAGCGATGAAAGTCCTTGCGCCTACGCAGCTTGCACTTGGACGATGGAAAAGACGGTCGCCGCTTTGTGGTGGGCCCGGAAATTTCCTCTACGGCATGGCAGTGGCCGCTTCATGGTGAAAGCAGGAGAGCAACGACGAAAAGCTACACAAAAGAAAGGCACGACGTTTCAGCCATGCTAGCAGTTACGCCGCTCCCATGCCCACTGAAGTGGTTCCACATTAGGGGCTCTTTAATTCAAGCGCCGATAGGGCAGACTCCGGCGATATTGCTGTTGTAATGCCAGCGATGAAAGTCCTTGCGCCTGCGCAGCTTGCACTTGGACGATGGAAAACACGGTCGTCGCTTTGTGGTGCACCTAGATATTCCCTCGACGGGAAGGCAGTGGCCGCTTCATGGTGAAAGCAGGACAGCAACGACGAAAAGCTACACAAAAGAAAGGCACGACGTTTCAGCCATGCTAGCAGTTATGCCGCTCCCATGCCCACTGAAGTGGTTCCACATTAGGGGCTCTTTAAGTCCAGCGCCGATAGGGCAGACTCCGGCGATATTGCTGTTGTAATGCCAGCGATGAAAGTTCTGGCGCCTGCGCAGCTTGCACTTGGACGATGGAAAACACGGTCGTCGCTTTGTGGTGCGCCTAGATATTCCCTCGACGGCAAGGCAGTGGCCGCTTCGTGGTGAAAGCAGGACAGCAACGACGAAAAGCTGCACAAAAGAAAGGCACGACGTTTCAGCCATGCTAGCAGTTACGCCGCTCCTATGGCCACTGAAGTGGTTCCACATCAAGGGGCTCTTTAAGTCCAGCGCCGATAGGGCAGACTCCGGCGATATTGCTGTTGTAATGCCAGCGATGGAAGTCCTTGCGCCTGCGCAGCTTGTACTTGGACGATGGAAAACACGGTCGTCGCTTTGTGGTGCGCCTAGATATTCCCTCGACGGCAAGGCAGTGGCCGCTTCGTGGTGAAAGCAGGACAGCAACGACGAAAAGCTGCACAAAAGAAAGGCACGACGTTTCAGCCATACTAGCAGTTACGCCGCTCCTATGGCCACTGAAGTGGTTCCACATCAAGGGGCTCTTTAAGGCCAGCGCCGATAGGGCAGACTCCGGCGATGTTGCTGTTGTAATGCACGCGATGGAAGTCCTTGCGCCTGCGCAGCTTGCACTTGGACGATGGAAAACACGGTCGTCGCTTTGTGGTGCGCCTAGATATTCCCTCGACGGCAAGGCAGTGGCCGCTTGGTGGTGAAAGCAGGACAGCAACGAAGAAAAGCTGCACAAAAGAAAGGCACGACGCTTCAGCCACGCTAGCAGTTACGCCGCTTCTATGGCCACTGAAGTGGTTCCACATCAAGGGGCTCTTTAAGTCCTGCGCCGATAGGGCAGACTCCGGCGATATTGCTGTTGTAATGCCAGCGATGGAAGTCCTTGCGCCTGCGCAGCTTGCACTTGGACGATGGAAAACACGGTCGTCGCTTTGTGGTGCGCCTAGATATTCCCTCGACGGCAAGGCAGTGGCCGCTTCGTGGTGAAAGCAGGACAGCAACGACGAAAAGCTGCACAAAAGAAAGGCACGACGTTTCAGCCATGCTAGCAGATACGCCGCTCCTATGGCCACTGAAGTGGTTCCACATCAAGGGGCTCTTTAAGTCCAGCGCCGATAGGGCAGACTCCGGCGATATTGCTGTTGTAATGCCAGCGATGGAAGTCCTTGCGCCTGCGCAGCTTGCACTTGGACGATGGAAAACACGGTCGTCGCTTTGTGTTGCGCCTAGATATTCCCTCGACGGCAAGGCAGTGGCCGCTTCGTGGTGAAAGCAGGACAGCAACGACGAAAAGCTGCACAAAAGAAAGGCACGACGTTTCAGCCATGCTAGCAGTTACGCCGCTCCCATGCCCACTGAAGTGGTTCCACGTCAAGGGGCTCTTTAAGTCCAGCGCCGATAGGACAGACTCCGGCGATATTGCTGTTGTAATGCCAGCGATGGAAGTCCTTGCGCCTGCGCAGCTTGCACTTGGACGATGGAAAACACCGTCGTCGCTTTGTGGTGCGCCTAGATATTGCCTCGACGGCAAGGCAGTGGCCGTTTCGTGCTGAAAGCAGGACAGCAACGACGAAAAGCTGCACAAAAGAAAGGCACGACGTTTCAGCCATGCTAGCAGTTACGCCGCTCCTATGGCCACTGAAGTGGTTCCACATCAAGGGGCTCTTTAAGTCCAGCGCCGATAGGGCAGACTCCGGCGATATTGCTGTTGTAATGCCAGCGATGAAAGTCCTTGCGCCTACGCAGCTTGCACTTGGACGATGGAAAAGACGGTCGCCGCTTTGTGGTGGGCCCGGAAATTTCCTCTACGGGATGGCAGTGGCCGCTTCATGGTGAAAGCAGGAGAGCAACGACGAAAAGCTACACAAAAGAAAGGCACGACGTTTCAGCCATGCTAGCAGTTACGCCGCTCCCATGCCCACTGAAGTGGTTCCACATTAGGGGCTCTTTAATTCAAGCGCCGATAGGGCAGACTCCGGCGATATTGCTGTTGTAATGCCAGCGATGAAAGTTCTTGCGCCTGCGCAGCTTGCACTTGGACGATGGAAAACACGCTCGTCGCTTTGTGGTGCGCCTAGATATTCCCTCGACGGGAAGGCAGTGGCCACTTCATGATGAAAGCAGGACAGCAACGACGAAAAGTTACACAAAAGAAAGGCACGACGTTTCAGCCATGCTAGCAGTTACGCCGCTCCCATGCCCACTGAACTGGTTCCACATTAAGGGGCTCTTTAAGTCCAGCGCCGATAGGGCCAGACTCCGGCGATCTTGCTGTCGTAATGCCAGCGATGAAAGTTCTTGCGCCTGCGCAGCTTGCACTTGGACCATGGAAAATACGGTCGTCGCTTTGTGGTGCGCCTAGATATTCCCTCGACGGGAAGGCAGTGGCCGCTTCATGGTGAAAGCAGGACAGCAACGACGAAAAGGTACACAAAAGAAAGGCACGACGTTTCAGCCATGCTAGCAGTTACGCCGCTCCCATGCCCACTGAAGTGGTTCCACATTAAGGGGCTCTTTAAGTCCAGCGCCGATTGGGCAGACTCCGGCGATGTTGCTGTTGTAATGCCAGCGATGAAAGTTCTTGCGCCTGCGCAGCTTACACTTGGACCATGGAAAACACGGTCGTCGCTTTGTGGTGCGCCTAGATATTCCCTCGACGGGAAGGCAGTGGCCGCTTTATGATGAAAGCAGGACAGCAACGACGAAAAGGTACACAAAAGAAAGGCACGACGTTTCAGCCATGCTAGCAGTTACGCCATTCCCATGCCCACTGAAGTGGTTCCACATTAAGGGGCTCTTTAAGTCCAGCGCCGATTGGGCAGACTCCGGCGATATTGCTGTTGTAATGCCAGCGATGAAAGTCCTTGCGCCTACGCAGCTTGCACTTGGACGATGGAAAAGACGGTCGCCGCTTTGTGGTGGGCCCGGAAATTTCCTCTACGGGATGGCAGTGGCCGCTTCATGGTGAAAGCAGGAGAGCAACGACGAAAAGCTACACAAAAGAAAGGCACGACGTTTCAGCCATGCTAGCAGTTACGCCGCTCCCATGCCCACTGAAGTGGTTCCACATTAGGGGCTCTTTAATTCAAGCGCCGATAGGGCAGACTCCGGCGATATTGCTGTTGTAATGCCAGCGATGAAAGTCCTTGCGCCTGCGCAGCTTGCACTTGGACGATGGAAAACACGGTCGTCGCTTTGTGGTGCACCTAGATATTCCCTCGACGGGAAGGCAGTGGCCGCTTCATGGTGAAAGCAGGACAGCAACGACGAAAGCTACACAAAAGAAAGGCACGACGTTTCAGCCATGCTAGCAGTTAAGCCGCTCCCATGCCCACTGAAGTGGTTCCACATTAGGGGCTCTTTAAGTCCAGCGCCGATAGGGCAGACTCCGGCGATATTGCTGTTGTAATGCCAGCGATGAAAGTTCTGGCGCCTGCGCAGCTTGCACTTGGACGATGGAAAACACGGTCGTCGCTTTGTGGTGCGCCTAGATATTCCCTCGACGGCAAGGTAGTGGCCGCTTCGTGGTGAAAGCAGGACAGCAACGACGAAAAGCTGCACAAAAGAAAGGCACGACGTTTCAGCCATGCTAGCAGTTACGCCGCTCCCATGCCCACTGAAGTGGTTCCACATCAAGGGGCTCTTTAAGTCCAACGCCGATAGGGCAGACTCCGGCGATATTGCTGTTGTAATGCCAGCGATGGAAGTCCTTGCGCCTGCGCAGCTTGCACTTGGACGATGGAAAACACTGTCGTCGCTTTGTGGTGCGCCTAGATATTCCCTCGACGGCAAGGCAGTGGCCGCTTCGTGGTGAAAGCAGGACAGCAACGACGAAAAGCTGCACAAAAGAAAGGCACGACGTTTCAGCCATGCTAGCAGTTACGCCGCTCCTATGGCCACTGAAGTGGTTCCACATCAAGGGGCTCTTTAAGTCCAGCGCCGATAGGGCATACTCCGGCGATATTGATGTTGTAATGCCAGCGATGGAAGTCCTTGCGCCTGCGCAGCTTGTACTTGGACGATGGAAAACACGGTCGTCGCTTTGTGGTGCGCCTAGATATTCCCTCGACGGCAAGGCAGTGGCCGCTTCGTGGTGAAAGCAGGACAGCAACGACGAAAAGCTGCACAAAAGAAAGGCACGACGTTTCAGCCATACTAGCAGTTACGCCGCTCCTATGGCCACTGAAGTGGTTCCACATCAAGGGGCTCTTTAAGTCCAGCGCCGATAGGGCAGACTCCGGCGATGTTGCTGTTGTAATGCCAGCGATGGAAGTCCTTGCGCCTGCGCAGCTTGCACTTGGACGATGGAAAACACGGTCGTCGCTTTGTGGTGCGCCTAGATATTCCCTCGACGGCAAGGCAGTGGCCGCTTGGTGGTGAAAGCAGGACAGCAACGAAGAAAAGCTGCACAAAAGAAAGGCACGACGCTTCAGCCACGCTAGCAGTTACGCCGCTTCTATGGCCACTGAAGTGGTTCCACATCAAGGGGCTCTTTAAGTCCTGCGCCGATAGGGCAGACTCCGGCGATATTGCTGTTGTAATGCCAGCGATGGAAGTCCTTGCGCCTGCGCAGCTTGCACTTGGACGATGGAAAACACGGTCGTCGCTTTGTGGTGCGCCTAGATATTCCCTCGACGGCAAGGCAGTGGCCGCTTCGTGGTGAAAGCAGGACAGCAACGACGAAAAGCTGCACAAAAGAAAGGCACGACGTTTCGCCATGCTAGTCGTTACGCCGCTCTCATGCCCACTAAAGTGGTTCCATATTAAGGGGCTCTTTAATTCCAGCGCCGATATGGCAGACTCCGGCGATATTGCTGTTGTAATGCCAGCGATGAAAGTTCTTGCGGCTGCGCAGCTTGCACTTGGACCATGGAAAATACGGTCGTCGCTTTGTGGTGCGCCTAGATATTCCCTCGACGGGAAGGCAGTGGCCGCTTCATGATGAAAGCAGGACAGCAACGACGAAAAGGTACACAAAAGAAAGGCACGACGTTTCAGTCATGCTAGCAGTTACGCTGCTCCCATGCCCACTGAAGTGGTTCCACATTAAGGGGCTCTTTAAGTCCCGCGCCGATAGGGCAGAGTCCGGCGATATTGCTGTTGTAATGCCAGCGATGAAAGTTCTTGCGCCTGCGCAGCTTGCACTTGGACCATGGAAAACACGGTCGTCGCTTAGTGGTGCGCCTAGATATTCCCTCGACGGTAAGGCAGTGGCCGCTTCATGGTGAAAGCAGGACAGCAACGAAGAAAAGGTACACAAAAGAAAGGCACGACGTTTCAGCCATGCTAGCAGTTACGCCGCTCCCATGCCCACTGAAGTGTTTCCACATTAAGGGGCTCTTTAAGTCCAGCGCCGATAGGGCAGACTCCGGCGATGTTGCTGTTGTAATGCCAGCGATGAAAGTTCTTGCGCCTGCGCAGCTTGCACTTGGACCATGGAAAATACGGTCGTCGCTTTGTGGTGCGCCTAGATATTCCCTCGACGGGAAGGCAGTGGCCGCTTCATGGTGAAAGCAGGACAGCAACGACGAAAAGGTACACAAAAGAAAGGCACGACGTTTCAGCCATGCTAGCAGTTACGCCGCTCCCATGCCCACTGAAGTGGTTCCACATTAAGGGGCTCTTTAAGTCCAGCGCCGATAGGGCAGACTCCGGCGATGTTGCTGTTGTAATGCCAGCGATGAAAGTTCTTGCGCCTGCGCAGCTTACACTTGGACCATGGAAAACACGGTCGTCACTTTGTGGTGCGCCTAGATATTCCCTCGACGGGAAGACAGTGGCCGCTTTATGATGAAAGCAGGACAGCAACGACGAAAAGGTACACAAAAGAAAGGCACGACGTTTCAGCCATGCTAGCAGTTACGCCGCTCCCATGCCCACTGAAGTGGTTCCACATTAAGGGGCTCTTTAAGTCCAGCGCCGATAGGGCAGACTCCGGCGATGTTGCTGTTGTAATGCCAGCGATGAAAGTTCTTGCGCCTGCGCAGCTTGCACTTGGACCATGGAAAATACGGTCGTCGCTTTGTGGTGCGCCTAGATATTCCCTCGACGGGAAGGCAGTGGCCGCTTCATGATGAAAGCAGGACAGCAACGACGAAAAGGTACACAAAAGAAAGGCACGACGTTTCAGCCATGCTAGCAGTTACGCCGCTCCCATGCCCACTGAAGTGGTTCCATATTAAGGGGCTCTTTAAGTCCAGCGCCGATAGGGCAGACTCCGGCGATGTTGCTGTTTTAATGCCAGCGATGAAAGTTCTTGCGCCTGCGCAGCTTGCACTTGGACCATGGAAAATACGGTCGTCGCTTTGTGGTGCGCCTAGATATTCCCTCGACGGGAAGGCAGTGGCCGCTTCATGATGAAAGCAGGACAGCAACGACGAAAAGGTACACAAAAGAAAGGCACGACGTTTCAGCCATGCTAGCAGTTACGCCGCTCCCATGCCCACTGAAGTGGTTCCACATCAAGGGGCTCTTTAAGTCCAGCGCCGATAGGGCAGACTCCGGCGCTGTTGCTGTTGTAATGCCAGCGATGAAAGTTCTTGCGCCTGCGCAGCTTGCACTTGGACCATGGAAAATACGGTCGTCGCTTTGTGGTGCGCCTAGATATTCCCTCGACGGGAAGGCAGTGGCCGCTTCATGATGAAAGCAGGACAGCAACGACGAAAAGGTACACAAAAGAAAGGCACGACGTTTTCAGCCATGCTAGGAGTTACGCCGCTCCCATGCCCACTGAAGTGGTTCCACATTAAGGGGTCTTTAAGTCCAGCGCCGAGAGGGCAGACTCCGGCGATGTTGCTGTTGTAATGCCAGCGATGAAAGTTCTTTCGCCTGCGCAGCTTGCACTTGGACCATGGAAAACACGGTCGTCGCTTTGTGGTGCGCCTAGATATTCCCTTGACAGGAAGGCAGTGGCCGCTTCATGGTGAAAGCAGGACAGCAAAGAAGAAAAGCTGCACAAAAGAAAGGCACGACGTTTCAGCCATGCTAGCAGTTATGCCGCTCCCATGCCCACTGAAGTGGTTCCACATTAGGGGCTTTTTAAGTCCAGCGCCGATAGGGCAGACTCCGGCGATGTTGCTGTTGTAATGCCAGCGATGGAAGTTCTTGCGCCTGCGCAGCTTGCACTTGGACCATGGAAAACACGGTCGTCGCTTTGTGGTGCGCCTAGATATTCCCTCGACGGGAAGGCAGTGGCCGCTCCATGGTGAAAGCTGGAGAGCAACGACGAAAAGCTGCACGAAAGAAAGACACGACGTTTCAGCCATGCTAGCAGTTATGCCGCTCCCATGCCCACTGAAGTGGTTCCACATTAAGGGGCTCTTTAAGTCCAGCGCCGATAGGGCCAGACTCCGGCGCTGTTGCTGTTGTAATGCCAGCGATGAAAGTCCTTGCGCCTGCGCAGCTTGCACTTGCACGATGGAAAACACGGTCGTCGCTTTGTGGTGGGCCCAGAAATTCCCTCGACGGGAAGGCAGTGGACGCTTCGTGGTGAAAGCAGGACAGCAACGAAGAAAAGCTGCACAAAAGAAAGGCACGACGTTTCAGCCATGCTAACAGTTACGCCGCTCCTATGGCCACTGAAATGGTTCCACATCAAGGGGCTCTTTAAGTCCACCGCCGATAGGGCAGACTCCGGCGATATTGCTGTTGTAATGCCAGCGATGAAAGTCCTTGCGCCTGCGCAGCTTGCACTTGGACGATGGAAAACACGGTCGTCGCTTTGTGGTGCGCCTAGATATTCCCTCGACGGGAAGGCAGTGGCCGCTTCATGGTGAAAGCAGGACAGCAACGACAAAAAGGTACACAAAAGAAAGGCACGACGTTTCAGCCATGCTAGCAGTTACGCCGCCCCCATGCCCACTGAAGTGGTTCCACATTAAGGGGCTCTTTAGGTCCAGCGCCGATGGGGCAGACTCCGGCGATGTTGCTGTTGTAATGCCAGCGATGAAAGTTCTTGTGCCTGCGCAGCTTGCACTTGGACCATGAAAAATACGGTCGTCGCTTTGTGGTGCGCCTTGATATTCCCTCGACGGTAAGGCAGTGGCCGCTTCATGGTGAAAGCAGGACAGCAACGAAGAAAAGCTGCACAAAAGAAAGCCACGACGTTTCAGCCATGCTAGCAGTTACGCCGCTCCCATGCCCACTGAAGTGGTTCCATATTAGGGGCTCTTTAAGTCAAGCGCCGATAGGGCAGACTCCGGCGATATTGCTGTTGTAATGCCAGCGATGAAAGTTCTTGCGCCTGCGCAGCTTGCACTTGGACCATGGAAAACACGGTCGTCGCTTTGTGGTGCGCCTAGATATTCCCTCGACGGGAAGGCAGTGGCCGCTTCATGGTGAAAGCAGGACAGCAACAAAGAAAAGCTGCACAAAAGAAAGCCACGACGTTTCAGCCATGCTAGCAGTTACGCCGCTCCCATGCCCACTGAAGTGGTTCCATATTAGGGGCTCTTTAAGTCAAGCGCCGATAGGGCAGACTCCGGCGATATTGCTGTTCTAATGCCAGCGATGAAAGTTCTTGCGCCTGCGCAGCTTGCATTTGGACCATGGAAAATACGGTCGTCGCTTTGTGGTGCGCCTAGATATTCCCTCGACGGGAAGGCAGTGGCCGCTTCATGGTGAAAGCAGGACAGCAACGAAGAAAAGCTGCACAAAAGAAAGGCACGACGTTTCAGCCATGCTAACAGTTACGCCGCTCCTATGGCCACTGAAGTGGTACCACATCAAGGGGCTCTTTAAGTCCAGCGCCGATAGGGCAGACTCCGGCGATGTTGCTGTTGTAATGCCAGCGATGAAAGTCCTTGCGCCTGCGCAGCTTGCACTTGGACGATGGAAAACACGGTCGTCGCTTTGTGGTGGGCCCAGAAATTCCCTCGACGGGAAGGCAGTGGACGCTTCGTGGTGAAAGCAGGACAGCAACGAAGAAAAGCTGCACAAAAGAAAGACACGACGTTTCAGCCATGCTAACAGTTACGCCGCTCCTATGGCCACTGAAATGGTTCCACATCAAGGGGCTCTTTAAGTCCACCGCCGATAGGGCAGACTCCGGCGATATTGCTGTTGTAATGCCAGCGATGAAATTTCTTGCGCCTGCGCAGCTTGCACTTGGACCATGGAAAATACGGTCGTCGCTTTGTGGTGCGCCTAGATATTCCCTCGACGGGAAGGCAGTGGCCGCTTCATGGTGAAAGCAGGACAGCAACGAAGAAAAGCTGCACGAAAGAAAGCCACGACGTTTCAGCCATGCTAGCAGTTACGCCGCTCCCATGCCCACTGAAGTGGTTCCATATTAGGGGCTCTTTAAGTCAAGCGCCGATAGGGCAGACTCCGGCGATATTGCTGTTGTAATGCCAGCGATGAAAGTTCTTGCGCCTGCGCAGCTTGCACTTGGACCATGGAAAACACGGTCGTCGCTTTGTGGTGCGCCTAGATATTGTCACGTAGCCAAGGACGAAGCAGTTGTTTGGAAAAGAAACAAGTTTATTGGAGCGAACTTGTGCTCCCCTAACAACTGAAAAGAATACAGAGGCGGCGAAGCAGTGGTCAACAAAGTGACGTAGGTGCGTCGGCGAGCGTCGCAGAATCGAATGCCCCGGCGTCTGCTCTGCAGGCTTTTTATCTTTCGGCGCGCGTGGTTCTGGAACCGTCGATTCGCATCGAGAACATTGTAGATGCAAGAAGATTATTCCGGGATGTTCACGTTAGATCGGAATGCTCTCCCTATCTGAACAGATAACACATGCGGCACAGAAAGAAAGAATGGGACACGCGCTTCCCTTGGCACGGAGATAACACAGACCGGCGCAGCCGGGCGGTAAAAGCAAAACACAAATAAACAAACCCAATGCATGGTTCGCGGCATTACCCCCCCCTCTAAGAGTGCATCGACCCGATGCTAACATAAGCGACAGTCCGAAAATAAAAATAAAAGTTCGTCATCGTTCGTAGAAAGGTTTTAAGCGAACCACGTGGACGACTTCGGGCCGCGTACGTCGTCGTGATGTGCCGGAGTCACCATCGGGGATCACTTCGTAGGTAAGTTGGCCAACACGTCGCAGAATCTGGTATGGTCCGAAATACCGTCGCAGAAGTTTCTCGCTCAGTCCGCGTCGTCGGATGGGAGTCCAAACCCACACACGATCCCCTGGTTGGTACTCGGCGTCTCGGCGTCGGAGGTTGTAGCGGCCGGCATCCACCAGCTGCTGGTCCCTTATACGAACTCGAGCAAGCTGGCGGGCCTCCTCCGCACGTTGAAGGTATCCTTGGACGTCGGCGTTGAGGTCGTCGTCTTCTACATGCGGAAGCATGGCGTCGAGCATCGTAGTCGGTCGTCTTCCGTAGACAAGCTCGAACGGTGTCATCTGCGTAGTTTCCTGCGTCGCTGTATTGTACGCAAACGTGACATACGGGAGGACTTCGTCCCAAGTCTTATGTTCAACGTCGACGTACATGGACAGCATATCCGCAATTGTCTTGTTCAGACGTTCTGTTAGTCCGTTCGTTTGGGGGTGGTACGCCGTCGTTCTTCGGTGATCCGTGTTGCTGTAGCGTAAGATTCCTTGCATCAGCTCCGCGGTAAAGGCCGTTCCGCGGTCCGTGATTAGGACTTCAGGGGCTCCATGTCGCAGCACAACTTGGTTTATAAAGAACTGTTGTGGATAATGAATAAAAGAGGCAGAGCAGGGCTGCACGGGCACGCGGGTACAGGCATAGCTCGCGCCTCGTGCTCGGGGCAGTTGGTTCGTGATCAGCGCAGCGAAAGGGCGACCGGCTGTCTGGCTCCTTTCTTACGTCGCGATCCGCGACATTCTGGTGCCGTTAAACCCGGGAGACAGCCCACGAGCAGACCTGACGTGATGCGGTGCAGTCTTCGAGGACGCTAGGCTGTCGGTCCCCTGGAAGCTACCCAATTCTGAGAGCCCCGTCATCGAACCCTGTCTGCCGCTCGTGCTCGTGCCTAGGACACCCGGTCGCCTGCGTTCGCGCCGTCGGTCATGGAGGAGCTACGCCGCCGCCGTGACATTGTGAGGGAAGCCGTCACAAGGGGCGTAGCTGCTATTCAGTTACTGCTACAGGATCCGCTTACGTCGACCGGCCAGATCCGCTCGCACCTGCGCGCCGTCGACAGCAGGTACGAGGAGTTGAAGTGCCTCGATAAGCGCATATATGAGGAGACCATTGATTTGAACGACCTGGAGGCCGATTTGTTCGACAGCTACGAGTTCGACGAAAAGGTCGTCACGATGCGCACCCAGGTGTACTTCGCCAGACCATCTGCCGCTCCTTCGATAGAGGCTGCTCGGAGCACCGGAGCACCAAACCATTTCTCCGCCGTCATCCGGCACGGCAACACCGTGGTGCCCTCCGGTGAGAGCAGAATTGCCGCGGAGGCTGACAAGGTGGCGAACGTTCCCACTGCGTGTGAGACGCGCGTTTCTGACCGTCGGAACGTCTTCACAGCTGTCGACGAGTCTGATCCGTCAGAGAGGCCAGCGGAGAGCACGACCGATTTTATTGAGGCACAACTGGGTGTACCCAGCCGCCCGCCCTGCGGTGACTGCGTCGTCGTTCAGGACGGCCACGGAACTGACCTCTCCAAGGACCCCATGACCACGATTTACGGTGATGCGAATCCGTCCAGCGTGATGCTCCTTGACGCTTCGGACATCGCTGCCGCTCGGGGGAGTGCCTTGCTGAGAGAGCCTGTGGTTGTTAAGTGTCGCAAGCGGGCGCCGTTCCCACTTGTACGACGGTGGCCGTATCGCTCCGGGCGCTGGCTTCTCCATTGGAATCTCAGCAGGCGTCAGCGCTTCTTGGTATCCCCGACTCTGATCGGCGCACCGGCCTTCCGAGTTGGATCTCACGAGCCGTCAGGCGACCCTTGTTGCGGCGAGCTCGTGAACGGTAACCGGGAAGCTTCAACTGCCGCGCTTGGCGGCCCCCTGGGAAGCTCCTGGAAGCCACACCATCCGCTGCCACGATCTCCGGAACGAAGACTGGGCCGCAAGTACGTGGTATTTCCCCATGACCCTGGTGGCTACGGACGGCTAGGGGATGACCAGACGGGACACAGAGTTCCCGGACATCGTTCGTGTGGTCTACGTTTGGTGAGCGCGCTCGCGGTTGGCTACTGCGTGGTCACCCTGGCACTTCGGATGCCGTACGAATTCCCGTACGATCCTGGTGGCGGCGGCGAACCGGGAGGCGAAAGGACGGCGACAGAGACACCGGGTATCATCTTGCTGCCAGCCATGACCAGAAGTACCTCATTGCTCCGTTGCCATCAGCCACACCAAGATCACCCAATTAGGATGATGAAGGGATGTTTGTAGGCAGGATCAAAAGAATGTGGCCGCCGCAAGCTGAGTAAGATGATAGTGACGGATCTGTTCCCGTGGTGCAATGGGATAAGGATGACTAGGCGACAGGTTATGAACTCCTTGGTCTACGTTTGCGTCCTGCCTCCCGTTTGCCGGCGCATCCTCATTGTGTCGGCGGACTCAGGGTGGAGGCATGTTCACGATGGTCTCTACAAGTACCTTTCCTTCCCTGTGACTCGTTCCGTTTCTCCCCTGCTGAAATTCGCAGTGCGCCTCTGACTGCCTTTTTCAGCCATCGTTCATGGGTACATTTGTTCTCCCTTTGGAAGCCAAATCCGCACCTTGGCGGCGGGGGGAGTGTGTTGTGGATAATGAATAAAAGAGGCAGAGCAGGGCTGCACGGGCACGCGGGTACAGGCATAGCTCGCGCCTCGTGCTCGGGGCAGTTGGTTCGTGATCAGCGCAGCGAAAGGGCGACCGGCTGTCTGGCTCCTTTCTTACGTCGCGATCCGCGACAGAACTTGGCGACTTCTTGTGCAGTCCCCCGCGGAAGAGCGGCGGTCTCTGCGTAGCGCGTCATGTAGTCTGTCGCTACGACAATCCACTTGTTCTCCGATCGTGACGTTGGGAACGGGCCTAGAAGGTCCATTCCAATTTGTTGAAAGGGCCTCCGCGGGACGGCGATCGGTTGTAGAAGTCTGGCGCGTCTTGTCGGCGGCGTTTTTCGTCGCTGGCAGTCCCGGCAACTCCGAACGTAGTGGGTGACGTCGGATGTAAGGCGGTGCCAGAAGTACTTCGCCTTAATTTTTGCAATAGTGCGAGCAGTGCCGAGATGTCCGGAAGACGGGTCGTCGTGTGACGCTTCCAAAATTTCGTCACGAAGGTCTGCGGGGATGACAAGTAGATAATTCGTTCTTGTTCCGGGGCTGAAATTCTTCTTCACGAGGACGGAGTTTCTGAGGCTGAATGCTGGTAAGTTACGCTTGAACGCTCTAGGCACGGCGACGTTATGTCCTTCGAGGTAGTCGATCATTACTCGCAAGTCGGGGTCGGCACGCTGCTGGGCGGCTAGGTCGCTCTCCGTAACAACCCCGAAGAACGCACTGTCTTCATCGGAGTCTTGTGGTGGTGGGTCGACAGGGGCGCGGGACAGGCAGTCGGCGTCGGAGTGTTTCCTGCCGGATTTGTAGACGATTGTAATGTCGAACTCTTGCAGGCGCAAACTCCACCACCCAAGACGGCCAGAGGGGTCCTTCAAATTGGCGAGCCAACACAGCGCATGGTGGTCTGTTACAACCTTGAACGGTCTGCCATACACGTATGGGCGAAATTTTGGAATGGCCCATATATTAGCCAGGCACTCTTTTTCGGAGGCAGAGTAGTTTTTCTCCTCCTTCGACAGACCACGGCTGGCATAGGCGATTACGTTTTCGCACCCGCTTTGTTTTTGGACAAGGACGGCACCCAAGCCTATATCACTGGCGTCCGTGTGTATTTCCGTTTCGGCGTTGTCGTCGAAATGAGCGAGCACGGGCGGGCTTTGCATGTGTTTTTGCAGCTCGCAGAATGCCTTTTCTTGGTCGCCTTCCCAGCTGAAAGCGGTGCTATCTTTCGTCAAGCGCGTGAGCGGCTCTGCAATGCGTGCGAAGTTTGCGACGAAGCGCCGGTAGTATGCGCACAGTCCAAGAAATCTGCGCACGCTCTTCTTATCTTTCGGCCTTGGGAAGTTCGCTATGGCTGAAGTTTTCGCCGGGTCAGGTAGGACTCCCGCGGCGTTGACGACATGGCCCAAAAACTTCAGTTCCTCGTACGCGAAGCGGCACTTTTCAGGCTTCAGCGTTAACCCCGACGTACGGATGGCCTCGGGTACTGACTGCAACCTTGCGAGGTGTTCGTCGAAAGTCCGGGAGAATACCACAACGTCGTCGAGGTATACGAGGCAGGTGTGCCACTTCAGGCCAGCTAGCACAGTGTCCATGACTCTTTGGAACGTTGCTGGTGCCGTGCATAGCCCAAACGGCATTACCTTGAACTCGTGTAGGCCGTCCGGGGTTATGAATGCAGTCTTCTCTCGATCTCTCTCGTCCACTTCAATTTGCCAGTAGCCAGTCTTCAGGTCCATCGATGAGAAGTACCTCGCATGGCAGAGGTGGTCGAGGGCGTCGTCGATTCGTGGCAGAGGGTACACGTCCTTTTTGGTGATCTTGTTCAATCGCCGGTAGTCAACGCAGAACCTCAGTGTGCCGTCTTTTTTCTTCACGAGTACGACCGGCGCAGCCCACGGACTTTTCGATGGCTGTATGATGTCGTCGTTGAGCATGTCGTCGACTTGAGTCCGGATGGCTTCGCGCTCGTGGGAAGAGACGCGGTACGGTGACTGTCGGGTAGGTCGGGCTCCATCCTCGGTTATTATCCGGTGCTTCGCCAGAGGTGTTTGACGTAACTTTGAGTTCGACGAAAAACACTCGCTGTAGCCACGCAGCAAAGCCAATAACTTGTTCCTTTCTTCTTGCGGTAGCGCCGGATTCACGTCGAAGGGGTGCGGAAGCTTGAAGGTATCGTCGGGTGCGCGTTCAAAGTCGGCGACTGCTATCACGTCACTTCCTAGTTGCGTTTCTTCGACGAACGCAATTGCAGCGCCCTTGTTTAAATGCTGGTACTCCTCGGTGAAATTGGTGACCAAAACGTGGGATTTGCGATGCTTAAACCGCGCAATGCCTCTTGCGACAGACACACCGCGGTCAAGAAGCAACCTTCGGTCACTCTCCACGATAGCGTCGACGTCGGGAGCAGCACCTTCACAGTAGACGGTGATCATCAAGCTTGCGCGGGGTGGCAGGGTGACGTGATCATCGGCGATCCTTACAGCTGCACGGTGTTCGGGGTTCGATTCCGGCGTCATGGAGTGGTCGGAGGAAAAAGTTATCGACTTCGTCTGGAGATCGATTATTGCGCCGTTGTCTGTCAAAAAGTCCATTCCGAGAATTACGTCGCGGGAGCAGTTGGGCAAAACGACGAACACTGCAGGGTACGTCGTGCCATCTATGGTGACGCGCGATGTGCACGTTCCACTTGGCGTCACGATGTGGCCTCCTGCTGTGCGTATGTGCGGACCGTCCCATCTGGTCATAACTTTCTTCAGCTTAGACGCAAATGGTCCGCTCATTACGGAGTAGTCGGCTCCCGTGTCTACGCGGGCGACTACATCAAAACCGTCGAGGGACACCTTGACGTCGGATGCCGCCTTCCTCGAGTTCCGGGTGCGTCGGGGCGTCGCATCTCGGCTTGTGCGTGTTGACGGTCGGGCACTGTGCGTCGTCGTTGTCCATGTCTTCTCAGCGGACGTCTCGGTCAGGTCGGGTAAGCGTCGCGGCGTATAGCTGTCGTCGTGTTCGGGAGTCTCATCAGGGTTAGGTCGGGTCGTCGGGATGAGGGCATGTCGTGAATCACTGTCTTCGGCGTGTCCTTGCGTCGTTGGAGGGTTTCCGGTTTTTCGCCGTAGAGCAACTTCACCTCCAGAAGTTGCTGCTTTTAGTTTCTCCCGCGTGGGCAGGGGGACCTTCCACGGGCGAAGTCCGCGTTGCTACGGCGGTTCGGCGATTGGTATGGGTAGGGCGACGGCGAACGGTTGAAGCGCGCTGGGCCATGGCTGGTTTCAGATAGATACTCGTCGATCTCACGTGGTCGTTGGCCAGGGAGAGGGCGAGGTGCGTCGACGGAGAAACCACGCAGTCCGAGTCTCTTGTATGGGCAGCGACGGTAAATGTGGTCGGCCTCTCCGCAGTGGTAGCACAGAGGACGGTTATCGGGAGTTCGCCATACGTCCGTCTTCCTCGGCGTCTGGTTTCGGGCTACCGGGGGTCGGGCGGGTGACAGTGGGCGGCGGTACGGCGGGGCCTCTTGACGGCGTGTTGGAGCAGGGCGGGGTCGACGAACAGCCGCGGAGTATGTCATAGCTTGTGGCTCTCGGGGTACCTCGGATGGCGTAGAAGTTCCCAACGCTTGTTGCACTTCTTCTCTAATCACGTCGGTGAGGGAAGCGACTTCGGGATGCGGCGGCGTTGGGAAAAGTTTCCGCAGCTCCTCTCTCACTATTGCGCGGATAGTCTCGCGTAGGCTGTCGGCCGGGATCCGCGTGCTGCCAAAGTCGTTCTCATTGGCCGCGCCAACAAAGTTGCGGTCATACTGCTTAGCACGCATTTCGAGGGCTTTTTCAATGGTGCTGGCTTCGGTCACGAATTCGGCGACGGTTTTGGGCGGATTTCGGACAAGTCCAGCAAACAGTTCCTCCTTCACTCCGCGCATTAAGAAGCGCAACTTCTTTTCTTCCGTCATTTCGGGGTCCGCGCGGCGAAATAGCTGCTTCATCTCCTCAACGAAGATCACGACACCTTCGTTGGGGTGTTGCGTGCGTGTTTCCAACAAAAGGGCGGCTCTTTCTTTCCGCACGACGGTAGTGAAGGTCCTAGTGAACTCGCTTTTGAACTGAGCCCAGTTTGTCAAGGAGCTCTCGTGGTTCTCGAACCAAGTGCGAGCCGAATCTTCCAAGTAAAAGAAAACGTGCCGGAACGTCTCTGCGTCGTCCCACCTGTTGAATTTCCGGACGCGCTCCAGTTTCTCCAACCATTCTTCTGGGTCTTCTGCGGGGGCTCCTCGGAATGATGGCGGTTCCCGTGGCTGCTGCAGAACGACAGGAGGATTGGCTTGGTTGAGCATGGTGCTGGTTGCGACGTTTTTCTTCTTAGTCTTCTCCGGTAGTAGACCGAACTCGGGTGGTAAATCTTGCACGCGGAGGCTGGCTCTTGTTGGACTGGCTTGGCGGCTTCCAGAGGTTGTAGTGGGCATGAAGGGTGCGTACCCAGCACCTCCACCAGATGTCACGTAGCCAAGGACGAAGCAGTTGTTTGGAAAAGAAACAAGTTTATTGGAGCGAACTTGTGCTCCCCTAACAACTGAAAAGAATACAGAGGCGGCGAAGCAGTGGTCAACAAAGTGACGTACGTGCGTCGGCGAGCGTCGCAGAATCGAATGCCCCGGCGTCTGCTCTGCAGGCTTTTTATCTTTCGGCGCGCGTGGTTCTGGAACCGTCGATTCGCATCGAGAACATTGTAGATGCAAGAAGATTATTCCGGGATGTTCACGTTAGATCGGAATGCTCTCCCTATCTGAACAGATAACACATGCGGCACAGAAAGAAAGAATGGAACACGCGCTTCCCTTGGCACGGAGATAACACAGACCGGCGCAGCCGGGCGGTAAAAGCAAAACACAAATAAACAAACCCAATGCATGGTTCGCGGCAATATTCCCTCGACGGGATGGCAGTGGCCGCTTCATGGTGAAAGCAGGACAGCAACGAAGAAAAGCTGCACAAAAGAAAGCCACGACGTTTGAGCCATGCTCGCAGTTACGCCGCTCCCATGCCCACTGAAGTGGTTCCATATTAGGGGCTCTTTAAGTCAAGCGCCGATAGGGCAGACTCCGGCGATATTGCGGTTTTAATGCCAGCGATGAAAGTTCTTGCGCCTGCGCAGCTTGCACTTGGACCATGGAAAATACGGTCGTCGCTTTGTGGTGCGCCTTGATATTCCCTCGACGGGAAGGCAGTGGCCGCTTCATGGTGAAAGCAGGACAGCAACGAATAAAAGCTGCACAAAAGAAAGCCACGACGTTTGAGCCATGCTAGCAGTTACGCCGCTCCCATGCCCACTGAAGTGGTTCCATATTAGGGGCTCTTTAAGTCAAGCGCCGATAGGGCAGACTCCGGCGTTATTGCTGTTGTAATGCCAGCGATGAAAGTCCTTGCGCCTGCGCAGCTTGCACTTGGACGATGGAAAACACGGTCGTCGCTTTGTGGTGCGCCTAGATATTCCCTCGACGGGAAGGCAGTGGCCGCTTCATGGTGAAAGCAGGACAGCAACGACGAAAAGGTACACAAAAGAAAGGCACGACGTTTCAGCCATGCTAGCAGTTACGCCGCCCCCATGCCCACTGAAGTGGTTCCACATTAAGGGGCTCTTTAGGTCCAGCGCCGATGGGGCAGACTCCGGCGATGTTGCTGTTGTAATGCCAGCGATGAAAGTCCTTGCGCCTGCGCAGCTTGCACTTGGACCATGAAAAATACGGTCGTCGCTTTGTGGTGCGCCTTGATATTCCCTCGACGGGAAGGCAGTGGCCGCTTCATGGTGAAAGCAGGACAGCAACGAAGAAAAGCTGCACAAAAGAAAGCCACGACGTTTCAGCCATGCTAGCAGTTACGCCGCTCCCATGCCCACTGAAGTGGTTCCACATTAGGGGCTTTTTAAGTCCAGCGCCGATTGGGCAGACTCCGGCAATATTGCTGTTGGAATGCCAGCGATGAAAGTCCTTGCGCCTGCGCAGCTTGCACTTGGACCATGAAAAATACGGTCGTCGCTTTGTGGTGCGCCTTGATATTCCCTCGACGGGAAGGCAGTGGCCGCTTCATGGTGAAAGCAGGACAGCAACGAAGAAAAGCTGCACAAAAGAAAGCCACGACGTTTCAGCCATGCCAGCAGTTACGCCGCTCCCATGCCCACTGAAGTGGTTCCATATTAGGGGCTCTTTAAGTCAAGCGCCGATAGGGCAGACTCCGGTGATATTGCTGTTGTAATGCCAGCGATGAAAGTTCTTGCGCCTGCGCAGCTTGCACTTGGACCATGGAAAACACGGTCGTCGCTTTGTGGTGCGCCTAGATATTCCCTCGACGGGAAGGCAGTGGCCGCTTCATGGTGAAAGCAGGACAGCAACGAAGAAAAGCTGCACAAAAGAAAGCCACGACGTTTCAGCCATGCTAGCAGTTACGCCGCTCCCATGCCCACTGAAGTGGTTCCATATTAGGGGCTCTTTAAGTCAAGCGCCGATAGGGCAGACTCCGGCGATATTGCTGTTGTAATGCCAGCGATGAAAGTTCTTGCACGTGCGCAGCTTGCATTTGGACCATGGAAAATACGGTCGTCGCTTTGTGGTGCGCCTAGATATTCCCTCGACGGGAAGGCAGTGGCCGCTTCATGGTGAAAGCAGGACAGCAACGAAGAAAAGCTGCACAAAAGAAAGGCACGATGTTTCAGCCATGCTAGCAGTTATGCCGCTCCCATGCCCACTGAAGTGGTTCCACATTAGGGGCTTTTTAAGTCCAGCGCCGATAGGGCAGACTCCGGCGATGTTGCTGTTGTAATGCCAGCTATGAAAGTCCTTGCGCCTGCGCAGCTTGCACTTGGACGATGGAAAACACGGTCGTCGCTTTGTGGTGGGCCCAGAAATTCCCTCGACGGGAAGGCAGTGGACGCTTCGTGGTGAAAGCAGGACAGCAACGAAGAAAAGCTGCACAAAAGAAAGGCACGACGTTTCAGCCATGCTAACAGTTACGCCGCTCCTATGGCCACTGAAATGGTTCCACATCAAGGGGCTCTTTAAGTCCACCGCCGATAGGGCAGACTCCGGCGATATTGCTGTTGGAATGCCAGCGATGAAAGTTCTTGCGCCTGCGCAGCTTGCACTTGGACCATGGAAAATACGGTCGTCGCTTTGTGGTGCGCCTAGATATTCCCTCGACGGGAATGCAGTGGCCGCTTCATGGTGAAAGCAGGACAGCAACGAAGAAAAGCTGCACGAAAGAAAGCCACGACGTTTCAGCCATGCTAGCAGTTACGCCGCTCCCATGCCCACTGAAGTGGTTCCATATTAGGGGCTCTTTAAGTCAAGCGCCGATAGGGCAGACTCCGGCGATATTGCTGTTGTAATGCCAGCGATGAAAGTTCTTGCGCCTGCGCAGCTTGCACTTGGACCATGGAAAACACGGTCGTCGCTTTGTGGTGCGCCTAGATATTGTCACGTAGCCAAGGACGAAGCAGTTGTTTGGAAAAGAAACAAGTTTATTGGAGCGAACTTGTGCTCCCCTAACAACTGAAAAGAATACAGAGGCGGCGAAGCAGTGGTCAACAAAGTGACGTAGGTGCGTCGGCGAGCGTCGCAGAATCGAATGCCCCGGCGTCTGCTCTGCAGGCTTTTTATCTTTCGGCGCGCGTGGTTCTCGAACGGTCGATTCGCATCGAGAACATTGTAGATGCAAGAAGATTATTCCGGGATGTTCACGTTAGATCGGAATGCTCTCCCTATCTGAACAGATAACACATGCGGCACAGAAAGAAAGAATGGGACACGCGCTTCCCTTGGCACGGAGATAACACAGACCGGCGCAGCCGGGCGGTAAAAGCAAAACACAAATAAACAAACCCAATGCATGGTTCGCGGCATTACCCCCCCTCTAAGAGTGCATCGACCCGATGCTAACATAAGCGACAGTCCGAAAATGAAAATAAAAGTTCGTCATCGTTCGTAGAAAGGTTTTAAGCGAACCACGTGGACGACTTCGGGCCGCGTACGTCGTCGTGATGTGCCGGAGTCACCATCGGGGATCACTTCGTAGGTAAGTTGGCCAACACGTCGCAGAATCTGGTAGGGTCCGAAATACCGTCGCAGAAGTTTCTCGCTCAGTCCGCGTCGTCGGATGGGAGTCCAAACCCACACACGATCCCCTGGTTGGTACTCGGCGTCTCGGCGTCGGAGGTTGTAGCGGCCGGCATCCACCAGCTGCTGGTCCCTTATACGAACTCGAGCAAGCTGGCGGGCCTCCTCCGCACGTTGAAGGTATCCTTGGACGTCGGCGTTGAGGTCGTCGTCTTCTACATGCGGAAGCATGGCGTCGAGCATCGTAGTCGGTCGTCTTCCGTAGACAAGCTCGAACGGTGTCATCTGCGTAGTTTCCTGCGTCGCTGTATTGTACGCAAACGTGACATACGGGAGGACTTCGTCCCAAGTCTTACGTTCAACGTCGACGTACATGGACAGCATATCCGCAATTGTCTTGTTCAGACGTTCTGTTAGTCCGTTCGTTTGGGGGTGGTACGCCGTCGTTCTTCGGTGATCCGTGTTGCTGTAGCGTAAGATTCCTTGCATCAGCTCCGCGGTAAAGGCCGTTCCGCGGTCCGTGATTAGGACTTCAGGGGCTCCATGTCGCAGCACAACTTGGTTTATAAAGAACTTGGCGACTTCTTGTGCAGTCCCCCGCGGAAGAGCGGCGGTCTCTGCGTAGCGCGTCATGTAGTCTGTCGCTACGACAATCCACTTGTTCTCCGATCGTGACGTCGGGAACGGGCCTAGAAGGTCCATTCCAATTTGTTGAAAGGGCCTCCGCGGGACGGCGATCGGTTGTAGAAGTCCGGCGCGTCTTGTCGGCGGCGTTTTTCGTCGCTGGCAGTCCCGGCAACTCCGAACGTAGTGGGTGACGTCGGATGTAAGGCGGTGCCAGAAGTACTTCGCCTTAATTTTTGCAATAGTGCGAGCTGTGCCGAGATGTCGGGAAGACGGGTCGTCGTGTGACGCTTCCAAAATTTCGTCACGAAGGTCTGCGGGGATGACAAGTAGATAATTCGTTCTTGTTTAGGGCTGAAATTCTTCTTCACGAGGACGGAGTTTCTGAGGCTGAATGCTGGTAAGTTACGCTTGAACGCTCTAGGCACGGCGACGTTATGTCCTTCGAGGTAGTCGATCATTACTCGCAAGTCGGGGTCGGCACGCTGCTGGGCGGCTAGGTCGCTCTCCGTAACAACCCCGAAGAACGCACTGTCTTCATCGGAGTCTTGTGGTGGTGGGTCGACAGGGGCGCGGGACAGGCAGTCGGCGTCGGAGTGTTTCCTGCCGGATTTGGAGACGATTGTAATGTCGAACTCTTGCAGGCGCAAACTCCACCACCCAAGACGGCCAGAGGGGTCCTTCAAATTGGCGAGCCAACACAGCGCATGGTGGTCTGTTACAACCTTGAACGGTCTGCCATACACGTATGGGCGAAATTTTGAAATGGCCCATATATTAGCCAGGCACTCTTTTTCGGAGGCAGAGTAGTTTTTCTCCTCCTTCGACAGACCACGGCTGGCATAGGCGATTACGTTTTCGCACCCGCTTTGTTTTTGGACAAGGACGGCCCCCAAGCCTATATCACTGGCGTCCGTGTGTATTTCCGTTTCGGCGTTGTCGTCGAAATGAGCGAGCACGGGCGGGCTTTGCATGTGTTTTTGCAGCTCGCAGAAGGCCTTTTCTTGGTCGCCTTCCCAGCTGAAAGCGGTGCTATCTTTCGTCAAGCGCGTGAGCGGCTCTGCAATGCGTGCGAAGTTTGCGACGAAGCGCCGGTAGTATGCGCACAGTCCAAGAAATCTGCGCACGCTCTTCTTATCTTTCGGCCTTGGGAAGTTCGCTATGGCTGAAGTTTTCGCCGGGTCAGGTAGGACTCCGGCGGCGTTGACGACATGGCCCAAAAACTTCAGTTCCTCGTACGCGAAGCGGCACTTTTCAGGCTTCAGCGTTAACCCCGACGTACGGATGGCCTCGAGTACTGACTGCAACCTTGCGAGGTGTTCGTCGAAAGTCCGGGAGAATACCACAACGTCGTCGAGGTATACGAGGCAGGTGTGCCACTTCAGGCCAGCTAGCACAGTGTCCATGACTCTTTGGAACGTTGCTGGTGCCGTGCATAGCCCAAACGGCATTACCTTGAACTCGTATAGGCCGTCCGGGGTTATGAATGCAGTCTGCTCTCGATCTCTCTCGTCCACTTCAATTTGCCAGTAGCCAGTCTTCAGGTCCATCGATGAGAAGTACCTCGCATGGCAGAGGTGGTCGAGGGCGTCGTCGATTCGTGGCAGAGGGTACACGTCCTTTTTGGTGATCTTGTTCAATCGCCGGTAGTCAACGCAGAACCTCAGTGTGCCGTCTTTTTTCTTCACGAGTACGACCGGCGCAGCCCACGGACTTTTCGATGGCTGTATGATGTCGTCGTTGAGCATGTCGTCGACTTGAGTCCGGATGGCTTCGCGCTCGTGGGAAGAGACGCGGTACGGTGACTGTCGGGTAGGTCGGGCTCCATCCTCGGTTATTATCCGGTGCTTCGCCAGAGGTGTTTGACGTAACTTTGAGTTCGACGAAAAACACTCGCTGTAGCGACGCAGCAAAGCCAATAACTTGTTCCTTTCTTCTTGCGGTAGCGCCGGATTCACGTCGAAGGGGTGCGGAAGCTTGAAGGTATCGTCGGGTGCGCGTTCAAAGTCGGCGACTGCTATCACGTCACTTCCTAGTTGCGTTTCTTCGACGAACGCAATTGCAGCGCCCTTGTTTAAATGCTGGTACTCCTCGGTGAAATTGGTGACCAAAACGTGGGATTTGCGATGCTTAAACCGCGCAATGCCTCTTGCGACAGACACACCGCGGTCAAGAAGCAACCTTCGGTCACTCTCCACGATAGCGTCGACGTCGGGAGCAGCACCTTCACAGTAGACGGTGATCATCAAGCTTGCGCGGGGTGGCAGGGTGACGTGATCATCGGCGATCCTTACAGCTGCACGGTGTTCGGGGTTCGATTCCGGCGTCATGGAGTGGTCGGAGGAAAAAGTTATCGACTTCGTCTGGAGATCGATTATTGCGCCGTTGTCTGTCAAAAAGTCCATTCCGAGAATTACGTCGCGGGAGCAGTTGGGCAAAACGACGAACACTGCAGGGTACGTCGTGCCATCTATGGTGACGCGCGATGTGCACGTTCCACTTGGCGTCACGATGTGGCCTCCTGCTGTGCGTATGTGCGGACCGTCCCATCTGGTCATAACTTTCTTCAGCTTAGACGCAAATGGTCCGCTCATTACGGAGTAGTCGGCTCCCGTGTCTACGAGGGCGACTACATCAAAACCGTCGAGGGACACCTTGACGTCGGATGCCGCCTTCCTCGAGTTCCGGGTGCGTCGGGGCGTCGCATCTCGGCTTGTGCGTGTTGACGGTCGGGCACTGTGCGTCGTCGTTGTCCATGTCTTCTCAGCGGACGTCTCGGTCAGGTCGGGTAAGCGTCGCGGCGTATAGCTGTCGTCGTGTTCGGGAGTCTCATCAGGGTTAGGTCGGGTCGTCGGGATGAGGGCATGTCGTGAATCACTGTCTTCGGCGCGTCCTTGCGTCGTTGGAGGGTTTCCGGTTTTTCGCCGTAGAGCAACTTCACCTCCAGAAGTTGCTGCTTTTAGTTTCCCCCGCGTGGGCTGGGGGACCTTCCACGGGCGAAGTCAGCGTTGCTACGGCGGTTCGGCGATTGGTATGGGTAGGGCGACGGCGAACGGTTGAAGCGCGCTGGGCCATGGCTGGTTTCAGATAGATACTCGTCGATCTCACGTGGTCGTTGGCCAGGGAGAGGGCGAGGTGCGTCGACGGAGAAACCACGCAGTCCGAGTCTCTTGTATGGGCAGCGACGGTAAATGTGGTCGGCCTCTCCGCAGTGGTAGCACAGAGGATGGTTATCGGGAGTTCGCCATACGTCCGTCTTCCTCGGCGTCTGGTTTCGGGCTACCGGGGGTCGGGCGGGTGACAGTGGGCGGCGGTACGGCGGGGCCTCTTGACGGCGTGTTGGAGCAGGGCGGGGTCGACGAACAGCCGCGGAGTATGTCATAGCTTGTGGCTCTCGGGGTACCTCGGATGGCGTAGAAGTTCCCAACGCTTGTAGCACTTCTTCTCTAATCACGTCGGTGAGGGAAGCGACTTGGGGATGCGGCGGCGTTGGGAAAAGTTTCCGCAGCTCCTCTCTCACAATTGCGCGGATAGTCTCGCGTAGGCTGTCGGCCGGGATCCGCGTGCTGCCAAAGTCGTTCTCATTGGCCGCGCCAACAAAGTTGCGGTCATACTGCTTAGCACGCATTTCGAGGGCTTTTTCAATGGTGCTGGCTTCGGTCACGAATTCGGCGACGGTTTTGGGCGGATTTCGGACAAGTCCAGCAAACAGTTCCTCCTTCACTCCGCGCATTAAGAAGCGCAACTTCTTTTCTTCCGTCATTTCGGGGTCCGCGCGGCGAAATAGCTGCTTTATCTCCTCAACGAAGATCACGACACCTTCGTTGGGGTGTTGCGTGCGTGTTTCCAACAAAAGGGCGGCTCTTTCTTTCCGCACGACGGTAGTGAAGGTCCTAGTGAACTCGCTTTTGAACTGAGCCCAGTTTGTCAAGGAGCTCTCGTGGTTCTCGAACCAAGTGCGAGCCGAATCTTCCAAGTAAAAGAAAACGTGCCGGAACGTCTCTGCGTCGTCCCACCTGTTGAATTTCCGGACGCGCTCCAGTTTCTCCAACCATTCTTCTGGGTCTTCTGCGGGGGCTCCTCGGAATGATGGCGGTTCCCGTGGCTGCTGCAGAACGACAGGAGGATTGGCTTGGTTGAGCATGGTGCTGGTTGCGACGTTTTTCTTCTTAGTCTTCTCCGGTAGTAGACCGAACTCGGGTGGTAAATCTTGCACGCGGAGGCTGGCTCTTGTTGGACTGGCTTGGCGGCTTCCAGAGGTTGTAGTGGGCATGAAGGGTGCGTACCCAGCACCTCCACCAGATGTCACGTAGCCAAGGACGAAGCAGTTGTTTGGAAAAGAAACAAGTTTATTGGAGCGAACTTGTGCTCCCCTAACAACTGAAAAGAATACAGAGGCGGCGAAGCAGTGGTCAACAAAGTGACGTACGTGCGTCGGCGAGCGTCGCAGAATCGAATGCCCCGGCGTCTGCTCTGCAGGCTTTTTATCTTTCGGCGCGCGTGGTTCTGGAACCGTCGATTCGCATCGAGAACATTGTAGATGCAAGAAGATTATTCCGGGATGTTCACGTTAGATCGGAATGCTCTCCCTATCTGAACAGATAACACATGCGGCACAGAAAGAAAGAATGGAACACGCGCTTCCCTTGGCACGGAGATAACACAGACCGGCGCAGCCGGGCGGTAAAAGCAAAACACAAATAAACAAACCCAATGCATGGTTCGCGGCAATATTCCCTCGACGGGATGGCAGTGGCCGCTTCATGGTGAAAGCAGGACAGCAACGAAGAAAAGCTGCACAAAAGAAAGCCACGACGTTTGAGCCATGCTAGCAGTTACGCCGCTCCCATGCCCACTGAAGTGGTTCCATATTAGGGGCTCTTTAAGTCAAGCGCCGATAGGGCAGACTCCGGCGATATTGCTGTTGTAATGCCAGCGATGAAAGTTCTTGCGCCTGCGCAGCTTGCACTTGGACCATGGAAAATACGGTCGTCGCTTTGTGGTGCGCCTTGATATTCCCTCGACGGGAAGGCAGTGGCCGCTTCATGGTGAAAGCAGGACAGCAACGAATAAAAGCTGCACAAAAGAAAGCCACGACGTTTGAGCCATGCTAGCAGTTACGCCGCTCCCATGCCCACTGAAGTGGTTCCATATTAGGGGCTCTTTAAGTCAAGCGCCGATAGGGCAGACTCCGGCGTTATTGCTGTTGTAATGCCAGCGATGAAAGTCCTTGCGCCTGCGCAGCTTGCACTTGGACCATGAAAAATACGGTCGTCGCTTTGTGGTGCGCCTTGATATTCCCTCGACGGGAAGGCAGTGGCCGCTTCATGGTGAAAGCAGGACAGCAACGAAGAAAAGCTGCACAAAAGAAAGCCATGACGTTTCAGCCACGCTAGCAGTTACGCCGCTCCCATGCCCACTGAAGTGGTTCCATATTAGGGGCTCTTTAAGTCAAGCGCCGATAGGGCAGACTCCGGCGTTATTGCTGTTGTAATGCCAGCGATGAAAGTTCTTGCGCCTGCGCAGCTTGCACTTGGACCATGGAAAACACGGTCGTCGCTTTGTGGTGCGCCTAGATATTCCCTCGACGGGAAGGCTGTGGCCGCTTCATGGTGAAAGCAGGACAGCAACGAAGAAAAGCTGCACAAAAGAAAGCCACGACGTTTCAGCCATGCTAGCAGTTACGCCGCTCCCATGCCCACTGAAGTGGTTCCATATTAGGGGCTCTTTAAGTCAAGCGCCGATAGGGCAGACTCCGGCAATATTGCTGTTGTAATGCCAGCGATGAAAGTTCTTGCGCCTGCGCAGCTTGCACTTGGACCATGGAAAACACGGTCGTCGCTTTGCGGTGCGCCTAGATATTCCCTCGACGGGAAGGCTGTGGCCGCTTCATGGTGAAAGCAGGACAGCAACGAAGAAAAGCTGCACAAAAGAAAGCCACGACGTTTCAGCCATGCTAGCAGTTACGCCGCTCCCATGCCCACTGAAGTGGTTCCATATTAGGGGCTCTTTAAGTCAAGCGCCGATAGGGCAGACTCCGGCGATATTGCTGTTGTAATGCCAGCGATGAAAGTTCTTGCGCCTGCGCAGCTTGCACTTGGACCATGGAAAACACGGTCGTCGCTTTGTGGTGCGCCTAGATATTCCCTCGACGGGAAGGCAGTGGCCGCTTCATGGTGAAAGCAGGACAGTAACGACGAAAAGGTACACAAAAGAAAGGCACGACGTTTCAGCCATGCTAGCAGTTACGCCGCTCCCATGCCCACTGAAGTGGTTCCACATTAAGGGGCTCTTTAAGTCCAGCGCCGATAGGGCAGACTCCGGCGATGTTGCCGTTGTAATGCCAGCGATGAAAGTCCTTGCGCCTGCGCAGCTTGCACTTGGAGGATGGAAAACACGGTCGTCGCTTTGTGGTGGGCCCAGAAATTCCCTCGACGGGAAGGCAGTGGACGCTTCGTGGTGAAAGCAGGACAGCAACGAAGAAAAGCTGCACAAAAGAAAGGCACGACGTTTCAGCCATGCTAGCAGTTACGCCGCTCCTATGGCCACTGATGTGGTTCCACATCAAAGGGCTCTTTAAGTCCAGCGCCGATAGGGCAGACTCCGGCGATGTTGCTGTTGTAATGCCAGCGATGAAAGTTCTTGCGCCTGCGCAGCTTGCACTTGGACAATGGAAAGCACGGTCGTCGCTTTGTGGTGCGCCTAGATATTCCCTCGACGGGAAGGCAGTGGCCGCTTCATGGTGAAAGCAGGACAGCAACGACGAAAAGGTACACAAAAGAAAGGCACGACGTTTCAGCCATGCTAGCTGTTACTCCGCTCCCATGCCCACTGAAGGGGTTCCACATTAAGGGGCTCTTTAAGTCCAGCGCCGATAGGGCAGACTCCGGCGATGTTGCTGTTGTTAATGCCAGCGATGAAAGTTCTTGCGCCTCCGCAGCTTGCACTTGGACGATGGAAAACACGGTCGTCGCTTTGTGGTGGGCCCAGAAATTCCCTCGACGGGAAGGCAGTGGACGCTTCGTGGTGAAAGCAGGACAGCAACGAAGAAAAGCTGCACAAAAGAAAGGCACTACGTTTCAGCCATGCTAGGAGTTACGCCGCTCCTATGGCCACTGAAGTGGTTCCACATCAAAGGGCTCTTTAAGTCCAGCGCCGATAGGGCAGACTCAGGCGATGTTGCTGTTGTAATGCCAGCGATGAAAGTCCTTGCGCCTGCGCAGCTTGCACTTGGACGATGGAAAACACTGTCGTCGCTTTGTGGTGGGCCCAGAAATTCCTTCGACGGCAAGGCAGTGGACGCTTCGTGGTGAAAGCAGGACAGCAACGAAGAAAAGCTGCACATAAGAAAGGCACGACGTTTCAGCCATGCTAGCAGTTACGCCGCTCCTATGGCCACTGAAGTGGTTCCACATCAAAGGGCTCTTTAAGTCCAGCGCCGATAGGGCAGACTCCGGCGATGTTGCTGTTGTAATGCCAGCGATGAAAGGGCTTGCGCCTGCGCAGCTTGGACTTGGATGATGGAAAACACGTTCGTCGCTTTGTGGTGCGCCTAGATATTCCCTCGACGGGAAGGCAGTGGCCGCTCCATGGTGAAAGCAGGACAGCAACGAAGAAAAGCTGCACAAAAGAAAGGCACGACGTTTCAGCCATGCTAGCAGGTACACCGCTCCTATGGCCACTGAAGTGGTACCACATCAAGGGGCTCTTTAAGTCCAGTGCCGATAGGGCAGACTCCGGCGATGTTGCTGTTGTAATGCCAGCGATGAGAGTCCTTGCGCCTGCGCAGCTTGCACTTGGACGATGGGAAACACGGTCGTCGCTTTGTGGTGCGCCTAGATATTCCCTCGACGGGAAGGCAGTGGCCGCTTCACTGTGAAAGCAGGAGAGCAACGACGAAAAGCTGCACGAAAGACACGACGTTTCAGCCATGCTAACAGTTACGCCGCTCCTATGGCCACTGAAGTGGTTCCACATCAAGGGGCTCTTTAAGTCCCGTGCCGATAGGGCAGACTCTGGCGATGTTGCTGTTGTAATGCCAGCGATGGAAGTCCTTGTGCCTGCGCAGCTTGCACTTGGACGATGGAAAACACAGTCGTCGCTTTGTGGTGCGCCTAGATATTCCCTCGACGGGAAGGCAGTGGCCGCTTCATGATGAAAGCAGGAGAGCAACGACGAAAAGCTACACAAAAGAAAGGCACGACGTTTCAGCCATGCTAGCAGTTACGCCACTCCTATGGCGACTGAAGTGGTTCCACATCAAGGGGCTCTTTAAGTCCAGCGCCGATAGGGCAGACTCCGGCGATGTTGCTGTCGTAATGCCAGCGATGGAAGTCCTTGCGCCTGCGCAGCTTGCACTTGGGCGATGGAAAACACGGTCGTCGCTTTGTGGCGCGCCTAGATATTCCCTCGACAGGAAGGCAGTGGCCGCTTCATGGTGAAAGCAGGACAGCAACGACGAAAAGGTTCACAAAAGAAAGGCACGGCGTTTCAGCCATGCTAGCAGTTACGCCGCTGCCATGCCCACTTAAGTGGTTCCACATTAGGGGCTTTTTAAGTCCAGCCGATAGGGCAGACTCCGGCAATATTGCTGTTGTAATGGCAGCGATGAAAGTCCTTGCGCCTGCGCAGCTTGCACTTGGACCATGGAAAACACGGTCGTCGCTTTGTGGTGCGCGTAGATATTCCCTCGACGGGAAGGCAGTGGCCGCTTCATGGGGAAAGCAGGACAGCAACGAAGAAAAGCTGCACAAAAGAAAGCCACGACGTTTGAGCCATGCTAGCAGTTACGCCGCTCCCATGCCCACTGAAGTGGTTCCATATTAGGGGCTCTTTAAGTCAAGCGCCGATAGGGCAGACTCCGGCGATATTGCTGTTGTAATGCCAGCGATGAAAGTTCTTGCGCCGGCGCTGCTTGCACTTGGACCATGGAAAACACGGTCGTCGCTTTGTGGTGCGCCTAGATATTCCCTCGACGGGAAGGCAGTGGCCGCTTCATGGTGAAAGCAGGACAGCAACGAAGAAAAGCTGCACAAAAGAAAGCCACGACGTTTCAGCCATGCTAGCAGTTACGCCGCTCCCATGCCCACTGAAGTGGTTCCATATTAGGGGCTCTTTAAGTCAAGCGCCGATAGGGCAGACTCCGGCGATATTGCTGTTGTAATGCCAGCGATGAAAGTTCTTGCGCCTGCGCAGCTTGCACTTGGACCATGGAAAATACGGTCGTCGCTTTGCGGTGCGCCTAGATATTCCCTCGACGGGAAGGCAGTGGCCGCTTCATGGTGAAAGCAGGACAACAACGACGAAAAGGTACACAAAAGAAAGCCACGACGTTTCAGCCATGCTAGCAGTTACGCCGCTCCCATGCCCACTGAAGTGGTTCCATATTAGGGGCTCTTTAAGTCAAGCGCCGATAGGGCAGACTCCGGCGATATTGCTGTTGTAATGCCAGCGATGAAAGTTCTTGCGCCTGCGCAGCTTGCACTTGGGCCATGGAAAACACGGTCGTCGCTTTGTGGTGCGCCTAGATATTCCCTCGACGGGAAGGCAGTGGCCGCTTCATGGTGAAAGCAGGACAGCAACGAAGAAAAGCTGCACAAAAGAAAGCCACGACGTTTCAGCCATGCTAGCAGTTACGCCGCTCCCATGCCCACTGAAGTGGTTCCATATTAGGGGCTCTTTAAGTCAAGCGCCGATAGGGCAGACTCCGGCGATATTGCTGTTGTAATGCCAGCGATGAAAGTTCTTGCGCCTGCGCAGCTTGCACTTGGACCATGGAAAACACGGTCGTCGCTTTGTGGTGCGCCTAGATATTCCCTCGACGGGAAGGCAGTGGCCGCTTCATGGTGAAAGCAGGACAGCAACGACGAAAAGGTACACAAAAGAAAGGCACGACGTTTCAGCCATGCTAGCAGTTACGCCGCTCCCATGCCCACTGAAGTGGTTCCACATTAAGGGGCTCTTTAAGTCCAGCGCCGATAGGGCAGACTCCGGCGATGTTGCTGTTGTAATGCCAGCGATGAAAGTCCTTGCGCCTGCGCAGCTTGCACTTGGACGATGGAAAACACGGTCGTCGCTTTGTGGTGGGCCCAGAAATTCCCTCGACGGGAAGGCAGTGGACGCTTCGTGGTGAAAGCAGGACAGCAACGAAGAAAAGCTGCACAAAAGAAAGGCACGACGTTTCAGCCATGCTAGCAGTTACGCCGCTCCTATGGCCACTGAAGTGGTTCCACATCAAAGGGCTCTTTAAGTCCAGCGCCGATAGGGCAGACTCCGGCGATGTTGCTGTTGTAATGCCAGGGATGAAAGTCCTTGCGCCTGCGCAGCTTGCACTTGGACGATGGAAAACACGGTCGTCGCTTTGTGGTGGGCCCAGAAATTCCCTCGACGGGAAGGCAGTGGACGCTTCGTGGTGAAAGCAGGACAGCAACGAAGAAAAGCTGCACAAAAGAAAGGCACGACGTTTCAGCCATGCTAGCAGTTACGCCGCTCCCATACCCACTGAAGTGGTTCCACATTAAGGGGCTCTTTAAGTCCAGCGCCGATAGGGCAGACTCCGGCGATGTTGCTGTTGTAATGCCAGCGATGAAAGTTCTTGCGCCTGCGCAGCTTGCACTTGGACGATGGAAAACACGGTCGTCGCTTTGTGGTGGGCCCAGAAATTCCCTCGACGGGAAGGCAGTGGACGCTTCGTGGTGAAAGCAGGACAGCAACGAAGAAAAGCTGCACAAAAGAAAGGCACGACGTTTCAGCCATGCTAGCAGTTACGCCGCTCCTATGGCCACTGAAGTGGTTACACATCAAAGGGCTCTTTAAGTCCAGCGCCGATAGGGCAGACTCCGGCGATGTTGCTGTTGTAATGCCAGCGATGAAAGTCCTTGCGCCTGCGCAGCTTGCACTTGGATGATGGAAAACACGTTCGTCGCTTTGTGGTGCGCCTAGATATTCCCTCGACGGGAAGGCAGTGGCCGCTCCATGGTGAAAGCAGGACAGCAACGAAGAAAAGCTGCACAAAAGAAAGGCACGACGTTTCAGCCATGCTAGCAGGTACACCGCTCCTATGGCCACTGAAGTGGTACCACATCAAGGGGCTCTTTAAGTCCAGTGCCGATAGGGCAGACTCCGGCGATGTTGCTGTTGTAATGCCAGCGATGAGAGTCCTTGCGCCTGCGCAGCTTGCACTTGGACGATGGGAAACACGGTCGTCGCTTTGTGGTGCGCCTAGATATTCCCTCGACGGGAAGGCAGTGGCCGCTTCACTGTGAAAGCAGGAGAGCAACGACGAAAAGCTGCACGAAAGACACGACGTTTCAGCCATGCTAACAGTTACGCCGCTCCTATGGCCACTGAAGTGGTTCCACATCAAGGGGCTCTTTAAGTCCAGTGCCGATAGGGCAGACTCTGGCGATGTTGCTGTTGTAATGCCAGCGATGGAAGTCCTTGTGCCTGCGCAGCTTGCACTTGGACGATGGAAAACACAGTCGTCGCTTTGTGGTGCGCCTAGATATTCCCTCGACGGGAAGGCAGTGGCCGCTTCATGATGAAAGCAGGAGAGCAACGACGAAAAGCTACACAAAAGAAAGGCACGACGTTTCAGCCATGCTAGCAGTTACGCCACTCCTATGGCGACTGAAGTGGTTCCACATCAAGGGGCTCTTTAAGTCCAGCGCCGATAGGGCAGACTCCGGCGATGTTGCTGTCGTAATGCCAGCGATGGAAGTCCTTGCGCCTGCGCAGCTTGCACTTGGGCGATGGAAAACACGGTCGTCGCTTTGTGGTGAAAGCAGGACAGCAACGACGAAAAGCTGCACAAAAGAAAGGCACGACGTTTCAGCCGTGCTAGCAGTTACGCCGCTCCTATGGCCACTGAAGTGGTTCCATATTAGGAGCTCTTTAGGTCAAGCGCCGATAGGGCAGACTCCGGCGATATTGCTGTTGTAATGCAAGCTATGAAAGTTCTTGCGCCTGCGCAGCTTGCACTTGGACCATGGAAAACACGGTCGTCGCTTTGTGGCGCGCCTAGATATTCCCTCGACAGGAAGGCAGTGGCCGCTTCATGGTGAAAGCAGGACAGCAACGACGAAAAGGTTCACAAAAGAAAGGCACGGCGTTTCAGCCATGCTAGCAGTTACGCCGCTGCCATGCCCACTTAAGTGGTTCCACATTAGGGGCTTTTTAAGTCCAGCCGATAGGGCAGACTCCGGCAATATTGCTGTTGTAATGCCAGCGATGAAAGTCCTTGCGCCTGCGCAGCTTGCACTTGGACCATGGAAAACACGGTCGTCGCTTTGTGGTGCGCCTAGATATTCCCTCGACGGGAAGGCAGTGGCCGCTTCATGGTGAAAGCAGGACAGCAACGAAGAAAAGCTGCACAAAAGAAAGCCACGACGTTTCAGCCATGCTAGTAGTTACGCCGCTCCCATGCCCACTGAAGTGGTTCCATATTAGGGGCTCTTTAAGTCAAGCGCCGATAGGGCAGACTCCGGCGATATTGCTGTTGTAATGCCAGCGATGAAAGTTCTTGCGCCTGCGCAGCTTGCACTTGGACCATGGAAAATACGGTCGTCGCTTTGTGGTGCGCCTAGATATTCCCTCGACGGGAAGGCAGTGGCCGCTTCATGGTGAAAGCAGGACAGCAACGAAGAAAAGCTGCACAAAAGAAAGCCACGACGTTTCAGCCATGCTAGCAGTTACGCCGCTCCCATGCCCACTGAAGTGGTTCCATATTAGGGGCTCTTTAAGTCAAGCGCCGATAGGGCAGACTCCGGCGATATTGCTGTTGTAATGCCAGCGATGAAAGTTCTTGCGCCTGCGCAGCTTGCACTTGGACCATGGAAAACACGGTCGTCGCTTTGTGGTGCGCCTAGATATTCTCTCGACGGGATGGCAGTGGCCGCTTCATGGTGAAAGCAGTACAGCAACGAAGAAAAGCTGCACAAAAGAAAGCCACGACGTTTGAGCCATGCTAGCAGTTACGCCGCTCCCATGCCCACTGAAGTGGTTCCATATTAGGGGCTCTTTAAGTCAAGCGCCGATAGGGCAGACTCCGGCGATATTGCTGTTGTAATGCCAGCGATGAAAGTTCTTGCGCCTGCGCAGCTTGCACTTGGACCATGGAAAATACGGTCGTCGCTTTGCGGTGCGCCTAGATATTCCCTCGACGGGAAGGCAGTGGCCGCTTCATGGTGAAAGCAGGACAACAACGACGAAAAGGTACACAAAAGAAAGCCACGACGTTTCAGCCATGCTAGCAGTTACGCCGCTCCCATGCCCACTGAAGTGGTTCCATATTAGGGGCTCTTTAAGTCAAGCGCCGATAGGGCAGACTCCGGCGATATTGCTGTTGTAATGCCAGCGATGAAAGTTCTTGCGCCTGCGCAGCTTGCACTTGGACCATGGAAAACACGGTCGTCGCTTTGTGGTGCGCCTAGATATTCCCTCGACGGGAAGGCAGTGGCCGCTTCATGGTGAAAGCAGGACAGCAACGAAGAAAAGCTGCACAAAAGAAAGCCACGACGTTTCAGCCATGCTAGCAGTTACGCCGCTCCCATGCCCACTGAAGTGGTTTCATATTAGGGGCTCTTTAAGTCAAGCGCCGATAGGGCAGACTCCGGCGATATTGCTGTTGTAATGCCAGCGATGAAAGTTCTTGCGCCTGCGCAGCTTGCACTTGGACCATGGAAAATACGGTCGTCGCTTTGCGGTGCGCCTAGATATTCCCTCGACGGGAAGGCAGTGGCCGCTTCATGGTGAAAGCAGGACAACAACGACGAAAAGGTACACAAAAGAAAGCCACGACGTTTCAGCCATGCTAGCAGTTACGCCGCTCCCATGCCCACTGAAGTGGTTCCATATTAGGGGCTCTTTAAGTCAAGCGCCGATAGGGCAGACTCCGGCGATATTGCTGTTGTAATGCCAGCGATGAGAGTCCTTGCGCCTGCGCAGCTTGCACTTGGACGATGGGAAACACGGTCGTCGCTTTGTGGTGCGCCTAGATATTCCCTCGACGGGAAGGCAGTGGCCGCTTCACTGTGAAAGCAGGAGAGCAACGACGAAAAGCTGCACGAAAGACACGACGTTTCAGCCATGCTAACAGTTACGCCGCTCCTATGGCCACTGAAGTGGTTCCACATCAAGGGGCTCTTTAAGTCCAGTGCCGATAGGGCAGACTCTGGCGATGTTGCTGTTGTAATGCCAGCGATGGAAGTCCTTGTGCCTGCGCAGCTTGCACTTGGACGATGGAAAACACAGTCGTCGCTTTGTGGTGCGCCTAGATATTCCCTCGACGGGAAGGCAGTGGCCGCTTCATGATGAAAGCAGGAGAGCAACGACGAAAAGCTACACAAAAGAAAGGCACGGCGTTTCAGCCATGCTAGCAGTTACGCCACTCCTATGGCGACTGAAGTGGTTCCACATCAAGGGGCTCTTTAAGTCCAGCGCCGATAGGGCAGACTCCGGCGATGTTGCTGTCGTAATGCCAGCGATGGAAGTCCTTGCGCCTGCGCAGCTTGCACTTGGGCGATGGAAAACACGGTCGTCGCTTTGTGGTGAAAGCAGGACAGCAACGACGAAAAGCTGCACAAAAGAAAGGCACGACGTTTCAGCCGTGCTAGCAGTTACGCCGCTCCTATGGCCACTGAAGTGGTTCCATATTAGGAGCTCTTTAGGTGAAGCGCCGATAGGGCAGACTCCGGCGATATTGCTGTTGTAATGCAAGCTATGAAAGTTCTTGCGCCTGCGCAGCTTGCACTTGGACCATGGAAAACACGGTCGTCGCTTTGTGGCGCGCCTAGATATTCCCTCGACAGGAAGGCAGTGGCCGCTTCATGGTGAAAGCAGGACAGCAACGACGAAAAGGTTCACAAAAGAAAGGCACGGCGTTTCAGCCATGCTAGCAGTTACGCCGCTGCCATGCCCACTTAAGTGGTTCCACATTAGGGGCTTTTTAAGTCCAGCCGATAGGGCAGACTCCGGCAATATTGCTGTTGTAATGCCAGCGATGAAAGTCCTTGCGCCTGCGCAGCTTGCACTTGGACCATGGAAAACACGGTCGTCGCTTTGTGGTGCGCCTAGATATTCCCTCGACGGGAAGGCAGTGGCCGCTTCATGGGGAAAGCAGGACAGCAACGAAGAAAAGCTGCACAAAAGAAAGCCACGACGTTTGAGCCATGCTAGCAGTTACGCCGCTCCCATGCCCACTGAAGTGGTTCCATATTAGGGGCTCTTTAAGTCAAGCGCCGATAGGGCAGACTCCGGCGATATTGCTGTTGTAATGCCAGCGATGAAAGTTCTTGCGCCGGCGCTGCTTGCACTTGGACCATGGAAAACACTGCCGTCGCTTTGTGGTGCGCCTAGATATTCCCTCGACGGGAAGGCAGTGGCCGCTTCATGGTGAAAGCAGGACAGCAACGAAGAAAAGCTGCACAAAAGAAAGCCACGACGTTTCAGCCATGCTAGTAGTTACGCCGCTCCCATGCCCACTGAAGTGGTTCCATATTAGGGGCTCTTTAAGTCAAGCGCCGATAGGGCAGACTCCGGCGATATTGCTGTTGTAATGCCAGCGATGAAAGTTCTTGCGCCTGCGCAGCTTGCACTTGGACCATGGAAAATACGGTCGTCGCTTTGCGGTGCGCCTAGATATTCCCTCGACGGGAAGGCAGTGGCCGCTTCATGGTGAAAGCAGGACAGCAACGAAGAAAAGCTGCACAAAAGAAAGCCACGACGTTTCAGCCATGCTAGCAGTTACGCCGCTCCCATGCCCACTGAAGTGGTTCCATATTAGGGGCTCTTTAATCAAGCGCCGATAGGGCAGACTCCGGCGATATTGCTGTTGTAATGCCAGCGATGAAAGTTCTTGCGCCTGCGCAGCTTGCACTTGGACCATGGAAAACACGGTCGTCGCTTTGTGGTGCGCCTAGATATTCTTTCGACGGGATGGCAGTGGCCGCTTCATGGTGAAAGCAGTACAGCAACGAAGAAAAGCTGCACAAAAGAAAGCCACGACGTTTGAGCCATGCTAGCAGTTACGCCGCTCCCATGCCCACTGAAGTGGTTCCATATTAGGGGCTCTTTAAGTCAAGCGCCGATAGGGCAGACTCCGGCGATATTGCTGTTGTAATGCCAGCGATGAAAGTTCTTGCGCCTGCGCAGCTTGCACTTGGACCATGGAAAATACGGTCGTCGCTTTGCGGTGCGCCTAGATATTCCCTCGACGGGAAGGCAGTGGCCGCTTCATGGTGAAAGCAGGACAACAACGACGAAAAGGTACACAAAAGAAAGCCACGACGTTTCAGCCATGCTAGCAGTTACGCCGCTCCCATGCCCACTGAAGTGGTTCCATATTAGGGGCTCTTTAAGTCAAGCGCCGATAGGGCAGACTCCGGCGATATTGCTGTTGTAATGCCAGCGATGAAAGTTCTTGCGCCTGCGCAGCTTGCACTTGGACCATGGAAAACACGGTCGTCGCTTTGTGGTGCGCCTAGATATTCCCTCGACGGGAAGGCAGTGGCCGCTTCATGGTGAAAGCAGGACAGCAACGAAGAAAAGCTGCACAAAAGAAAGCCACGACGTTTCAGCCATGCTAGCAGTTACGCCGCTCCCATGCCCACTGAAGTGGTTCCATATTAGGGGCTCTTTAAGTCAAGCGCCGATAGGGCAGACTCCGGCGATATTGCTGTTGTAATGCCAGCGATGAAAGTTCTTGCGCCTGCGCAGCTTGCACTTGGACCATGGAAAATACGGTCGTCGCTTTGCGGTGCGCCTAGATATTCCCTCGACGGGAAGGCAGTGGCCGCTTCATGGTGAAAGCAGGACAACAACGACGAAAAGGTACACAAAAGAAAGCCACGACGTTTCAGCCATGCTAGCAGTTACGCCGCTCCCATGCCCACTGAAGTGGTTCCATATTAGGGGCTCTTTAAGTCAAGCGCCGATAGGGCAGACTCCGGCGATATTGCTGTTGTAATGCCAGCGATGAAAGTTCTTGCGCCTGCGCAGCTTGCACTTGGGCCATGGAAAACACGGTCGTCGCTTTGTGGTGCGCCTAGATATTCCCTCGACGGGAAGGCAGTGGCCGCTTCATGGTGAAAGCAGGACAGCAACGAAGAAAAGCTGCACAAAAGAAAGCCACGACGTTTCAGCCATGCTAGCAGTTACGCCGCTCCCATGCCCACTGAAGTGGTTCCATATTAGGGGCTCTTTAAGTCAAGCGCCGATAGGGCAGACTCCGGCGATATTGCTGTTGTAATGCCAGCGATGAAAGTTCTTGCGCCTGCGCAGCTTGCACTTGGACCATGGAAAACACGGTCGTCGCTTTGTGGTGCGCCTAGATATTCCCTCGACGGGAAGGCAGTGGCCGCTTCATGGTGAAAGCAGGACAGCAACGACGAAAAGGTACACAAAAGAAAGGCACGACGTTTCAGCCATGCTAGCAGTTACGCCGCTCCCATGCCCACTGAAGTGGTTCCACATTAAGGGGCTCTTTAAGTCCAGCGCCGATAGGGCAGACTCCGGCGATGTTGCTGTTGTAATGCCAGCGATGAAAGTCCTTGCGCCTGCGCAGCTTGCACTTGGACGATGGAAAACACGGTCGTCGCTTTGTGGTGGGCCCAGAAATTCCCTCGACGGGAAGGCAGTGGACGCTTCGTGGTGAAAGCAGGACAGCAACGAAGAAAAGCTGCACAAAAGAAAGGCACGACGTTTCAGCCATGCTAGCAGTTACGCCGCTCCTATGGCCACTGAAGTGGTTCCACATCAAAGGGCTCTTTAAGTCCAGCGCCGATAGGGCAGACTCCGGCGATGTTGCTGTTGTAATGCCAGGGATGAAAGTCCTTGCGCCTGCGCAGCTTGCACTTGGACGATGGAAAACACGGTCGTCGCTTTGTGGTGGGCCCAGAAATTCCCTCGACGGGAAGGCAGTGGACGCTTCGTGGTGAAAGCAGGACAGCAACGAAGAAAAGCTGCACAAAAGAAAGGCACGACGTTTCAGCCATGCTAGCAGTTACGCCGCTCCCATACCCACTGAAGTGGTTCCACATTAAGGGGCTCTTTAAGTCCAGCGCCGATAGGGCAGACTCCGGCGATGTTGCTGTTGTAATGCCAGCGATGAAAGTTCTTGCGCCTGCGCAGCTTGCACTTGGACGATGGAAAACACGGTCGTCGCTTTGTGGTGGGCCCAGAAATTCCCTCGACGGGAAGGCAGTGGACGCTTCGTGGTGAAAGCAGGACAGCAACGAAGAAAAGCTGCACAAAAGAAAGGCACGACGTTTCAGCCATGCTAGCAGTTACGCCGCTCCTATGGCCACTGAAGTGGTTACACATCAAAGGGCTCTTTAAGTCCAGCGCCGATAGGGCAGACTCCGGCGATGTTGCTGTTGTAATGCCAGCGATGAAAGTCCTTGCGCCTGCGCAGCTTGCACTTGGATGATGGAAAACACGTTCGTCGCTTTGTGGTGCGCCTAGATATTCCCTCGACGGGAAGGCAGTGGCCGCTCCATGGTGAAAGCAGGACAGCAACGAAGAAAAGCTGCACAAAAGAAAGGCACGACGTTTCAGCCATGCTAGCAGGTACACCGCTCCTATGGCCACTGAAGTGGTACCACATCAAGGGGCTCTTTAAGTCCAGTGCCGATAGGGCAGACTCCGGCGATGTTGCTGTTGTAATGCCAGCGATGAGAGTCCTTGCGCCTGCGCAGCTTGCACTTGGACGATGGGAAACACGGTCGTCGCTTTGTGGTGCGCCTAGATATTCCCTCGACGGGAAGGCAGTGGCCGCTTCATGATGAAAGCAGGAGAGCAACGACGAAAAGCTACACAAAAGAAAGGCACGACGTTTCAGCCATGCTAGCAGTTACGCCACTCCTATGGCGACTGAAGTGGTTCCACATCAAGGGGCTCTTTAAGTCCAGCGCCGATAGGGCAGACTCCGGCGATGTTGCTGTCGTAATGCCAGCGATGGAAGTCCTTGCGCCTGCGCAGCTTGCACTTGGGCGATGGAAAACACGGTCGTCGCTTTGTGGTGAAAGCAGGACAGCAACGACGAAAAGCTGCACAAAAGAAAGGCACGACGTTTCAGCCGTGCTAGCAGTTACGCCGCTCCTATGGCCACTGAAGTGGTTCCATATTAGGAGCTCTTTAGGTCAAGCGCCGATAGGGCAGACTCCGGCGATATTGCTGTTGTAATGCAAGCTATGAAAGTTCTTGCGCCTGCGCAGCTTGCACTTGGACCATGGAAAACACGGTCGTCGCTTTGTGGCGCGCCTAGATATTCCCTCGACAGGAAGGCAGTGGCCGCTTCATGGTGAAAGCAGGACAGCAACGACGAAAAGGTTCACAAAAGAAAGGCACGGCGTTTCAGCCATGCTAGCAGTTACGCCGCTGCCATGCCCACTTAAGTGGTTCCACATTAGGGGCTTTTTAAGTCCAGCCGATAGGGCAGACTCCGGCAATATTGCTGTTGTAATGCCAGCGATGAAAGTCCTTGCGCCTGCGCAGCTTGCACTTGGACCATGGAAAACACGGTCGTCGCTTTGTGGTGCGCCTAGATATTCCCTCGACGGGAAGGCAGTGGCCGCTTCATGGTGAAAGCAGGACAGCAACGAAGAAAAGCTGCACAAAAGAAAGCCACGACGTTTCAGCCATGCTAGTAGTTACGCCGCTCCCATGCCCACTGAAGTGGTTCCATATTAGGGGCTCTTTAAGTCAAGCGCCGATAGGGCAGACTCCGGCGATATTGCTGTTGTAATGCCAGCGATGAAAGTTCTTGCGCCTGCGCAGCTTGCACTTGGACCATGGAAAATACGGTCGTTGCTTTGTGGTGCGCCTAGATATTCCCTCGACGGGAAGGCAGTGGCCGCTTCATGGTGAAAGCAGGACAGCAACGAAGAAAAGCTGCACAAAAGAAAGCCACGACGTTTGAGCCATGCTAGCAGTTACGCCGCTCCCATGCCCACTGAAGTGGTTCCATATTAGGGGCTCTTTAAGTCAAGCGCCGATAGGGCAGACTCCGGCGATATTGCTGTTGTAATGCCAGCGATGAAAGTTCTTGCGCCTGCGCAGCTTGCACTTGGACCATGGAAAATACGGTCGTCGCTTTGCGGTGTGCCTAGATATTCCCTCGACGGGAAGGCAGTGGCCGCTTCATGGTGAAAGCAGGACAACAACGACGAAAAGGTACACAAAAGAAAGCCACGACGTTTCAGCCATGCTAGCAGTTACGCCGCTCCCATGCCCACTGAAGTGGTTCCATATTAGGGGCTCTTTAAGTCAAGCGCCGATAGGGCAGACTCCGGCGATATTGCTGTTGTAATGCCAGCGATGAAAGTTCTTGCGCCTGCGCAGCTTGCACTTGGACCATGGAAAACACGGTCGTCGCTTTGTGGTGCGCCTAGATATTCCCTCGACGGGAAGGCAGTGGCCGCTTCATGGTGAAAGCAGGACAGCAACGAAGAAAAGCTGCACAAAAGAAAGCCACGACGTTTCAGCCATGCTAGCAGTTACGCCGCTCCCATGCCCACTGAAGTGGTTCCATATTAGGGGCTCTTTAAGTCAAGCGCCGATAGGGCAGACTCCGGCGATATTGCTGTTGTAATGCCAGCGATGAAAGTTCTTGCGCCTGCGCAGCTTGCACTTGGACCATGGAAAATACGGTCGTCGCTTTGCGGTGCGCCTAGATATTCCCTCGACGGGAAGGCAGTGGCCGCTTCATGGTGAAAGCAGGACAACAACGACGAAAAGGTACACAAAAGAAAGCCACGACGTTTCAGCCATGCTAGCAGTTACGCCGCTCCCATGCCCACTGAAGTGGTTCCATATTAGGGGCTCTTTAAGTCAAGCGCCGATAGGGCAGACTCCGGCGATATTGCTGTTGTAATGCCAGCGATGAAAGTTCTTGCGCCTGCGCAGCTTGCACTTGGGCCATGGAAAACACGGTCGTCGCTTTGTGGTGCGCCTAGATATTCCCTCGACGGGAAGGCAGTGGCCGCTTCATGGTGAAAGCAGGACAGCAACGAAGAAAAGCTGCACAAAAGAAAGCCACGACGTTTCAGCCATGCTAGCAGTTACGCCGCTCCCATGCCCACTGAAGTGGTTCCATATTAGGGGCTCTTTAAGTCAAGCGCCGATAGGGCAGACTCCGGCGATATTGCTGTTGTAATGCCAGCGATGAAAGTTCTTGCGCCTGCGCAGCTTGCACTTGGACCATGGAAAACACGGTCGTCGCTTTGTGGTGCGCCTAGATATTCCCTCGACGGGAAGGCAGTGGCCGCTTCATGGTGAAAGCAGGACAGCAACGACGAAAAGGTACACAAAAGAAAGGCACGACGTTTCAGCCATGCTAGCAGTTACGCCGCTCCCATGCCCACTGAAGTGGTTCCACATTAAGGGGCTCTTTAAGTCCAGCGCCGATAGGGCAGACTCCGGCGATGTTGCTGTTGTAATGCCAGCGATGAAAGTCCTTGCGCCTGCGCAGCTTGCACTTGGACGATGGAAAACACGGTCGTCGCTTTGTGGTGGGCCCAGAAATTCCCTCGACGGGAAGGCAGTGGACGCTTCGTGATGAAAGCAGGACAGCAACGAAGAAAAGCTGCACAAAAGAAAGGCACGACGTTTCAGCCATGCTAGCAGTTACGCCGCTCCTATGGCCACTGAAGTGGTTCCACATCAAAGTGCTCTTTAAGTCCAGCGCCGATAGGGCAGACTCCGGCGATGTTGCTGTTGTAATGCCAGGGATGAAAGTCCTTGCGCCTGCGCAGCTTGCACTTGGACGATGGAAAACACGGTCGTCGCTTTGTGGTGGGCCCAGAAATTCCCTCGACGGGAAGGCAGTGGACGCTTCGTGGTGAAAGCAGGACAGCAACGAAGAAAAGCTGCACAAAAGAAAGCCACGACGTTTCAGCCATGCTAGCAGTTACGCCGCTCCCATGCCCACTGAAGTGGTTCCATATTAGGGGCTCTTTAAGTCAAGCGCCGATAGGGCAGACTCCGGCGATGTTGCTGTTGTAATGCCAGCGATGAAAGTTCTTGCGCCTGCGCAGCTTGCACTTGGACGATGGAAAACACGGTCGTCGCTTTGTGGTGGGCCCAGAAATTCCCTCGATGGGAAGGCAGTGGACGCTTCGTGGTGAAAGCAGGACAGCAACGAAGAAAAGCTGCACAAAAGAAAGGCACGACGTTTCAGCCATGCTAGCAGTTACGCCGCTCCTATGGCCACTGAAGTGGTTACACATCAAAGGGCTCTTTAAGTCCAGCGCCGATAGGGCAGACTCCGGCGATGTTGCTGTTGTAATGCCAGCGATGAAAGTCCTTGCGTCTGCGCAGCTTGCAATTGGACGATGGAAAACACGGTCGTCGCTTTGTGGTGGGCCCAGAAATTCCCTCGACGGGAAGGCAGTGGACGCTTCGTGGTGAAAGCAGGACAGCAACGAAGAAAAGCTGCACAAAAGAAAAGCACGACGTTTCAGCCATGCTAGCAGTTACGCCGCTCCCATGCCCACTGAAGTGGTTCCACTTTTTTAACACGATGGAGTTTCTGCAGCTACTAAATACCGTAATTTTGGTCTGTGTGTCTGTCTGGATGTCTGTCTGTCTGTTGGTCTCTCTGTCTGTCTCTCTGTCTGTCTGTCTGTCTGTCTTCCGTCGGTCTTGTTCCTTCATTGAGTATGCTGGGAAAGTAATGCAGATGTTGAACAACGTTTATATACCCAGAGCCATTTCTAACTATTTATGTCGGGTGGAAACATAGAAATCGAACTATTGCGGATATGTGATGCGAAGCAACCATGCATGGATGACTTTTGCAGTGTCTCTTTATATCTCATGGCATGAATGCTTCAGAGTTCCGCTGACAAATGAAGAAAAAAAATCCTGCAATCCTTCGTCTAAGAACGATGATGGTTTGAACTCTAAGCACTCTCGGGATGAATATTACGAATGTGCATTCCTACACTGCGTGTATATGCTACTCTAGAGGTACGCACTCTTTTCCTGTATACCCACAGCCACTCTCGTGTATGCAAGCCGTAGGCCTAACATTTATTTTGGGAGGTGTGGCGTGAATAGTTAAGTGAGCAATTATAGGTGTGGTTTTGTGGGGGGCAAACCTCAAGATTTGACGTTAGGGGTATCGTGTTACACATCACAATGGGATATTAAGCCCAAATTGTTGTGGCTAACAGCCTAAGGAAAGCATAGCAATGCGATTCTCCTGGTGAAGGATGCTTCGTTCGCTGTCTAAGTTCTTTCAAAACCACTTGGCCTAAATCAGAATGAAGCAATGGAAGGGACACCGGCTTCATAACGGGAGAGACCGAGGTTGAGTACTGGCCATGGCAGTGTTTTTTATATTACTTCAGTTCCTACCATTCAACATCATCGTTTGAGAAATCTGGCTTTAACGCAGGGTGTATTGGTGTTCAATTGCATCAATGACGACACTAAATGTTTACATTAAAACACCGGCCACAATGCCCAAATTCAATGTGCAGGGCACTGCGTTAGATAGACACTTTGGGGTCATTATCTTTGGAGCTGCAGGGCTCGCAAAAAGTGCTGGATTAGGTGGCGTCATATGGCAGGGCCGTAAGCGTGCCACCGTGTAACATTACCGCCACGTGGCAGCACTGGTCTGGCCGGCGCTATGGTTACCATATGTATGTGCAACGTGCTTTGTGACTACGTTCAACTACATCTGTCAATGCGGCCTAAACAACATTGCAGTAATCAAATACGCCTTACACGTCAGCTTACACACGTGTACTCATGCTTCTATTGTTGGCAATACGTAGAACGCGAGGAACATGACGGGGGCACTTACGGTGCCAGTGCGGCAGTGTGACTCTGTAGAATCATCGTATCTTACACCCAGGCGTTACCGGTGATGGCAACATGTGTTTGGTTGCTACGTAGCACACGCCAAATACTTAGTGTGCAACAATACTTGTGTGCAATTTAACTATATTATAAATCACTCGATAAAATCAGACGTAAAATTTTAAATCCTAATGATTATTTTATGAGGGTATTTACAATAGAAATTTTCCGAATTGAAGATGAAGCAGAACAATTTGAAATTGACGTTTATGGAAAATTAGGTGCCCGTGTAGCAGGGTATGTACTGTAGCGGGAACATGCTCTCACATGACCCGGACAGCTGCGGAAAAATATTACAAGTTTAACCCGTATTTATGTGTTACGGGGTATCGTTGTTCTTGAAAAACTGAAAGTCAGCAATTTTAAATTTTTCAGGTTACATTCTATTTTACGCAAAAGGTAATTTTGAATGAAAACACAATTTCAACTGCACACTTGCAATCAGGCGTCAAAATTGGCTAAATTTGTTTCAGCTTAAATGGGTAAGAAATATTTTGTTGCCTTATGGGTTCATCTGATTCTTGAGCGCGTTGCTGAGGGGAGAGGTAAGGATATACAAGTTGTTTGTCTGTACGTCAATGCAAAGCTGATGAAATGGCGAAAATAGGACGCAAAACCAGCCTTAATACCAACCCTCTAAATAGGCAAAAAATCACAAGACGTTTCTCGGTTCCTGAGTATTTCGCCAGTTTCTGGTATAATAGCAAAAAATGTTTTATTTCGTGAAACAGTGGGCAACAAACACATTACCGTAACGTGAAGCCCACCTTCTACTACTCTGAATATTTGCAGAAATAGGTCGATAAAAAGCCAACTGACCACCATCTACTATACACCAGTAAATGATTTGTCGCGAATACATCAGTACAATCTATAGCGCAAATAAAAAGTTTCTTTTATCTTTACTAAAATGGAGCTGTTGTTGGTGGCCGTAGTGTGTGCGAAGTTCTGCGTTGCAAGGAAACCACAGGTTATAGTTACACGCAGCCGTTTTCCGCGCACGTGTGCATGCACCTTACGTGGTGTACAAGGCGACGTCCAAGCATGAGCGTGTAGTTAAAAAATATCGAGAAAGCACTTCACATTCCGGTGCTCCTCTGTGAGGGAGCACAACGCAGCTCGTGCTACAGAAGGCGGTTTCCGCATGTTCTATCGCATGCTGACTCGTTCTACTATGGGGAAAATATGAAAGAGTAAGGACAAAAAATCTTGGCCCCTCAGTCTTGCTCGAGTAAGACGACAATATAGATAGTTATAACGGTAAAAACTACTTCCACTGTAAAGAACGATTACCAAAGGTGTATACAAGATACAAACACTTTGAAGACTTATGTAATGTGCGGTTATGTGGTCTTGATTGCTCATACAAGAAAATATCATCAGGTTTTGCTATGGTTCAATACTCCCAATACTTAGAGCAAGCTTCGCCATTTTTATCAAAGACCCGCTTTACTTTCCGTAATAAATAATAAAGGAGGAAGAAACCGGCATCTTACTTCCTTCGGATTCATAGATTGTCAAAATTTGATAAGAGCTACAAGCGACTATGAATGATTATAAATTTTCCGGCAGATTCAGTTATGGTATTTGGTGTTTGAGAAAAATGAGCTGTCGAAAGGTTTGCACCGCTTACATAAAGCTGCCAATGCAGACTAGCAGCTTTAAAGCCAATATCTTTTGAATCCTTAGGTTGACTTTCACCACCCTTTTTTTAATGGAAAGTTTGATATGGGCAGTGCATCTAACCTCTGGAACAAGACGCATACTCTACAAATATTGGGCTTGTGTAGACTGCCAGTGTGGATTATGGAAGCATGAAAGCTCCGAGAACAATAAAACTGCTTTTCAGATAAACGTTAGTATTGATCTCTATGGCCAACTAGATTATGCCGATCATCAAGTTTCCTAGCACTATCTTTGTACGCGGAGGTGCTTAACACAGCTTTCAGTAGTAAAACCCGATGGAGTGTCAGCCCTCTTAAGAAAAGTTTTCCATTTATTATACGCATGTGCAAATGTTGTATAGAGGCCTTCCTGGAAGCGCTGCATTCATCTCTATACCAGTCTAGCCTTTTCCTCGAACGTGTACTGTGCTCCGATTTCTTTTTGTGAAACCTAAAGCCAATAGCTTCTGGACACTTGTTTCCTTTTTCTGATTAGTGGGCAATGGTCCTTAAAGGATGTGGAAGTATGTCTTTTGGTTTCCGGTTCCCTCTACAACCTGGGCACAAGAATTGCTGTGACTTTTCGTTAAAGGTGTTCTGCCACCAAATTTTAGGTATGTAAAAAGCAATCTGTAGGCTTTCACTGTACGCAAGGGCCCTCAACACGAAGTGCTGGGGACACCAGCGCCTATTATATTTTTTAATTCGCTCCTAAAAAGTACGTGAATGCTCTTCTTGAGATCGGGACCAATCACTCGGACCACTAACATTGACGTCAGTGAATTGCCAGCATAACAAAGTTCGTGATGTCATACCACGTTAGCTTCTCGAGCGACGTCAGCGTGAACTCCAGCAATGTCTCGGCATTCAGTCCAATTACCACAGTTTGTTTGGTCGCCTGGTCGTATCAGCCACACTGGGTCGACTCGACAGCGCCGAGTCGCCAAACCATTGCCAGCTGCCGAATTGCCAGCCCGAGTTGGCACACAACACCGACGGTGACACAAACACGTCGGCCGATGGAAAGCCGCCGTAGTGTGACTGACTGGCCAACCGAAGACGCCAACAAAAGCAGTCGCCCGACGCGTCGTCGGGAATCGACCGAGAAGCAAAAACAGCGCCCCAACAACATTCGTGCCGGATTAAATGTGGCTCTATTTCGTTAGTTTCTTGAGTGTAATACACTAAGAAAGGTCCATGAACCACATACAACTCAACACTAGCGGTAAAGCGATCCGTATTTTGGCGTTCGACGCTTCGGCCGTGCCCTTCGTCGACGCCGCGGCCCCTCAACTGCAAACTACATATGCGTGTGCTATTAGCTCGCCTGTAGAAAATATAAAGTCTCTTTTGGGCAGAAGGCGAGTTACGTAGGGTAATTTGGGTAATAAGAGATCAAAATCGGCCAAGGGTTTTAAAGTAAAACATAAAACGAAAGTACGGCAAGCACTATCCCGACAGTGCAAAATCGCAGTCACAGCCAAGTACACCTATTTTTGCGAGCGCTTTCTCGAAGGAGCAGATTTGATGGCAATGAGCTATTGTGGGGGCTTGGCGGAACCTTTGTGCGCAAGCAATATTTAGGAATTTCAGTTTACCAACCAGGAATTCTGTAAACTGGCTTGTAAACACCGGCGTAGGACTAGAAAAATGGGCCTCCATCTAGTTCACCGGCTATTTCGCGGCGGGCCACCATTAGTACAAGGTGTCTTTGACAAAAGGTCTACGACGAGGGTGGTGACACTGAATGTAAAATCTCCGGTGACTTTGGAAGATTTGCCCCATCAAATTTGGGTGGCTGGGGAGCTGGCCCTTCTCGTCGCACCAGGTCGGCCGATGCAATGCCTACGCTGCCAGGGAAGAGCTCACGTCCGCATAGACTGCAAAGAGCCACGCTGCTTCCGGTGCTGGAGTTTGGGCCAGTCGGCAACGCAGTGCGTTCACACTTACGCGGCGGTCACGGGGCCTGTGCAACGCGAGGATCTTGACGAGAAACTCATGGACGTGGTCGAGGCGGAAGTGGGCGCACAAGGCTCGGGACACCAGTCGACTGCGGAGGAGACTACAAGCACAACGGATTTCTCTCAGAGCTCGGAGCCTAGGACGCAGGAGGACCAAGCCGCACTGGCGTCTCAGCCATCAACGAGGGAAGCCGAGCAACCGGCCGCAGCATCGTCTCAGCCGCCAACGGCAGATGCCGAGCAACTGGCAGCCGCGGCGTCTCAGCCGCAAACGGGGGACGCCGAGCACCACCCCGCGGAGACGCTAGGTGGTACAGGATGCACAGTCAACCGCAGCCTTGACAAGTCGGATGAGGGGAGCGGTCACGAAACCTTACCCAGCACCGAGGAGCCGCCACTGAAAACGAACCAGGGGCGACGACTGTTATCCGAGCCTCGAAAGGACGTCAATCGCGGTGGGGGCCTCCAGAGACACCGCCGGTGCAGGAAACACCTCCAGATTCTTTGGCAGCGTTTAAAGACGCGTAGCGTAGTCTTCACGTGTCACTTAAGCACCATGCGGCCGGTCTGTAGCCTTCATATTTGAATGGTAATGAGTGGGTTCATGAGCGTAGCAACAGTAAATGTCCTGGGGCTGTCGGCACGTCGAAAGCAAAGTCAGTTTTACCGTCTGTTAACAGAGCAGGACATTGAGTTTGTAGCAGTTCAGGAGACGAAAGTCGCGCGGGAGGAGGGGGTTTAGGGCATGGTGCGTCGTTTCACGCCGAGGTACAATGCTTGAGTAAGTCATGCTGGGGGGACTTCCGCGGGATGTGTATTCTTGCTGAATAAATTGCCGGGCCTGGTTGTGGAGGGTGTGAGGTCGTGTCGTTCGGGCAGGCTTGTTGTGTGTGACTGCAGTCTTTTTAATGGGAACTTTCGAATTATCGGTGTATGCACAACAAATGCTGTAATAGAGAGGAAAAAATTTAGGCACCCTCAGGCAACACGTCGATACAGACAGAAGGCTCAATGTAATAGGTGATTTCAACCGCGTACTTTCTGCCTGGGATAAAAGAAGTAACAACGCGTATAGAAGTGCTAGTACCAATTAGTTATCCGAAATTGTTGCGGAATATGGACTCGTTGATCTCGTACAATGTATATCGCTCGACGGTTTTTATTATCCAGCCACACACAATATTGCCCACCGAGCCGAGTGGGGCCATTGAACTTAACACCAACGAAGATTAGGGTCGAGGGGGGAACCAGACTTGTCACATCCCTCAACCAAAAGTTTTTTTGTCCAACCCAAACACAAAACTACGCCCGTTACCGCGGGGAGTAATCGTGCAGCGATTTCTGCTGCCGCGCTCTCCTCCTGGGCACAGGTGTCGTAAGTGTCGCAGTGTCTGGTGGTGCCTGTGCCACTGTGGCACCGTCTGTCGTCGTTGCAGGTGGCACAAGACTTGAACGTGGTGCCGTAGTGGCGCCTGCAGCACGAGGCCCTGGTGCTTTGCTGGCAGCGGCCGGCATAGTTGGCGCCCCTGCCTGCTGATTTCCTGAAGCGGCGGCCGAGGTTGCCAGGCGAGGCCTCACATGCTCAGCATGCCGGTGCCACGTGGTACCATCCGACGTCTAGACGAGCAGTGTCTGCGCACTGGCAGGAGAGACCACGGGCCCGGCGGACCACTGTGGATCAGTCCGTAAGTTCCTGGCGAACACCAGAGTCCAAGACTCCGGCAAGGCCCCAGGACGACAACCTCGGTCAGCGGTCAGCGCCTGCTTCTGCTGCTTCAGGAGCGCGGTGGACCGGAGGTTTGGATGTTACACTTCCAACGGTGTCTTCCCCACCCGGCCCAACAGGACCTTCCAGGGGGCACGGTGTCTGACATAATTGGGGTGCGATCCAGTACTGAAAAGGACTGGGGCAACCGGTGTCCTGAAATCCAGATTCTTGTCTTCTTCAGATTGTCTTTCACAGTTTCCTCTTCCCGCTCGGTAGCAGCGTTTGACGCAGCGGGCTACGGCGGAACCATCATCTGGCGCATTCTGTTCTTCGTGAGCCAGCCCAAGTATTCTTCGCTGGCTAAAGCAGGTCTATTGTGGGACACGATGACGACGGGATACCCCTGTGCTGCGAAGACTTGCTGCAGCGCCGCAATAGTTACTCCTGCCGAGGGCTTCAGGTCCACGACCGCCCGGAACTTTCGGCCCCACAGGCCGGGGTAGAAGCGCTCGACACCAAACATGAGGGCCAGGTCTCCCTTGTCTAGCTGGCTTTACTGCTGTTCTGCAGCATGTAGCAATCGGTACGCAAACGATACAGTGCGTTCCTGGTCATTCTTCTCACGGTGGGCCAGGACGGCTCCCACGCTGCACGGCGACGCATCTACGGTTAGAAGGACAGGCTGTGCCAGATCAAAGTGCACCAAAACCGGAGCCTTGGTGATGAGCTCCTTGCTGAGCTTTAAGGCGAAGTCCTGTTCCATCTTCCATACCCACTGTTGTCCATGTCGAAGCACAAGATACAGCCTGTAGATTCGAATGATTATAGATTAGGCGACACGTTCGGCAGGAAGCTCCTGTAGACGTTTACGAGGCCAACGTAGCTCTGCAGCTCCTCCTTCTTCTGGGGCTTGGGCGCATTGAGCACGGCCTCAACATTGCAGGGTGCCGGGGCTAGGCCTCCCTGGGAAATCCCGTGTCTCGGGAACTCAACGCTGGTGGCCAAGAAAATGCACTTCTCCAGCTTGAGTTTTAGCTGGGCATTCTGAAATCGGGACAGGACCTTTTCTAGGTTATTCAGGTGGTCCTCGTCTGTACCTATCACCACATGGTCATCCAAGTACACCACCACGTGCCTGATGCCCCTGAACAGGTTGTCCATCTCACTCTGGAAAATGGCAGGAGCTGAGGCCACGCCGAACAATAGGCCCGTGTACTGAAGAGTCCCAACGTTGTCGATATTGTGACGTACTTCCAGGACAACTCCTGCAGCACCAGCTGCAGCTAAGCATCTCTGAGGTCGAGCTTGGTGAACTTTGGTCCCCCGGACAAAGCTGACCAGAGATCTTCGTTTCAGTGCCCCGGGTACTTCTTGACCGTAGCGACAGGGTTGATGGTGACCTTGAAGTCACCGCAGATTCTAGCACTGCCATTTTGCTTGAGGACTTTCACGATAGCAGCGGTCCACTCCGATGACATGACATGTACCCGATATCCTCTCGCTGCAATCGGTGCAGGTGCTGGGTGAGTCCAGCTGTGCTGGCATTAGTCGCTAGGGCTCGCGAATAACGTCGCCGAAATAAGACAGGCGCTTGAGACCAGCGTATACTACGAAGACGGACATTTGGTGAGACTGGACGAGGTAATGAGAGGAAGTTGCAGTTACAAGCAGAACGCGTTATTACAGTCTATTGTGAAGATCCAAAACCCTCTAAGGGCGTAAAAGAAATAATAGAAGTTGTGAGTTCCATTGGAAGACGGAGCCGTGATATGAAAAAACCTCACGTGGTGTGGCGTAGTCGATGAAGTATTTGCTGGTCCATTCCCAGTTGTCGGCGACCTCTTGATAGTTGCAGGTGGAACACAATGTCACACAGTCGAAGCCGGTGATATAATGCGCGGTCGACGGGTTGATCGTACAATGCCTGTCACTACAGCCGGTGACCTCTTAGTAGTTGGCAGGTGGTGTTAAGAAATAAAGATGTGCAGACAGGGAGCGACAGTAGGAGAAGAGGAAGAGCAGGATCAGAAGGCGCCGACTGCCTCACTAACCGACTCCATCACCGTATCGCAAGCCAGACGCTGGTCCTCTTTCACTACACATTTTGTGGTGCTGTGAAACCGGGAACTGGCGCGCGAGCGAATGTACGTTCGACGGCGCAGTGGCTCCGTTACACGCGAGGCTTGGAAACCCTCGCACTGCTTTATCCTGGAATCCTTGCTCTCGGCCGCCGCCACTTTCGGCTCGTGCCCAAGCCCGCCTTTGTACCCTTGGTATTCGGAACCCAAGCGTCTTGCTTCATCGACTGGTGCCATGTACGCTCTTCGTATTCGCCGAGATGTCCAGCGAGCGACCGTCTCCAGGACCATGCCAGTCCTCGACGCCTTGCTGCGGAGCCAGGCGCCAACGGCCCTTGATAGACAAAATGTCATCGACCTCATCTTGCATGACCAGGTGAGCCTTCACAAACTCGGCGCTCAAGTTCAGGAGAACCTGAAGGATGAAGAATTTCATGCCGACGTTTTGGAATCGATCGATTACGACGAGCGTATCTGCGCCCTGCGAACGCGCGTACGCTTCTCTGCGAGCCAAGACTCTAACGCAAGCCCCGTCCTTCAACCTCAGGCGACCCTGTTTACTACCCGCATCGCAACCTCGACTATTACCTCGCGTCCCGAGGAGGCCCGGCGGACAATGGTCCCGGGTTACGTGCCGCCCTTACGGGAAAGGACTGGCGCGCGGGTAGAACAGGGAAACCGCGACGGAGGCACTTCGGTCTTTCAGGACGCCAAGCAGGACACCGAGGTGCTCAGCAAGGGAGAGAGGCTCCAGCAACTGCGCAGTCCTGCTTTTTTCGTGACTGCAGTTTTCGGGAAGCCTCAAGGACACTCCCGGGACCTCGGCATCGGTGGCGCGGCTATCGTTTATGAGACGGCCGAGCGGCCCTGCCATGAATCTAGCCTAGCCAAAGATACTTGTGCTTTGGAGATGTCGAAGTGGCCCCAGACGGACGCTGGCATCACAGACGCGATTCTCACTTCGCAGACGTCACTACAGCTCTTCCGCAGCCCTCGCTTCGACGACTTGGCAACCGCTCTGGAGGCACCTGAGCCGTTCTGCCACAGCCGTAGAGTCAATGATGCGACTCTTTTTTTGGAAACCCCCGAGCTTACCTGTTGCGACCTTTACGTCGGCGAGGTACCTATCGTTCTGCCAGCAGTGCAGCAACCCGGTTTCGAGTCAAATATGTTTCAATTGAATTCAGCAACAAAAACGCGGTTCGTGCAGAAGATGGAGTCGCGTCAGGGGATAATGAAGCGCCTGCTCCTCCGATGCTCCGCGAGCCAGCTTCGACGCCGGAAGCGAGCTTCGTCCGCGCTCGTCCACGCCCCGTGCGGAGGCATCCTGGTGGAGAAGCAGAACAAAAGCTTCTATGGTGAAGACCCCTACTTCAGCAAGCGCAACTCGATTCTAAACGAGCCTTTGTACCATGTTGGGACCGCCGAGAGCGAGGTCCTATGGATGCCAGAGATACCGGACACGCTGCTCGAACACAACAATTACTTCACGGAAGGCGAATCAGACGTCGATGCAATGGCGATACCATTACGCTCGCCGCATGATCTATGCAAATTTGACCTTCCGAATCAGCTGTTCGCATTCGATCCCGGCGGCTGCCTTCTGGTCGAAAACCTTGAGCATGGTCTCTTTCCCAGGGGACCACATGAACATTCGCAATCTTCAATTTCAGCCACTAAATATCTTTGATACAGCATCCCAGCAAGCGCTCGTTGCCCGTGACACTGGCTGTAGAAATGTACCGCGATCGACGGCACTGAAACATCCAGGCAAATCCCCAGCCAGCCTACAAGCATCGCTACTGTAGAACAATGCGCCCCCGGAAGTCGAGCAACTGTTCGCAGTGAGGCCCGGACTTCGCCACTTCCCGCGCAGGTGCCAGCTGGCTCCCAACCAACTTGGCGGAGGGCGGAGTATGTTAAGAAATAAATATGCGCAGGCAGGGGGCGACAGTAGGAGAAGAGGAAGTGGAGGATCAGAAGGCGCTGACTGCCTCGCTAACAGACTCCATCACCGTATCGGAAGCCAGATGCTGGTCCTCTTTCGCTACAGGCAGAGCACGTCATACAGTCGAAACCGGCGATATAATGCGCGGTCGACGGTCACCTTGCGGGCACGGCTGGCACTGCAGCCTAACAGGCTGCGTCTCCGCCATCCTCGACGACGGCCCCGGAAGACCACGGCTACCGCACCTTGCGGGTAGCCCTGGGAAGACCTCCTCTTGTCGTTCCACTACTCCGTCCAGCCCATATCTTCTTCCTTATCTTCCGGCGCATACCCACAGAGGGCGATTGTCCACGTTAGGCCGTTAAATTCATCATCGTCAAAGCCATCTTCGATGTGCAGACCCTCACTGCCCTCCATCTCTTCACAAGGCTACCCAATTAAGAAAGTTGTTGGGGGCCCACAACACACTTTCAAAAAACAAACACACGATGAAAAAAAGTCACGGGCACTCTTCTAGGAACTGTAACGAACACTGCTAGATTAATCTGGGAAAACAATGTCCTTGAGGGGAAGTCCGGTGAACGAAGACCTCCTGTTGGTTGGTTCACAAAATGGATCAGACACTCGTTTAGTCAAAGCCGCAATGAAAGCTTCCATTATGGAACGCAAGCTTTCTTTCTGTACTTCCAATTCCCCAGCCAAAAGCTGTTCACATTGTGAGGACTGTCCAGAAAACTTCGATTATTGACTTTTATGCGTCCTTGCATAAAAGTCAATGATCGAGTGAATGCAAGTTCTATGCGTCCTTGCATAGCACTTGCAGCCGGATCACCTTTGACGGAGGCGGTGGTGAATATGGCGATACGGCATGGAAGATGCAGTCGTTGTGGTGGTGAACACCCCCAATAAGGGTGCCAGTTCATGGAATCAGAGTGCTTCGCGTGTGGGAGAACTGGGCACATTGCTCGGGCGTGCCGAGGGGGAACGGTGAACGGACAGAAGCAGCAGGGGGGGCGAGCACATGTTCCCCGCAAGCGCGTGGGCAAGGGAGCCGGCGCAAGGGTAGGTGGTGGGGCGTGTGTCAGAAGCTTCGGGTGCAACGGCTAGGCTTGACGTCGTGGCCGAAGACCCGTAGATTTTTTATATGTGGCACACGGACACACTTCAGTCGTCTGTGCCGACGTATATGCTGACCGTGAAAGTCTTCTAGCAACCCATCTTCATGCTGCAGGACCCAGAGGCCAGAATGTCGGTCATGGCCGGGAAAGTATTCAAACGCACCCTGCTGGAGTGTCTGTCGAGGCGTTGCGCATCATGCTGCGCAGCTACACCGAACAGCTCGCCCAGGTCGAGGGTCAACCCCAGGTCAGCGTTTGCCTTGGCGACAGAGAGGCAACCCCTTCCCCTGTATCTGACCAAGGGGTTGTCATCGACACTGCTGGGCTGGACTGGGTCCAGGTTTCGGACGTGTGGCTACTAGAGTATCAGTAAGCAGTTCGGGCGATGGAAGACGTTCCGAGCCTCCTGACCAAGTTCAAGGCCCTGCTCCAGCCCGGGGCGGGCGCATTTCTTATCACGGTGGTGTACATCTATGTCCAGGGTCAGCCCGGGCCAGTTTTTCAAGCCGCGCACACTGCTCCTCACCCTGAAGGATGGTGTGATGTTATTCGTGATAGCTAGACTTCGAGAGTCACATCACAGAAAAGAGACAGGTGGAATGAGATAGGCTTATAAGACGAAGACGCACATTTATGTGGACGAGACGGCTAACAATACGGGTTTTACATTTGCGTGCTCAATGTGATACTAAAGCTCATCCTCAAGACATAAAGCTCTATAAGACTTAGAAGAGATAACAGTTCCCAGTTCTGTTTGAAAACACACCTTGGATAGGTAAAACGTCTCACGTTGTCGGGCGCATTCGATCCGATGACGTTAAAAATCCGTGCTTGTTTTCACCACCTTGGTATCTGTCCCGGAATGCACCACTGCAGACAGCCGACGCTGGCGATTGAATTCGCGGTCATCGACGCAAGGCGCGGCAAACACTGCAGCCTGGTTCGATCTGTGGGTGTCCTGACGACGGCTTTGGCAGACGACGGCTACCGGACCTTGCCGATAGCCCTCCGAATCATCACTCCTCGGAATCCCACTGTGCTGGTGCGTCCCCTGCCACGTTCTCCTCTTCCTCTTCTCCCCCGACATCACATTATTCCTCGGCTATTGGTCGGTTGGTTCACAAAATAGATCAGGCAGCTCGTTTAGTCGAAGCCACTGTGAAAGCTTCCAGTATGGAACGCAACATTTCTTTCTGTACTTCCAATTCCCCAGCCAAAAGCTGCTCACATTGAGATTTCTGTCCAGAAAACTTCGATCAGGGACTTTAATGCGTCCTTTCGGTTTGGAAATCACCATACACCTGGCTTTGCGAGTCTTCGCTCTGTTTTTGCCAATTGTTGCCAAAGAAGACGGTCCTGGAGATCTTTACTGTCTGCCAACTGCTGCCAACTGCTGCCTTAGCATTTCGTTCTCCTTTTTCTGTGCTTTCTTTTCACCTTAATATTCTCCTTCCCGCTCAGCTTTCGACTTTGCACGCTCACAGTTCACCCACCTCCGAAGATCTGCTCCCTTCAATGCTGATTTTATTCCTTCCGCAAGAAGCCTTTCCAATTCTTCGATTCCCATATCGAAACATGAAACTTACAATTCTTTTTCTCTCAGTAAAGTACCTCCGTCTCTAAGGTGTCAGTAGATACTCATGTCTGCTGTCCAACTGTCACTAGTTTCTCAATGTTCATGTCTCGAATCTGCACCGTTAATCTCTACTTCTAGCCGCTTCCCTCTTTCAGGTGGTAGCGAACAGGTCCTGTCGCGGACGCCAGTTGAACCAACAGCCCATAATAAGGTGAAGGAAACTTCCGCCTCAGGAGATCCACCTCACTTCCCTACAGCAGACCTTCCGGTACATGCATCTCATGGAGGGATTGCACTTGAGCAGGACAGCACAGAGGGGCCTAACGAGAAGCATGTAGGGCCAGAAGGATCTTGTTCCGAGGAACAAAGATTTTGGCCTTAATTGATGAAGACAACACCTGAAAGGTTTGTAGCTAAGCTGCAAGAAACCAGGTCTCTGCTCATTGACTTCCCACTACCATCAATCGTCAAAGTGAAAGCAGCTGCACCTACGGGCGCAGCCATCACCCACGAGAATAGTGCATCGCTTTTCAATGCTGCCAAAGAAAATGGAGCTTGCAGGCGTGAGCTCTTTAAGCTGCAATCGAACCCTTAACAGACAAAGCCGCAACTTTTCCTACAGGCAATGGAAAGGCGTAAACTGCACGCACGGGAATTTCCACATCCTAAGCGTGAGCACCCGAAAAAGTCGAGTCGCGTCAACAAACTCGTAAAAAGACGATGGTGTCAGGCGGACACCTCTGCTACCACAAATTCGTGTTGCTGAAGCTGAAATCATTGTTCCTGGTGACTTCAATCTCACTATTGCAAAAAGCAATAGCATGGAATTTGGACTTCGTCCGTCACCGCACGCATTACAGGTAGTGTACACCTCGGAGGCATGGCAGACAGAAAAGATGTCCAGGACCGTCTTCTTAGGCAACAATTGGCAAAAACAGAGCGAAGACCCGCAAAGCCAGGTGTATGGTGATTTTCAAACCGAAAGGACGCATGAAAGTCAGAGATCGAAGTTTTCTGGACAGACCTCTCAATGTGAACAGGTTTTGGCTGCGGAATTGGAAGTACAGATAGAAAGCTTGCTCCATACTGGAAGCTTTCACAGTGGCTTCAACTAAATGAGCTGTCTGATCTATTTTGTGAACCAACTGACTGATAGCCGAAGAATAATGTGACGTCGGCGGAGAAGAGAAAGAGGAGATCGTGGCGGGGGACGCACCAGCAGAGTAGGATTCCGAGGAGCGATGATTCGGAGGGCTATCCGCAAGGTCCGGTAGCCGTCGTCTGCCAAAGCCGTCGTCAGGACGCCCGCAGATTGAACCAGGCTGCAGTGTTAGCCGCGCCTTGCGTCGATGACCGCGCATTCAATCGCCAGCGTCGGCTGTCTGCAGTAGTGCATTCTGGGACAGATACCAAGAGGGTGAAAATAAGCACGGATTTTCAACGTCATCGCATCGAGTGCGCCCGACAACGTGAGACGTTTTACATATCCAGGGTGTGTTTTCAAGCAGAACTGGGAACTGTTATCTCTTCTAAGTCTTATAGAGCTTTATGTCTTGATGATGAGCTTAAGTATCACATTGAGCAGGCAAATGTAAAACCCGTATTGTTAGTCGTCTCGTCCACATAAATGTGCGTCTTTGTCTTATAAGCCTATCTCATTCCACCTGTCTCTTTTCTGTGACGTGACTCTCGAAGTCTAGCTATCACGAATAACATCACACCATCCTTCAGGGTGAGGAGCAGTGGGCGCGGCTTGAAAAACTGGCCCGGGCTGACCCTGGACATAGATGTACACCACCGTGATAAGAAATGCGCCCGCCCCGGGCTGGAGCAGGGCCTTGAACTTGGTCAGGAGGCTCGGAACGTCTTCCATCGCCCGAACTGCTTACTGATACTCTAGTAGCCGCACGTCCGAAACCTGGACCCAGTCCAGCCCAGCAGTGTCGACGACAACCCCTTGGTCAGATACAGGGGAAGGGGCTGCCTCTCTGTCGCCAAGGCAAACGCTGACCAGGGGTTGACCCTCGACCTGGGCGAGCTGTTCGGTGTAGCTGCGCAGCATGATGCGGAACGCCTCGACAGACACTCCAGGGAAGGTGCGTTTGAATACTTTCCCGGCCATGACCGACATTCTGGCCTCTGGGTCCCGCAGCATGAAGATGGGTTGCCCAAAGACTTCCACAGTCAGCATATACAGTGGCACAGACGACTGAAGTGTGTCCGTGTGCTACATATAAAAAATATGCGGGGCTTCGGCCACCACGTCAAGCCTAGCTGTTGCACCCGAAGCTGCTGACGCACGCCCCACCACCTACCCTTGCGCCGGCTCCCTTGGCCACGTGCTTGCGGGGAACATGTGTTCGCCCCACCTGCTGCTTCTGTCTGTTCACCGTTCCCCCTCGGCACGCCGGAGCACTGTGCCCAGTTCTCCCACACGCGAAGCACTCTGCTTCCATGAACTGGCACCGTGATTGGGGGTGTTCACCACCGCAACGACTGCATCTACCATGACGTATCGCCATATTCACCACCACCTCCGTCAAAGGTAATCCGGCTGCAAGTGCTATCTCGCCCGCGTCCTTGACCACCGCATCCATCGCCAGCGCTGCCTTCACGGCTTCGTCTACGAGGATCGGGAAGCTCCAGGAGTTGCGTCTGCATAGCGCAGCGTCTGCATAGCGCAGACAAAACGGCCCCTGAGCAGCGATTGGAGCTGGTCGCCGAAAGCCCAGCCGCTCGGTAACCCTCGCCGCGCTGCGAAGAACTGCCCGAGAGTCTCTCCTTCTCGGAGGCTCCATTTGTTCAAGCGGAAGTGCTACAATAACGTGGATGGGGGTGGACTGATGTGCGAGCGTAGCGTCGTGAAAAGCTCGCCCAGACGCTTGTCATGCGGCGCGACCCGCTTTAGGAGGTCGAGCAGGACAGTGAAGACTCGGGTTCCGCCGCTGGCAAGGAAAATGTCGCGCTGTTTTGCCTCGGTTTTTTCGTTCACCTGGAAAAACAGGCCGACTTCCTTGCACACCGGCCAGGTGGACCCTTCACCTTTAAACACCTCGAGCCTCCCGTACAGCGGCATGGCGTAATGGCGGCCGGCGTGAAGGGGTGGGGTCTCGGCGCTCTCGGAGCCTTCAGCCGCTCCGTGTCGTTCTTCGCTCCTGGCCGGTGTCACGATTTGGCCCGCATTCGTGAACGTGGGAGGGTCGGGGTACTTTCCAGACGAGTGAAGAGCTACAGCGTGCTGGTAATGACAGTGACTGACCGCGAGCTGCTTTGCTCGGCCGTGTTTATTCGACAGCCACACACATTGTGGCCACCGAGCCCAGTGCGGCAACCGAACTTAGTGGTCAACAAAGATTAGGGTCGGGGGATTGCCACACGCTTGTCACAATCTGTTCCGCCTACAGCATACACTGCCGCAATATTTGTTGTCCGCAATTATTCTACATTGTCTTGCACTGTGCAAGGAAACAACACGTGGAAAAAGAAAACAACTCTGCTTTTTATTTTAACTAAAAAGTTCCTGCCAAGTTCCCCCAAGAGAATTGCTACTGCCCTCTGAACTTGTATATTCCTGAGCCGCTGTAGAAACTACTAGAAAGTATAAGTACAAGCCGGTGTGGCATTGCGATTCTCCTTTTGGTAAGAAGGCTAGCAATCGTTACCTGGTGCAGCTTCGAAGCCCCCATTGGCTTGTGCTGTTGTGTAGACGAGTGAAGATTGGGCAGTAGCTTTTGTTGCTATAGGTAACTATAAAAAAACCCTGGGCGAACCATATCTAGCTCCACTAACCGCACTGAACAATCGGTACATGCCTTGCCAGAAACGTTACAAGCCGCCATGGCTGCCAAACTGGTTGAATTAAAGCTAATATTACACGATATACTAGCACAGAACACACCGTTGCCGATTTGCCGAAATTGCTACCCGATATGCGGTCCGACATGCGGTCCGACGTTGTACTCCGCTCGTCCGCCCAGACATCAGGTAGTATCGCTGGAATTCAGGAAATGTTGAATTACGCAGAGGGTAGGATTCGCCACCTTGTCTACATGGCATCAGTGAAGGCAAGTTTAAAACCTGCTGCGATAGCGAAAAAGTTGTCGTATAGTTCCAATGAAAAATTGAAGATAGCCCTTAAACGTCAGACCATTCAGAAAGCACATCGTATCGGTAAAATAGCTCCCTACAGAATCGCCGATTTTGTTAAATTCACTTCTTGCAACAGTAACGAGTATATTTTAACAGTGGCCTTCAAGCTCAACATGCACCACAGTCCGTATATGTGAGGATTTCTGTTCAGCCACTTGTTCAATCCATCGTGTGTTTGTTCGTTTCGCCAGAAAAGCGGTGCTTCGTTCAAGCTACGGTACAAAAACTTTTACTCGGCAATAAAACGTACTACCAGGACGCCGCTAATAAGTTGGTAAATAAAAGAGGGGCGCGGGTGAGCTAGCAAGAAAACAAATTATCAAACCTTGTCTTTCCTAAACACACCACCGTAACCAACCTAAACGTGCGTCGCTACGTATGAATTACGTCACATGTTCGATTCTTTGTAATAAAAATCCCAGCTAATTCTCAAGCGTGAAGAAGTATATGCCGTCATCCAATCATAGAATTGTGATATTCTCGTTGTTGCCGAAACATGGCTTTCAAAGCATATCACTGACGTTGAAGTTGCTCTTTACATGCCCGGATTTACCGTTTACCGCCGTGATCACTTGCTGAACCGAGGCGTAGGAGATCTTATTGGAATAGAGAATTCGATTAGTCATTTTAAACTAGAACACAAGAGCCCCCCAGACATCAGGTACATAGCATGTCGAACACCTTCAGACCTTACCATAATTGAACGGTGCTATCGCACACCAAATCTACACACCCATTTTTGAAGGTACTTTAACGACTCTCTCAACTTATTACGCAAAAACTCTCCCCGAGCAAATTTGATATTATGCGGCGATTTTTACTACACTGCTATTGAGTGGAGCGATCAGTATCGCTTAACTACCTGTGAATGCGGCCACTTCTTAAGCACCCCATAGGATTTTCGATTAACACTAACTACAACCCAAGATACTAGACAGACTGCTCATTCCGCAAATATTCTTGACCAAATTCTAACGTCCGAACCAAGGAGTATCCAATCAGTGTATTACACTGACAAAACAAGTGATCATAAAGTTATCTTTGTGCTTCATCACTCAGCATTTCGTATAGAAAAACCATTAGAAAATGAATAATACTTTACGTCAAGGTAAATTACGAAAAACAATTGCGGCTGAGCTACAAGGTTGCAACCATTTTTTCGAGCATAGATTCTACTACCGCTCAGTAGATCAAAACTGGAGCCTATTTGTGGAGAAAATTCAGGAAGTAAATAAAAAATATGTTCCAACAATACAAATTAAAACCAAACAAGGGCCACCGTGGCTTTCTATCTGAAGTAAAAAAAAACAAATACGGAGAAAGAAGCGAGTTTCTTGAACAGCAAAAGCCAGAAATATTCCATTCGCATGACAAGCTTGTCGAGGCGCGCGAAACAAGCTAACAAAAACAATTCGTTTTGCCAAGTAAAACTTTTTTGAGACTACACAGCCTAATATGCTACACAATTATCGAAAACAATTTCAGTAGGCTATAAACCCGTTTTCTGTAACACCAATATTATTGTACAAGGATACAATTGTAGAACTTAGTGATAGTCAGTCGGCTGCAGCAATAACATGGCCTTCTCCTCAGTTTTCACGAAAGAAACCAGCATGAGCCCCCCATTTGCTCGGATCTGGTCAGTAACGAACAAAAGCTCCCGATAATATTGGCCTTATTAAAGAATAATTAACATACAGTAAAACCCGGTTATATCGAAGAGGAATATGCACCAAGATTAGTTCGATATATCCAATAGTTAGATATATCCCAACCCGCCTATAACGAGTTTATTGTTACGAGTTCGCAATAAGGCAGAATACCTTGCCATCCCCGTATGCGGAAACGAATAAAATAAAGTGTGTCATTTACATACACAAAACAATCGATTTATTAAAAAAAATTTGGTTATTTTCTGCCTTAACGCCTGTACTGCTACTTAAAAAAAATGGGGACTTTCGTTTCCCTTTTCTTTTTGGCAGCATCCAATAGCCCAGGATTTTTACACGAGACATTGTTTGCAGCAATTCGAGTCCATGTGCTTCAATATTGAAGAAGTATTGGCAGAGGACATCGACTGGGGAAAGCACTTCATTAGCGTCCGACGGCTTTCACTCGGAACATCCTCTGCCTCCTCGGTGCTTTTCATCACCATTATGACGGTGCTGCGGACAGTGCCGGTGTCCGAGGTGCTTACTGTGGCGGCAACGTCGTAGTCGACACTCAGGAAATTTTTTAAGGATACTCCTTTTGGCACAGCGTCGGGAAGGTTGGCGAGCTGCCGTCTCGGTCCGGACACACTGACTGGCGGGCTTCATTGTCACCGTCGCGGCCGCAGCTCAGTGGTCGCGGACAATCAACATCTCACTCGCCACTCCGAGAGCATGCATTTTTGCTTCCATTCAGGCGCGTCGAGGTCGATATTTCAGATGTAAAGTTCGTTATAAGGAATAAGTTTCGACTGTATTTCGGTAACTGATTTATTTTTGTTCGATATATGGCATGATTCGCTCGGTCAGGGTTTGTTTTGATCGGGTTTGACTACACTTAATAAAATAAAACTATCACTTCCCACGGGACCGAACGAACTAAACATCAAAATGCTGAAAAATGCCGAAGAACCGATTGTGGCATCCTCCCTTTTCTATTTTCTTAATTGTTAAGGCGAAACTGCATCTCCTGTATTTGGAAGCTTGGGAGCATTGTTCCAACCTTTAAGAGCAGCAATGGGTCATCACCATTGCATTGCCGCCCAATTTTAATTGCATCCGTAGCATTAAAATTTTGGAATTTTTAATTTTTTCGCAAATCATTGATCACCCCGAAAACCATTACCTTCTCTTTACATCTCAACATGGTTTTCGCAAGGGGCTCTACTGTGAAACGCAGCTTGCCTCATGCACATATGATTTGCAAGTAAACCTTGAAAGTAACACCCAAACAGACACAATTTTTCTCGATTTTAAAAGGCAATAAACGGGGTACCCCACCATCGCTTTTTTGTACGAGCTATCACTGCTCAGTGTTGACCCACTTGCTCTAATTCGATCAAAAACATTCTTCTTGGACGAAAGCAATTTTTTGTAGTCGCACAGCAATATGTCGCCCAATCTAACATCGCTCCCGTTTTGTCTGGCGTACTACACGGTACAGTACTCAGGCCGTTGCTGTTTTTTTGTTAGTTATATGCCGTCAAACATTTCTAATAAGATTCACCTATTTGCGGATTGTGTGTTATATTCCCAAATTATATGTCAGCGAGTCCAAATTATATCCAGACTGGACTTTTTTGCATTGAAAAATGGTGTAAAACTTGTCAAATGTCCTTAAACGTATCAAAAAGTAAATTAATGACATTTCCCGGTGTGCATTCCCATTATTTTATAATTACGTAATAAGGCTCTTAATTACAACCCACAAAAGTGTACCAATACTTAGGCGTCCATATCACCCAAAATTTATCTCGGACCGCACACGTGAACAAACTAATCGCCAGCGCCAGTAGATCTCTCGGGCATCTGCAGCGCACGGTGAAATTTGCTCCTTCACACTTAAAACCGCTCGCCTATAAAACACATATTCGTCCAAAACAAGAGTATACCGCAGCTATGTATGACCCGCACAAACGTTGCGTCATCAAAAACATAGCAGCCATCTAAAACCGCGCAGTTAGATTTGCTTTCTCAGATTTTTCATTCACTAGCATCAGAAACCCCAAATCGCGTGCATCCCTTCTTCCCCTCAACAACCGTTGAAAACTACCAAGGCTGCCATTATTCCACAGGTGTCACAACTGATCATCACCAAATTCTTACGTCACGCCAAAATCGCATGTATTCACTCGCATCAAAAACTAACATTAGGTCTCATACCCCCGCCCATGAATCATACGTTTCGCACAATCATTTTTGGTTCGCGAAGATTGTAACAATCTTCTAATCACGTGTTACCGACCAAACATCGTGACCGGTTTAAATCACTAATTACTTTGCGAAGAATTGTGTAACGTCCTCATTAGTTTTTCCTTTTCTTTGTTTTTTCCTTCGTTGTCGCTTTTTTGGCCGTCTCTTCTATGATCCCGTTCTTCTTACCTTCATTGTTCTCAGTGAAAGCCAAGTACGGGAGTGTTCCATTCTCAAATTATATATTTTTTTCTTTTTCTGCCGAATTTATAGCTGCATAGCTTGTTGCCGTTCTTTCAGTCTCACTTGTATGCCAGACACTGAATTGGTCCCAAAGCAAAAAGGTAGCATGTCCGATCTTTTGTTGTTGTTGTGGTTTTTCACTCATTTATTCTGTATCAGTCTTGTTTATTGTTATGTAGCCAGAACACCACCCGTACCGCTAACCTCTTTTTTTTTTTTGTACTAGCCTGCCACTCGCACCACCCCTCATGTTACGTTTCCTTTTTGGAGGACACTGATTTGTGAATAAAATAAATAAAAAATAAAAATAAAGAATAAATAGGTTAATAAGTAAATAAATGTATTTTTATTTATTTATTTGTTTATTTATTGTTTTAATATTTAATAAATATTTTATTTATTTATTTATTTACCTTCATTTCGCTCAGAGGGTATTAGAGAAGGGTATAAAGCGCAGTTGCAGACACGAAATCTGCATGCAATTCCGTAAGTAACGTTGGGTTAGGTTTAATTTTTTGTTTATTTTTATTTATTTATTTATTTATTTATTTATTTACCTTCATTTCGCTCAGAGGGTATTACAGTAGGGGATAAAAGCGCAATTGCATACACGAAATGTGAGAACAATACGAAAAGAATGAAGAATAACAAGAAACCGGGAAAATAATGGAAAAATATACATTAAACAATTACGCAAAATATGCGTAATATACAGAAAATATGCAGTGGTGAAAGCGAGACACATATTTAGAAATATATGTATGAACTCGTTCACATAAAATCAAGTATGCAATAAGCAGGCATGCTCACTTGAAACTTGTCGGAAGATATAGCTTAGAGGATAAGTGCGCAAATGTACAAGAAATTTGTTGTCGCCAACGCCTTCGATGATTTCCCGGGGAAGCTGATTCAAGAATTTTATTGCGCGGTGAAAACAATGAAATAATAAAGGCACTTGTATGACAGGCCGTTTCTTTTGTTTAAAACGCGTGGTAAAGGCGTTGTGAGACATGTGGGCGCCACCAGATAAGCATCTTTGTTGCGTGGTTCTCAGTGAAACTATACCTCTCTTAGAAAAGCCATACGAAAAAAGGCGCGACGCGATGCAGATGCAGGATTGCCTCGCGAAGCAATTTGAGCTGTGGCTTCAATATATTGATTGTTCGAGAACCTGTTTAGCACTATTCAAGGACCAGTGTAGCACTTTCGCACTACCAGCATTTCTTGAATTAAAAAACAATCTGAAGTTTATGGTTGGCCAAAATTATCTGTACAGTCATTCAGTTAGGGCGTTCTAGTCTCCTAATAGCACCACCTCGGTCTAATACCCTTTGTTGTTCAAGGTCCTGCTTAATGGAACTCTTCATTTCGTACTTTTTTGACCCGTGATCATTCCTTGACAAGACGTAGGCAAACTGCGACAGTGTTATTTTCGCTATCATTCTGCGTACCCACAATATTCTTTGCAAAACAATTTACGCTCTGCCATTGCGTATCATCTGTGCCAAATGGCTTCGATTTTTTACGTTTGACCAAGCTTTCCGCACTTCTGATAAATACTGCTCGTTTACAGCCTTGCTACATGTATATATAAAATAGCGGTGATTTTTGGAACTGTCAGTCAATTGCTGCTCGGCTAAACGTTTTTTTTTTGTATTGAGTATCTGCAATGACTTTAGCTTGCTGGTAAGTGTATGTGAGTATATGAGAATAAACTCAGCCACACAAAGTTTTTAAGTTCAAATATTGATTTCTTGGTTTTTGAATAAAGCATTAGGCACGGCAAGTACATCGGCTGCCATTTACGTATTTGCATTCCAATCTCAGCTCTCTGACCGTGCACGTCATGTATATTAACTCGGACACTGGTTTATTCTTTGAGACCCCATGGCGATCGTTTATGAGAGTCCGAAATCTTCTGTCTTGCAAGAAAGCCACAGGTCCCATAGCGAGTAGCTTACCCACTGACTCAGCTGGTTGTTCAGCGAGATTACCCTTGTATATCATAACCTCCAGTTTCATCCCGACTTGTACACTACATAAATGCAGTCTAAGAGTGCAACTTTCTTTGGTTAATTAGGCGTTCAACTTTTTTGTGTGCGGTTTTGCACCTGCACCAAAGCGGTGACCACAATAAAGGCATCTTCCGTTATTCTGCTAACGTCACTGAAACCGTTCTCGAACTGTTCCATTGCGTCTCGTCCTCATGTCTGCAACATGTCCTTAGGCCAGCCATTATGACAATATGCCCCTGTTTTAAATGTTTCCCACACCGGCTTCTTGCGTCTGTGCAGGTTATTTGCCACCGAGATTCTTTTGCCAAATGTATCGCAATCGCCATTGACCCGGCTGTGTCTGTGGCGCTTCTTTACCGCTGCTCTAGGTCCCCTCGATTGAAAGTCCCCAAATGTCTGCCATCCTCTTTTCTCATGGACGCCCTGTACGTGATTTATTTTCACACCTCGTATTTAGGCCAAGTTAGAGCGCTTGTCGCTTGCTGTACGCCATTGTTATATGCGCTTTCGTTCTACGCGCACGTATTGCTTGCTGTAACTTTTGTCCTGGAGCCACTTGCCCTGTTTTTTCACCTGGAGGCACTTAACTAACTATTCAGCTGGGATAACTACTTCTATTTTCGATTTAAAAGCGGGACCAGCTGCAAATCCAGCACACACATTCTTCGCGTAAAATATGTCACTATCACTTCTTTGTCCTACTCTAACCTTGTCTATATGAGTGGTTCACGCACTCACTCTAAACGAGTGAAGCGGCTGGCTTTTTCTTGGTCGTTATTTAACTTGTATTAGGAATGTAAAATCGCTTCCTTCCTTGCGCAGAAACTGGCGCCTACTTACAGTGCGCACCACTCCTTAAAAATAAAACACCACATCGTGCGGCCCACAATAAATAAATATGGCAACTGGCAAGGTACATAATGCTTGTCCAGAAAACTCAACTTGAGGCTGTGACAAATCTTCGAAATACGCTCCAACCTTCTGGAAAGAAGCCCCAAACATGACAATCGGTTTTTTAGGGCTCAGGTCCTTTGTATACCCTTTGTACACGAAGCCGATTCGATCAAGACCTTGTTGGTAACTGGGATTACCTGGGTGTGCAATATTTTTTTACTACTCTGATTTTATTTACGCTTTAGAAAAAAATTCTATGGTGCCGCATGCAGAGTCCGCCTCTACAGCAGTAGCAACAAACACCTGAGGCATATATGTTGCTCGTTTCATAAAATTTACCGCGGCGCTAGGCCTGGTAAAGGCAGGAAAAGTACTGACACAGGTGAACACGCAACGTATCCCACACGTGAGCGGAGACAAAAGCCTTCTGCCGCACCCGAGGTGCCTTGGTGAGAAGAACTACCCTCACGAATGCATGGTTTTGGGCACACCTGTGTTTTTGGACAATAGAAATGCAAGTATTGGATTCTGGAGCTCTACTGCAACCTATGCTAGAGGTAGCATTATTGACATTCTTGCGGGATTTGAATGCGGGACCCTCAGCAACAAGAAGCAGCCTCACTACTATAACATCAGAATCAGCACTTACACGACGTTCTGCCCAGTTGGCTCTGCGCTTCTTCAAAACTATGTGTCAAACATTCTCTTAAGCCGATATTTTACGAAACATCTTATTCAATAGACACCTGCGATTTGACAAAGCAATCAAACCCCCAACTTCGCAAATCCTCGAACTCACCGATCTCAATCTCACCGAAAAGATCATTTGTGCAACACGAAACCAAAGTACTTGGCGGATGAACAGTAAATTGTGGGAGACGCACAACAGAATGGATGACGTATGTTCCTATGATACCTGGCATCAGACAGAGATTACCATAGAAATAGTTGAAGCTTTTGAAAAGTGGCTTCTTCCTACATCAAAGCTAGACAGTCGGCTACATTTCATCGACATCATCATTATCGGCATGTCTATGCCCACTGTCCAGGAAAGGCACCTCCCTTAGACCAAGAATTACCTCGGGTCTGTGCCAACTGCCAACAATTTATCCCCTAAAACGTCAAGATTTCTTATGCCCAACTAACTTTATGTGGCCCCCTGCCGCGCTTCCCTTCTCCTGGGGTGCAGTCTTAAAGTCAAGGATGTGATGGAAGCCCGTCTGTCCGGGATACATTTTTAGGAAGACAAGGATGTTGACTAGTAGTTGTTGGCGTTTAAAGAAAATTAACGTTTCGGCTCCCACAGGGAAGCTTTGGACACAATAAAATCTTGAATTGAAATAATTGCCTCAATCCGTGTCACAAAAATCCGAAGATAACTTGCATAGATTGGAGGCTTTTTTCCGTAGTTTCGATTTAGTGTGTGTTCCTTTGTGTGTATGTGATGTGATTCAGTAAGAGGCGTGAGGTAGCATTTCTTTGTTTTGTGAGAACGCGTGCAGCAGGCTAGTTGATTTTGTGCGATGTGGTATCGCAATTCTAAGCCAGGACGCTTGTCGATACACCACTCTTGTTTACATTGTTGCGATGTTGCTGCAGGTGCTTTAGAAAGTTTCCTGACTCACCTATAAATACGTACAGGCAATATGCACAAGGAATGACGTAGTCAACTCCTGGTTAACTTTCATTTTGCGATTGGTTCATTACATTCACAAGTGTCTGCCTAAATTTGCGACACGGTGCATTCGCAGTTTTCATGTTGTACAAGAGGTGTATGCGTGACAGATAATCCGGTATGCCAGGCACGCAGGAAATAGCCGCGCGCTTTTGATGTGCGACGTAAACAACGTGCGCAGGGCGAGTGCACTGCCACTGAACAGAGTTGATGAATCCCTCAGGGTAACCAAAGGATGAAAGTACCTAGCGTACTATCATATTGTCCGGAACCCGGCCCTACGGCTTTAAAAAGTCATTTCAATATTATTTGCTTCATGTGTGCCCTTGCAGTAGGAGCGGATGTATTTTTTAACGGCTGCACTCAAGACAGGTCTCATTGCAAAGCCTACATGTATCATATTTGGTCATTTATTTGGGATAAGCACGCAATGGATGGCGTGCTCTAATCAGTATTTCTGATGACGTCGTCTTCAAAGCTTTTGGCCGTAACGGTTATTACGAGTTGGTTCTTGGAGCACTAGGAGTGCAAAAAGTACAAGAACACAACTAGAACCTATATAAGTTACGGAACACAGTGCCTGGTCCAGGCAGGCTTGACCAATACCTATTGTCACGAAGCCAAGGATAACGCAGTTGTCTTGAAGAAGAAACAAGTCTTTTGAAGGGAACTTGTGCTCCCCCAACAACTCAAACGAATACCGAGGCGGCGAAGCAGCGGTCAACAAAGTGACCAGCACAGGCGAGTGTCATCGAATGAATGCCACGGCGTCTGCTCTGCATGCTTTTATCTTTCGGCGCAAGTGTTTCTGGAAAAGTCGATTCACAGCAAGAACATTGTAGATCTCAGAAGATTATTCTGGGATAGTGGCGTTAGGGCGAAACAGTCTGCTTATCTGAATGTGATAGCCCGTGCGGCATAAAAGTAAAGAATGTAAGACGTGCTTCGTTTGGAACGCAGATAACACAGCCGGGCTTGGCCTGGCAGTAAAAACAAACAATAAATAATCAAACCAATACATGATTCGCGGCCTTACCCCCCTTCTAAGAGTGCATCGACCCCATGCTAAAATAAAACACAGTCCGAACGAACAACAAAAAAGTTCGTCATCTTGCATAGTAAGGTTTCAAGCGAACTACGTGAACGACTTCGGGCTGCGTGCGTCGTCGTGATGTTCCGGAATCACCATCGGGGATCACCTCGTAGTTAAGTTGGCCGACTCGTCGTAGAAACTGGTAGGGTCCGAAAAAACCGTCGCGGAAGCTTCTCACTTAGTCCGCGTCGACGGATGGGAGTCCAAACCCACACACGATCCCCAGGGTGGTACTCGGCTTCTCGGCGTCGGAGGTTGTACCGCCCGGCATCAACCACCTGCTGGTCCGTTCTACGAACTCGAGCCAGCTGGCGGGCCTCCTCCGTACGCTGAAGGTATCCTTGGACGTCGGCGGTGATGTCGTCGTCTTCTACGTGCGGAAGCATGGCGTCGAGCATCGTAGTCGGCAGTCTTCCGCAGACAAGCTCGAACGGTGTCATCTGCGTAGTTTCCTGGATAGCCTTGCTGTACGCAAAGGTGAGGTGCGGTAGCACTTCGTCCCAAGTCTTATGTTCAACGTCGACGTACATTGACAGCGTATCCGCGATTGTCTTGTTCAGGCGTTCGGTTAGTACGTTCGTTTGGGGGTGGAACGCCATCGTTCTTCGGTGATCCGTGTTGCTGTAGCGTAATATTCCTTGCATCAGCTCCACAGTAAAGGCCGTTCCGCGGTGCGTTATTAGGACTTCCGGGGCTCCATGTCGCAGCACAACTTAGCTTATAAAGACCTTTGCGATTTCTTGTGCAGTCCCCTTCGGAAGTGCGGCGGTCTCTGCGTAGAGCGTTATGTAGTCTTTCGCTACAACAATCCACTTTTTCTCGGATCGGGATGTAGGGAACGGGCCTAGAAGGTCCATTCTAATCTGCTGGAAGGGCTTAGATGGGATTCTGATCGGTTGCAGAAGTACGGCGGGTCTCGGCGGTGGCGTTTTTTGTTGCCGGCAGTCACGGCAGCTCCGGACGTTGTGGTTGACGTCGGATGCAAGGCGGGGCTTGTAGTACTTCGCCTTGATTTTCCCTATTGTGCGAGCTGTGCCAAGATGTACGGAAGACGTCTTGGCACGCTTCCAAAATTTCGTCACGAAGATCCGCCGGGATCACATGAAGATCTTTTGCTCTCATTCCGGGGCTGAAATTCTTCTTCACGAGGACTGAGTTTTTTAGGCTGAATGCAAGTAAGTTGCGTTTGAAGGCTCTGGGCATGGCGACGTTGCATCCTTGGATGTATTCGATCATGACGCGTAGATCGGGGTCCGCACGCTGCTGGGTGGCCAGGGCGGTCTCAGTCACGACTCAGAAGAACGCGCTGTCTTCATCGGAATCTTGTGGTGGTGGGTCGACGGGGGCACGGGACAGGCAGCCGGCGTCGGAGTGTTTCCTCTCGGATTTATAGACTACTGTAACGTCGAATTCTTGCAGGAGCAAGCATCATCTACCAAGACGGCCAGAAGGGTCCTTCAAATTGGCGAGCCAACACAGCGCAAGGTGGTCTGTCACAACCTTGAATGGTCTTCCATACTCGTATGGGCGAAATTTTGAAATGACCCATATAATAGCGAGGCCCTCTTTCTCAGAGGCTGAGTAGTTGTTTTCTTCCTTGGACAGACCACGGCTGGCATAGGAGATTACTTTCTCGCACCCGCTTTGCTTTTGCATGAGGACGGCACCCAAGCCTATAACACTGGCGTCCGTGTGCATTTTTGTTTCGGTATTTTCGTCGAAATGCGCGAGCACAGGCGGGCTTTGCAGGCATTGTTGCCGCTCGCACAAGGCTATTTCTTGGGCATTTTTCCAGCTGACAGGGGTGCTATCTTTTGTCAAGCGGGTGAGTGGTTTTGCAATGCGGGCGAAGATTGCGACGAAGCGCCTGTAGTATGCGCATAATCCGAGAAATCTTCGCACGCCCTTCTTATCTTTCGGTCTTGGGAAGTTCCTTATGGCGGAAGTTTTCGCAGAATCAGGCCGCAATCCAAGGCGTTGACGACATGGCCCAAAAACCTCAGTTCCTCGTATGCGAAGCGGCACATTTCTGGCTTCAGCATTAACCCCGACGTACGGATGGATGCGAGTACAGACTGCAACCCTGCAAGGTGTTCGCCGAAAGTCCAGGAGAATACCACAACGTCGTCGAGGTATACGAAGCAGGTGTGCTACTTCAGGCCAGCTAGCACAGTATCCATGACTCTTTGGAACGTTGCCTGTGCCGTGCATAGCCCGAAAGGCATCACCTTGAACTCGTATAGGCCGTTTGGGGTTATGAATGCAGTCTTCTCTCGAGCTCTCTAGTCCACTTCAATTTGCCAGTAGCCTGTCTTCAGATCCATCGATGAGAAGTACTTCGCGTGGCAGGGGTGGCCGAGGGTGTCGTCGAGTCGTGGCAGGGGAGACACGTCCTTTTTGGTGACCTTGTTCAATCGGCGGTAGTCAACTCAAAACCTCAGTGTGCAGTCTTTTTTCTTCACGAGTACGACCGGCGCCACCCACGGACTTTTCGATGGCTGTATAATGTCGTCGTTGGGCATTTCATCGACTAGTGTCTGGATGGCTTCGCGCTCGCACGAAGAGACGCGGTATGGTGACTATCGGGTAGGTCGGGCTTCCTCCTCGGTTATTATCCGGTCCTTCATCAGAAGTGTCTGGCGTAACTTGGAGTTCGACGAAAAACACCCGCTGTAGTGACGCAGCAAAGCAAATAACTTGTTCTTTTCTTCTTGCGGTTGCGCCGGATTCACGTCGAAGGGATGCGGAAGCTTGAAAGTATCGTCGGGTGCGTGTTTAAAGTCGGCTACAGTGATCACGTCACTTGCTTGTTGCGTTTCTTCGAGGAACGCAATTGAAGCGCCCTTGGTTAAATGCTGGTACTCACCAGTAAAATTGGCGACCAAAACGTGTTATTTGCGCTGCCTAAACCGCGCAATGCCTCTTGCGACAGACACGCCGTATTCCTGAAGCAACCTGTGGTCACAATCTAAGATTGCATCGACATCGGGAGCAGCACCTTCACAGTAGACGTTGTCTAACAACTTGCGCGGGGTGGCAGGGTGACGTGGTCATCGGCGATCCTTGGAGTGATCGGAGGAAAAATTTATCGAATGCGTCTGCACATCGAATATTGCGCCGTTGTCCGTGAAAAAGTCCATTCCGAGAATTACGTCGCGGGAGCAGTTAGGCAAAATCACGAACGCCGCTGGGTACGTCGTGCCGTCTATGGTGACGCGCGATGTGCACGTTCCACTTGGCGTCACGAGGTGGCCTCCTGCTGTGCGTATATGTGGACCGTCCAATCTTGTCATAACTTTCTTCCGATTAAACGCGAATGACCCGCTCTTTACCGAGTAGTCGGCTCCTTTGTCGATGAGGGCGACTACGTCAAACCGTCGATGGACAACTGTACGTCGGACGCCGCCTTCCTCGAGTTCCGGGTGCGTCCGGGCGTCGCGTCTCGGCTTGTGCGTGTTGGCGGTCGGGCACTGTGCGTCGTTGCTGTCTTCTCAGCGGCAGTCTCGGTCTTGTCGGGTACGCGTCGCGCTGGGTAGCTGTCGTCGCGTTCGGGAGTCTCGTCAGGGTTAGGTCACGTCGTTGGGATGAGGGCATGTCGTGAATTGGTGTCTTCGGCGCGTCCTTGCATCTTTGGACGGTTTCCAGTTTTTCACCGTATAGAAACTTCACCTTCAGAAGTTGCTTTTTTTAGTTTCCCCCGTGTGGGCTGGGGGACCTTCCACGTGAGAACTCAGCATTACTACGGCGGTTCGGCGACTGGTATGGGTAGGGCGACGGCGAACGGTTGAAACGGGCTGGTCGACGGCTGGTGTTGGACAGGTACTCTTCGATCTCCGATGGGCGCTGGCAAGATCGGGGGCGGGGTGCGGCGACGGAGAACCCTCGCAAACCGAGCCTCCTGTAGCGGCAGCGACGGTAGATGTGGTCGGCCTCTCCGCAGTGGTAGCACAGTGGACGATTGTCGCACCTTCACCACACTTTGGTCTTCCTTGGGGCGGGGGGTTGCGCCGGAGGTGGTAGGGCCGGCGAGGGATGACGACGGTACGGAGCGTCCTGGCGATAGGATGCAGGTGCGCGACGGCAATGGACAGTGGCCGCGTAGGTCATGGCTTGCGCATGGCGAGGTGCTACTGGCGTCGTTAAAGGTCCCAGCGCTTGCTGCCCTTCTTCTCTAATGACGTCGGTAAAAGAAGCGACTTGTGGTTGCGGTGGCGTTGGGAGCAGTTTCCGCAGGTCCTCCCTCACTATTTCGGGGATATTCTCCCGTACACTAACTACGGGGATGCGCACGTTGTCGACGCAATTAGCATTTGCCATGCCAACATAGTTCCGGTAGCACTGCTTAGCACGCATTTCGACGGCTTTCTCAATGGTGCTGGCGTCGGTCACGAATTCGGCGATGGTCTTTGGTGGATTTCGAATAAGTCCGGCAAACAGTCCCTGCTTTACAACGCGCATTAAGAAGCGCAACTTCTTTTCTTCCGTAATTTCGTGGTCCACGTTGCAAAATAGCTGCTTCATCTCCTCAACAATGATCACGACCCCTTCGTTGGGTTGTTGCATGCGCGTTTCCAACAAAAGGGCGGCTCGTTCTTTCCGCACGACGGTAGCGAATGTTTTGAGGAACTTGCTCTTAAAGAGAGTCCAGTTGGTTAGGGAGTTATCATGGTTCTCAAACCACGTGCGGTCCGTATATTTGAAATAGAAGAAGACGTGGCGGAAAGTTTCTTCGTCATCCCACCTGTAAAGATGCGGACGCGCTCCACTTTCTCCAACGAGTCCTCAGGGTCTTCTCCGGGGGATCCGCAGAATGATGGTGGTTCTCGGGGCTGCTTCAGGATGATTGGCGACATTGTTTCTTCCACCATGGTGTTGGTTCCAGCGTTCCTTCTCTTGGGCTCTTTGGGCAGAAGAACGGACTCAGGCAGCAATGCTTGTAGTCAGCGGCTTTCTCTGGTTGGACTGCCTTGGCGGCTTCCAGATTTCGTAGAGAGCATAAAGGGCACCTCCACCAGATGTCATAAAGCCAAGGACGACGCAGTTGTCTTGAAGGAGAAACAAGTTTATTGGAGTGAACTTGTGCCCTCTAAAAACTCAAAAGAATACAGAGGCGGCGAACCAGCGGTCAACAAAGCGACTAGCACAGGCGTGTGTCGTCGAATGAAAATGCCGCGGCGTCTACTCTGCAGGCTTTTATCTTTCGGCGCAAGTGTTTCTGGAACCGTCCATTCACATCCAGAACATTCTAAATCACAGATGATTATTCTGGGTTAGTTGGGGCGAAACAGCCTGCTTATCTGAATGTGATAGCCCGTGCAGCATAAAAGTAAAGAGTATTAAGTGCGAGTGCCCTTCTTAAGCGACCCTGAACCTGCGTCCACCAGCGATGTCCGCATAGCATACCCACGTGGGGGATTGGCCAGGAATCTCCTCGTCTTCCTTGGCAACGGGGGAGATGGGCGCGCGCTGCCTGGCCGCTGACATGGCACATACCCACGTGGGGGATTGGCCAGGAATCGGGCGTGAGAAGGGCTAATTCACCCGCTTAAAGGAGTACTGACATGAAATTTCAAAGCTGATATCCGCTCTAGCAATCAAGTACAACGACAACACAAATAGGTGTCTGTGAATAAATGCATCTTTCTTTCTTTGTAGTTGTGTGTGTGTGTGTGATCTCTCTTTCGCGAACATTACCGAACCGCGCAAAGTCAAGTCGTGCATTCACACTTTCACATTCTTCCCCTCGGGGAAATGCGGATAATTTTTATACGGGCTTCGTTTGGAACGCAGATAACACAGCCGGGCTTGGCCCGGCAGTAAAAACAAACAATAACTAATGAAACCTATACATGGTTCGCGGCAATATGATGAAATCATCGTCCGCTTCAGCAGCAGCAGCATCACCAGCAGCAACTTGTCTATGCCCATTTAATGGCAAAGGCCTCTCCCAGCGATCTCCAACTATCTCAGTCCTGTGCTAACTGCGACCAACTTATGCCTGCAAACATGTTCATCTCCTCTGCCCCTCAGACTTTCGCCACCGCATGCCACGCATTCCTTGTCGGGGAATCCACCGCTGTTAGCCTAATAGCCTCCGGTTATGTTGCCTACTGTTATATTACATGCTAATTCTATTCCTTCCTAATTTCTACGGACATGTCCTCAACACGCGATTGTTTCCTGACCGACAACACTCTCCTGTCTTTTAATCATATAGCTATCAGCACACGTTTCATTCCTCGTTGAGTCATCCACAATTTAAGTTGAACACTTTTAGTGATCCTCCAGGTTTCTGACCCGTAGGTGCTTACCCGAAGGAGGAGCTACAGCACACTTTCTTCTTTTGCCATTTGTTACCTGAAAATGCCTGCCTCCACCCTATGTTTATCCTTTTAATTAGCTTGGGTCATGGTAGGGAACACTACTTGGCCTAAGTAGATATATTACCGAGGTGAAAGAGCAATACTTTAGTTTTCTTCTTTATATTTTCAATTTCACGATTTTACTTGGCTTGTCCGTGGCGGTAATGATGCATGGCAATTCTTCCCCCAAGCTACTTGGCTAGGCAATGTCCTCAGCCAGTAGAAAAACTGGGTATTCTACATTAATTATCCCAACCGTCTGTTCCCAATCCAGTGTTCTTGTAAGCATGCCGTGAATAACAGACGAAAGATTGGGTCTTGTTGTCTGACGCCCTTCCTTATCGGTATGTTTTAGGTATGAAAAACAGTGATAGCTGTGTAGCAATTGTCTATATTCTCGTACCTATTTAATGCTCCTCTACATGCTCAGTCTCTAATACCTGAATGACTGCTGAGGTTTTGATCGACTGAAATGCTTTCTCATAATGTATGAAGGGTAAATAGAGGGACTGAGCATACTCCGCCCATTTCTCTATCGCCTCATTGGCCGTGTGAATAGGAACCACTGTAAAATGGCCTTTATGAAGCCCTGCTTGTTCCTTAGGTTAACCGAAATCTAACGTGTCAGGAATTCTGTTATCGATTACTTTGGTGAGTACCTCGTAGATGATTGTCAGTAAACTGATATGCCTGCAACTTTAACTGGGGCTTGCAGGTACGTTCTGATAATTACTTCTCTCACCACCTGTTGTCCCTCCGGCGTTTCTGAGAACCTTGACGTTGATGTCCCTTCGCCTGCCGTAGGACAGCTACAAGACCGCAAACTCATGCGTCCTTGGACACTAAAACTTCCAGAGGTGCATCGAACATTCTCAGTGTTGTGCTAGATGCAAGTAAGTCTGGAGTTTCTGAAACTAATTTCTATCTCGTCATACCAAACGAATCGTTGCTCCTTTCTTAGCATGACACGTGTTGGTTCAAAAATATAGGTACAGTTGGGATTAAACATAGCATAATATTCGATCAATTTTACAAATGATCAAATGTGGCTGGCTCAGTAGGCGCTGGATTGTCTAGAATGGAAGCAAACGTTTTACTTCAATGGCACGCTACCATTTGCTGTTTTCCTGGTACGCAAAAACGCAAGCTCGAGTGTATTGATGGGCATCATGCGTAAGGTTTGACTGGTGCCTATTTATAGCACCTAAGCACTTCGGTAAGGTTCTTCATGTGCTCCTTTCTGCCCTATACGAACACAATGCTGTCATCGATATAGAACAAGTAGCCGCTACCACCATGCATAGTTTTTGACAACATAATTGGAAATGCAGATCAAGCTGAAGCCAGCATAAAACACACGTGCTTGAAAAGAAAGATCCCGTTGTGCACTATAAATGTTGTAACATTCTGCTGAAGCATAGCCTAACAGTTGCTGGAGGCGTGATTATTCCTGGAAATGTGTGTTGCCCTCATTATTCTATGCAATAGCTCTTCTGTATGATTAAGGGGAAAGCTATCTGCTACGACGGGTTTTTTTACCTTTAGAAGGTGTACAAAACAATCCTCCGATATATCGACTCCCTCCATTATGTTCATTATTTCCAAACGGTGAAATTCTTCCAGGACTCGTGGCTGCCGTGAGAGCGGAAGGCCCCTCACTTTTGATGCAAATGGCCGTACTGTCGATCGCGTTTTGACGTGGTGCACAGAACTATTCACGATTCCAAATCCTAAATCGAAAATAGCACCAAACTCGCCGTGTCGTTTAGCTGGAAGGTGAATGGGCTGCTCCCATACTGACTTGACAAAGTAGTGTTCAATTTTAGTGCTTGGATGCAACACTATCGTTTCAAGGCATCAGTAACGACCCATGAGTCAACAAATCTAGCGGTTTTGTTGCTTTATAACCAAATGCCAGATGCGTTCTAAAACTGCACAAAAACTAACAGCTTTGCTGTTTTTGCACGTGACATCTGCAAATAAGCAACCACAGAAGAAATAATTTCTTCGAATTGTCCAGTAATCTAATTTGAAAAGCTGAAAGCACTTCCCTTCAAAATGCTGCCTAACTAGATCTTACGTCCAAATTTCAGTTTTGATTTTTATTTCTTGGCGAAAGAAAGCGGAGGCTGAGACTAAATGCGGACGTGGCCTGACCGAAGCCTCAGCCCCCGAATTGCAGTGTAGGTAATGATAGGATTATCCACAAATTTCAGCCCAATACTACAATAGCAATAGGAAAATGGGACAAGGCAAAGTCATCACTACATTTCCTATGCAATATACACAGCATGACTAAAATTTACAGAAGGAATAAAATGTACACGCAAATGCAGTAATTCATGCCCATTAAATTTCATCATTTCTACTTCAATGTCGCTAATACATAATTATGTATTTCACTTCGTAATTGTTTTTATTTTGTACATTTAGGGGAACGTCTGCACGTGTACTTCAAACACCTATTTTATACTAGTTTTGCAAGCTTTTTGTTTAAGTATCTTTTCTTGGACAGGTTTTCTTATAATACGTTTACTGGCGTGAAGTTTAATTTTTCTTCCAATTTATTGAATGTTTCAGTGAACTGCTACAGGAACGATTGCTCAACACAGTTTTTTTTTAAGTCTACCGTATTTAATTCATGGGCTGGTAGCCCGACGATTTATTGTTAAGTTGATTGTGGTTCTTTGGTTATAATTTGTGTGCAGAACCTTCATTTAATAGATTTGGTCAGTTGGAATTCAGTAAAAAAGTTGTCCTCAAATAAGCGGACCAGACGTCATAATCTGAACATAAGCGGAAAATTCTTTGTTGCAATACAAGGAGTATGTAAATATTATTTTATTTGGGGTCCCCATAACAAAATTACGTAAGGTATTTTCGAATACGTGAAAGCATTGTATAGCATTTGCTTTCAACCATAATGGTATCAATAGCCCATACATATGGGACCTATCTTTTAGAGAGTTCAGTGGACAGGTGAGTCATATGCGTATTCCACGAAAGTTGTTCTTGAAAACGAACACCTAAGATCTGACCTCGTCTTCTGTGACTCGGTTTACCTGGGTTCCGTTGAACATAATCGTGATTTATTTGTCGACATTTTGTTGTACGGCTCAAGTATCATGTAAGTTGTCTTTGTAGCGTTGAGTTGTAAGTTATTCTTAAAAACCAATTTAATAATTACAACAACCAAACAATTACCATTGAGTAAAGTTTAATTATCTTATCCGATGTGAAGAATACGTTCATTTCATCAGCATGCATTACAAGATCTTGGAGACGTATATTTTTAATGTCTTTACATCAGCAATAAACAGTAACGTACCTAACTTGGACCCTTGAGGGACAGCTTGTTTTTGCTCTAATATGTCTGATGCAATAAAGTTTGTTAAAAAACTCATTATAACTAATGACCGCGAATTCACAATGAAAGAAATCTTCGTTCGACCAACAGCTACTGGTGGGTAAAGTGGAGGACGAGTGGATGTTGCCTCAGCCAGAATGCTTAATACTTCTTTAGTTGACAATTTTTCACCGTCTAGTTCAGGAACCAGAGCGTCGTCTCTGCTGCATACCGATCGAATAGGAAACATATTACCGCAAGCATGACACCGCTTATTTTTTTTTTAAAGGGCAGCGGATTGATGCAGTATTGTGCTGAGGTGAACCGCAATGGTAACCATGTGCCTGCTCGCAGCGAAAACGCTTCGAGCGGCCATCAGAATGAGGGGCGAAAGGCACAGTGTTTTCGCAATCATTTATTGGCTGGCCATCTGCAGTGGCAAATTCTTAGAGATCATTAGTTGCCTGTTCAAACTGCGTCGCTATAAGTATAGCTCGAGCGAACGAGAAAAATTTAATTTGAGTTTTCAGATGACACAACCGCAACGAAGTGGACACAAGAGGAATAAGGCGGGAAAAAGCACGAAGCAGGAAACGGGCGTAACCGGATGCGTACTCATTGACTGCTTCTCCGACTTACTCCACTCGCCTACCGAGGATGGGGCCGTTGTACAACAACATAATTGTTCCCGCGAAGTGCGCATGCAATGCTCGGACAGAGATATCGTACGACGGTGCTTTCTGCTTTGCTTCAGTTGTGTCCTTGTTAGCTCAAATTCGTTATAGTAGTTGTTGGCTCACCGGGCTTAGCGTTGGCCGGACATGCCAGCAGCAGAGTGTGAAATGTGCGCTGTAACTTTGACACCAATGCTGTGCAGTTGAACATCCTTGCGACGGTCCTACGCTAAATCGGAAGCATCTGATGAGAGCGGAAGACTTGAACATGCGAATTCACTGCTGGCAGGATGGTCAGGCATGTGCGGGAACGGGGGCGGTGCTGAGTCCGGAAACACTGCTGGCGCGAGAAATCGATGGAGAAAATCACGAAAATCACGCCTCCTTCCTAAACGAGCACCCTAGTCGCAAATGGAGTGGTGGCGTGCACACACCGATGAATGAATGACCAAAAAATTGAGTCCACATCTGAATAAAAGACCCCTTTTTTGAAACTTGCACATGGTTATATATAAACAAAACTGGTGCTACCAGGGGCTGTGATCACGAAACCGTAAGCAAGCATACAAATATACAACAGGATCACTATGGAGTACTGTGTAGAACGTCGGTTCTGATATTTGCCTATGAGCTTTGTTTACATAGTCAGCTTTGTTGAGGATCACAACAAGCCTTTTTGACTTAGTCAGCATTGTTGAGGATCACAACGGCGCCTCCTTCATCGGCGGGTTTGTATACTATTTCAAGGAAACTTGAGAGTTTGTCCTGTGCTTAGGTTTTTTTGTTAGTGTTGTTAAGGCGGAAAGCGATTTTCTTTTAGAATGCTGCTCGTGCAATGTGATGAATTACTTTTATGTGCATGTCGACGCATGTCAGCGCTTATCGCTAGGTAATGTACGTCGGTCTTCATTGGCTGGACGACGGTAGTGGAAGTACTCTCGCAGTCTCATATTCCTGGTGAAGTTACCTATGTAATTAAAAAGTTGAAATTCGTCGAAACCCGTAGCGTCAGGGCAAAAGATCAAAACGTTTGAGAGGGCGCTCATCTAATCGGCGATGCGCTCATACAAGAGGGGTTCATCACATTTCCAGTAACATTTTTGTTAGCGTTCATAGACAGGAAAGAGTTACCGAGCGGGTTTAAAAGGTTTGGTTTTCATTCTGAGCTGGTCAGAGCTCAGTATTGATGCGTTTATTGTGTTTAGAGGGCGATTCTAGTGCGCATTTCTAGTTAATGGACAGGGACAGCCATTAGTAGTGGGGGTTACTTTATTCTAATGGGTGTAGTCATTGCTAGAAATATTATCTCGAGAAAATCGACAGACTTTTGTTTGCGATTTGACGGATTCTTTTTGGATTTGTAGCTGCGTTTAATGGCCGATTCTCGTTCGCTTATCTCCTGTTTACTCTCCCTGGTGGAGCGACTGAGACATAGTCTCGTAAATATTTAGAATTATCTTCGGGAAATGCAAAAATGCGTTCCGAAAAACTTTTGCCACTGACACACGTTGATTATAGATATTTTGTCAGTGGCAGGCCTCAGCCCAACACTAAATATACTGGCGGCCACCTCGACAGTGGAATTCCGGGCGAATGCGTAAACACGAAATTCGGAACGTATGAATTTTTCTGTAATCTTTCCTAATCTTAAAACCTGCTCCACCTTTCGCCAACATTTCCACCTCTATCATTCGTATTCATATACTCGAATTCTGTGTTTGTCACGATAGTGTTATGCCTCTTCATTTATTTGTCCCGAGAATATTCTCCCATTAGTTGACATGCCCCATTAGACGGTCATAGTTGCGTGCTACAAACGAGTTCCTTAGCCTACTTCCTTCACTAAGCAAAATTTGCCCTCAAAATCTGTGCATACGGAAGTGGGTAGAAGGCTGTCGTAGAATTATCTTTGAAAATCTCGCCTACTAATATACTTGGGTATGCCGGCGTGTTCGAATACTTAGCTCTCCGCTAGGTTTTTGTTGTCCCGTTTTCCAATATTCTTTGCTGACCGACTCGGTGTTCCTTGAGGCCACCATTTGCCAACCAAATGCGCGTCATGTGCATGCACCAATCTTCATTTGTCTTTATTTTGACGACCCGTTTATCGCTTTTTCTTTTAACTATTTGTTTAGGATTGTAAGCTCATTTCTTATTAAATCTTCGTGTCCGACTGATGTTCTGTGAGTTTCCCTTTGCTCCAACGACAAGAAGTCAAGTATAGTACTCTGTCATGTTTCAACACTAGGTCTCTGAATCTGTTAGAACGGGTGTGTATGGCCGGATATATGGCATTTGGGGAAATGGCTTTTTCTTCTTTTGAGCCATATCTTGCCACCTGTTGCCACGGGAGAGTGAATGTTGATTTTCTTTCCTCCCATTTTAAAACCACGTGATGTTTATTGTTATAATTTTTTCTTCTCTCTTCCACTTGTATCATCTTTTCGCTGCCCTGGAACCATTATCCGACTTTACGAACTATCCCTTCCCTTGCCTTGCCCTCTCGCTTGCTACATTATGTATAAATTACACTGAAATCAGCTTTTGCCTGTATTCTTAAGAAAACAAGTCCTCTTCTTCAAACGTCTGGGAACTTTTATTCTTTATGTTTTTATAGTGTATCTTTGTCTTCACTTGCCTTCTTTGCTCGCGCTCTTTTCTATTTTTTTTTTCGTTTGCACGCAATCGTCTACCATGAGCGCTGCTATGACCAAGAAGAAGGACGCCATCCAAAAAAATACCACAGACTGTACCCTCCAGTTCTGTAATGGCGACTCCCAAACTTAGTATCTCTCTGAACGTTTTGAACCCCGCTGTGTTGGAATCCCTGTATTGATTTCCCTACCCGCAGCATCCATGTCTGATGCACACTTCCTCATTGACTCCCTAGCTGCTACTTGTAACAGCGTTTCTGAGTGTCGGAACGAATGACTTGAGCTCTTCTGCTAAACACTGTTTTTTGTGAATACCGCCCGCTGATTGACCTTGTTCTTCAATTTAGGCGTAACATCTCTACTATCTCCGCTAGCTCAATTCTTCCGTGCTCCACTCACTATCGCCATGACGGCTGCATCACTCGATTACCATTTGAGGCAACGAGAAACCAATATGGTTTACCTCCCTTCTCTGAGAATTCTGCCGCAACTCACACTGGGTTCGCTGCACTGACCACGTGTTTCAGCACCTTCTCGCATTCGAAGTCGTAGAAGATTATGGCCGGCATATAGCTTTGGGGGTGTGGCTTTGCTTGCTACTAACATCCGCGACCTTTGCTTTACGCAACATCTCTGCAACCCTCCTTTACTAACCGCCAGCGTGGCTGCCACAATTTATTTGCACGACTATAAATTCCCGCCTCTTTTTATGGTCACTTGCAGTCTAACGTCCTCCATGGTGTCACCGGACACAGGTGACCAGCGGCTCCCCGTGTTGTCGGACGCGCACCGCTGCCTGCCGCTCTTGCGTGCTGATGGGAATGCCACCGCTACGAACCCCCGAGGCACCGCCTGCAGCTGAACACAGGGGTGCGGCATGCCCACAGCCTATAGCGAGCGCCCTCTGGATGAACAGCGGCCACCGCAGCTCTGACGACAACCGAGCCCGTGGAAATGGCCAGCCTCCAATCCACACCGCCGTCGGATCGCCCAAGGCAAGCCCATGCTCCCTGCAACCTCCGCATGAAATCATCTTCTGAGGCAAGAATCTCACTCGGGCAAAGAAAACCTGGTACCTCTGCATACTACCCAGTGTGAAAACACTTGTTAATATTAAGAAGGATAACTGAAAAAGCACACTTTCCGAATTGTACGTTTCCGCACATAAACGGCATTTGACGGCAGAGGCAGGTCGCGTGGGTAAGACGTTTGTCCTGAGGCCTACCACTGTCAAACTGTCCCCGTCAAACATGAGGAAATGGCCACTGGCAATAAACAGAGCATCGTTGCAATTAACACAGATAATTCTAAATCACTGCTGGTCTGTGTCCCATTCAGTTCTCCAGGAAGACGCAATGCATACGCAGGAGCTAACCGAAACCGAATTCTACCTTCCGCACAACTACCAATTCAAAATTACCAATCCAAAAAGGCATCGGCATATTGGAATGAAAAGTGAGGTATTTTCGGAAAATAGTATTCCTAGCAATAACTACACCCGTAAGAACAAAGTTACGACCACTACCAATAGCTGTCCATTGTCTGGAAATCCGCCTCAGAATCGCTTCTTGAACGCGATTAACGCGTCCAATACTAGCATGTTACAAGTAAAGATTAGCGCCGGTATTATTCGGTCTTCCAACACAAAAAACATGTTTATCCCCTTTGTGTCCTCATTTCCCAGTCTTTCAAAGCCAACGAAAGTATCACCAGAAATGTGATAAACCTCTATGGTAATATCCAATCACCAGATCAGATGAGCGCCCCGTCAAGAGGTCTGAATATTCACCCAAGAACTGACTTTTTCGACGAATTTGAATCCCGAAGTGCTTTACCTAGTCACTAGAATTGGACCCCTCCACGCAGCACGATAATTGCCTCCACAAGTACCATAAATTATTTCATCGCGATGTACGACCAGCATACCAAAAGCAAATCTCTTTCCGCCGTAACATAACGAACAAGGAAAATGAAGCACTGGAGGAACATGCAAGTTGCCCCGAAAGAGTATTTGAACATGAGGCTACAGGATTAGTTATTGTGATCTGTCACCAAGCTGGGTATTTCAATGGAGCTAATAGACAACTATCAGAATCGCCATTCCACAGGGTACTTTCTTGTGACCCCACTGATAATTATAAGATAATTGTCAAAGATGAGATGGTGGAACTGGCAAGTTGTCCCGACAAAATATTAGAACACAATGATACCGGATTGTTGTAATCCTTTACAAAGCCCGCTATTTCAGCGGAGCTCACACACAACTATCAGAAACGCCGTTCTACATAGTACTTTCAGGTGACCCCACTGATAATTATATGCTGATTGTCAAAGATAAGATGCGGGACTAGCAAGTTGACCCGACAAAATATTATAACACGATCATACAGGATTATTCTAATCATTTACAAAGCTCGCTATTTCAACGGAGCTAACAGACAACTATCTGAAACGCCGTTGCACAAAGTGCTTTCTAGTGACCCCGCTGATAATATAAGCTTATTGTCAACGATAAACTCACACAGGATTTTCAAAATAAAAAAATTTCACGTACAAATGCTCGATGTCTTATTACTTAATGCCCGGTAGCCAAGAAAATCAGCCTTCTCCCTAAGATTCATAAGGATAACCACCCAGGTAGGCCAATTGTGTCTGGCATTGGTACTCCGAGCGAGAACCTTTCTTGCTATGTCGACTCTCTCATGTACGATATTTCCCAACCTTTTCATGCTTTATTAAAGATACAAAATATTTTCTCTCGCACATTTTGAACATTCAAATTAGAAACCGCTACTTGCTACACTAGATTTTGTGTCCTATACCCCAACATTTCATATCAATATTGAGTTACTGCTGTATTATGTGGTTATGTGTATTTGCTGTTAGACAAACCTTTCAATTCTCTCACCCTTCAAACTTTCAGGCTGCATACGCTTCATCTTAACAATTATGATTTTGATGGTTTCAATTACGTGCATGCCAGCGGAGCGTCAGTGGGAACCAAAATCAGAGCAAACTACGCGAATATCTTTATGAGATCTCTTGAGCCAAACTTTCCTGGAACCCTAAAATTTGGAGCCACTACACTACACACGTTACATGGGCGATACATTTATGATATGGCCGCGTGGTGTAATGGAATGTTTTACATTTATTGAGGCATTACACCCTCCTCATCTTAGTACCTCTTGGTTTCATTTCTACTCTACACACCGCGTAACTTTCCTTGTTGTTACAGTCGTAGTTTCTGAGGGAAGGCTTCGGAGTAATCTTTATTGGAAGCCTACAGACACGCGCCAGTATTTCCACTTCCACCGCAGTCATCTGGGGCATTGGAAGACCGCAATACAATATAGACAAACTCACCGTTATCGGCTAATCTGCAAAGCCAAGCGGAAGTCTATTCTAGTTGCAGGCAAATTAAAATAGCTCTCTCGAATAAAAATATTCAGTGAAGGTGATCGACGACGCGATTGCGCGAGCTAACCAGTTGAATCGCTCCGAAAATCTCCGCAAAAAATCTGCTTACCCTTAGACAGGAAACAAATCTTGTTTTGACACATTCTTGCTCGGCTCCGAAAGTTGCAGTTATGCTAAGCAAACGTAACAATATAGTTGATCAAAATGAATGGCTGAAAAGAATATTCCCCGTATGGTCACACGCGTGCTTTATTTACAGCAAGCTTTTTTAGCGATCTTGTGCTACCCTAATAAGCCAAAAAACACACATGGGGCTTAAAAGCAGTCGATAAAGCGACGTGCGCAGGTTGGTGCCGGTGAATCGAATACTCCGGTGTCTTTTCTACAGGGCTTTATCCTTCGTGACCAGTGTTTCTAGAACCGTCGATTTACATCCTGAACCGTGAATATCAAGGAAGATTATTAAAGGCTGGTGACAGTAGTAGGAAACAATCTCTTTAACAAAGAAAATAACACATCCGGCGTACAAAATAAAGGATGGAAAATGCGCTTCACTTGCAAGCGCGATGTAAAACAACACGTAAACAAACCCGCGTTATGATTCGCCGCTATATTTATATTGCCGGCTACTATGTATGTGTTTGTTTATTTATTGTTCGTTTACTGCCCGGCCACGCTCGGCTCTGTTATCTGTGTCCGAAGCGAAGCGCGTCATCAATTATTTATTTTTATGCCGCACGGGCTATCTCATTCAGATAAACACACTTTTTCGCCCTAACGTCACTAGCCAAGAATATTATTCTTCGATCTACAATGTTCTGGATGTAAATCGACGGCTCCAGAAACACTCGCGCGGAAAGATAGAAGCCTGCAGAGCAGAATCGTCGGAGCTAGAATTCGAATCAAAGGAGCCCGCCTGCACACGTCACATTGTTCACTAACGCTTCGCCGCCTGTGTATTCTCTTAGTTGTTATAGGAACTCAAGTTCGTTCACGTAGTTGGGTTTTCCTAGAAGACAACTTCGTCGTCTTTGACTTTGTGACATCTGGGGAAGGTGCTGGGTACATGCACTCTATGTCCTCGTCAAGCCGACAAGCAATCCCCACTCGTGTCAGCCGCCGGCAACAAGGTCTTCAGCCGGAGTTAGGACTGCTTCCGGAAGAAGTGGAGAAAGAAGACGTAGTGAACACGACCATGATCAACGCAAACACCATGACCAACGCTACCAATCCGGCCCTCGTTTTTCAGCAACCTAGGCACCCCCCATCTATCCATGGGCCACGTTGGGAGGATCCCGAACACTGGCTGGAGCAAGTCGAACGGGTAAGGCTGTTTAACCGATGGGACGACGCGGATACACTGAGGTAAGTGCGCTTGTACTGTGAGGACGAGTTTACAGGGGTGGCGAGTTTACAACTCGTTTACAACTCACCACCCCTGTCGACCACGCAATTACGTGTCCCGTATCGGTGGTCAGCTTCTGTATGCCATATCCTCTCGGTTCTTTATAACTTTTTAGATTGCCGGTCCCCACTACTGCCTTTCTCTCTCAATTTATTCTCCCTTAATGTTTTCTTTCCATCACCCTCTCTCACTTCTTTATGCTTTTCTAGTTTGTGCTTCCATTGCGGGCTTGATGAAGGACGGTCCCCTTCAGATACGTCGAGTCAATAAATATTGTTCTGTTTGAATTGTGATCTCCAACTTTTAATAATCTCCGCATGGGGCATTTGGAAAAGGAGATTTTTCCGTGCACGGTGCGATACCATGAACCCCGATCAACAATGTTTATCCGTGCGTGGCAGCGCCGTGTCCATGGAAAAGCGGGTCCTGCTGGTTGAGCCGATGCAGAGTGCTTGAATCTTTAAGGCCCCTTGGGGAAGGCAACACAATATTTTGACCTCCGCTTCTCGTTGACGGCGCCTCCATTCTGACCCGACAGTTGGAAATTGGTAGTCGCCTTTTCCTGTCCTTTCCTTCACTTTTCTCTTTCCTGTCTTCCTTCAAACAAACGTTCTTTTGTGCCATTCTATCTGAGTTTTTTTTTTTTCCTGGAGGCTAGGACTGGCCTTGTGTGGCGGACGACCCGAGTTTCAGCAGCATTAGGTTATAGTCGTGTTGTACAGCTGAAGTTGGCAGGATTTGCTTGGAAGTTCCTGTTCCGTCCCTTTTTTCGCCTCCGTTGTGCGTGGCTCGTCCCGTGGCCTAATAGATTTTTCATGTTACTGCTCCTTATTTTCGCCTAACGAATCTCTGTTGTAAAAGATGGCGCACCGAAATACCCCACTACGTTTTTCCCAAATGCGTCAACAACTTCCCACGGTTCAAAGTAGTGAACAGCAAACACGCTGAAAATCTGCACAACTCGTCTCCCAATTTGTTCTTACAAAGACTTTGACATCAACCATAGTTGAAGGCTACAAAGTCGAAATTCTAGCTAATGTAGACATCCTACTCGAATTACCCTAGAAGAACCAGTGGGACAAACTGCTAGGACTAAAGTCTTCTAATGAAATTCCTATAATTGTAAACGAGCACTGGTCACTAACTACGGTCCGTGTAGTCATCTCCGATGAAGACCCCAAAAAAATTCATAGCATATTCACGGGGTGACTGATGATGAGTGGGCGAAGCTCCTGAGGGGAAATCATCGGTAAAACAGTGACTCTTCAGTGAAAGTTCGCCCACTACATCTGTGTCCGAACGTAACGTCTAGAAAGTCTCGCTTAAACCGCGCGTCGGCACCTTGGGGCTGAGCTCGCCTGATGCCTTTTGCAGACGCCTCACGAGCTCTCACTGCATCGGGGTCTGCCTGCCGATACGCGCGCTATCTCGCCGCTTCCCGTTCTCTGACGTTTTGGAGATCCTCTTCGAGCCGCAGCCGTGCCGCTTCGCGTACGGCAGGGTCCTCGCGCCGTTGCCGTGACGCTTGGGCCTCTCGTTCTCGAATGCTGGGATCTTGGCGGCGTCGTCGCGCAGCCAGACGACACGCTTCGGCCTCCCGCTCTCGTAGGGCAGGATCTTGGCGGCGGCGTCGCGCAGCTTCACGGAGCGCTTCTGCCTCGCGGGCACGCACATCTGCAGCCTTATCCATCGGGCGACTCCGAGCGCGCGCCAACAGCGAACGAATTTTATTACAACGCTCCCCGCCATCTAGTAAACAATCCAAGCGCATCTTTTCATCATATACAAGTACCGCCATCTAGTAAACAATCCAAGACCTGAACTAGAGGTAGCCACGCCATCTAGTAAACAATCCAAGAACTAAAGTAGATGTGGCTACATACATACGTCGAGGATGGACAGACCCACGCCTTAAGGAGCTTCGCCCCTAAAACGTGTCTTAAGAATAACGTCTGTATGGTCTGAATGAAGAGAACGTTATAAATGTCTGTAGAATAAAAATCAAACTACAAAACAAAGAAATCCAGACTAAGCACATTGTCCAAACGTTTGCCTACGGCGTTGTTCCAGTGCCCGTGGAGATAGGCTAAGCAAAAATAAAACTGACACCATATACTGAAAATGCCCGCTAATGCTACAAGTTCCACAGGTACCGTCACGGCTTGTTAATCTGCAGGGCCAAAGGAACCTGCGCCCAGCGTGTCTCTAATAAACACCTTGCCGAGAACTGTAAATCTGAAAAACACTGGGTGAACTGCAAGGGCAACCACACAGCATACACTCGTGTTTTCCCACCGTGGAAAAAAGAAAAAGAAATCATCACTTTGAAAGTGATGAAAACCTGACATTTCGAGAAGCACAGAGACGACTCACACGAGCGCTGACGGTGTCAGACTGACACGAGCGCTGACACGAGACGACTGACGGTGCTAATGGGCGCGGCATCACAGCGGTCTTCGTTGCGTCGTGAAACCAGAGAGAGTAAGGCTAAAGCAATGCCCTCTGAGCCCCCAGTGGAAGCTACTATTGCTGCTCCACCACCCCAAAGCGGGCTGCATGTACCCCTGGTACGGCAGTCCCGAAAGCCTCACCCCACACGGCGATGTCAAGGGCTTCAACACCAGTGCATCATGCGCGAACCTCCAGCGTCCCTGAAGAGACAATGGCCACAACTGAGGGAAGCTCTCGGCCGTCTAAATAAGAGGCTTTGCGAAACGCCCTGGGAAAAAAGGGCCCATCTCCCCGTGAGGAAGACTCGAGTAAATGCGTCGCATAGGGGGTGGGTGTATTGCGTTAAAGTTTAGTGTTTGGGGAGTTGGTGGTAGTTAATGCGTTGTATCAGCAGCTTCTTGACGTAGTTTAAATGAGTCAAGGATATAAGGCGCGTTCGTAGCATTTCATTCTGTGTCGGTTTTGTGGCGCAGTGGGAAGAGCACCATGTACCTTGCGTTCCGCCCACAGGTAGTGAATGCGTTGTATCAGCAGCTTCTTGACGTAGTTTGAATGTGTCAAGGATATAAGGCGCGTTCCTAGCCTTCCATTCTGTGTCGGCTTTGTGGCGCAGTGGCTACAGCACCATGTACCTTGCGTTCCACCCGCAGGGTCGTGGGATCGAAACCAGGCACCGGTAAGTTATATTTTTTTATATAGTGTAGGGGAGGGGTGCGGACCTGTTGTTGACAGCGAGGAGGGTAGCGTGATGCGGGAGAGGAGGAGTGGGGGAGAGGGCGCACCTGGAACGGCTGTTGCGGACGCCGAGGAACGCCAACGCCGACAACGCCGGGTGACATCGTGAGTTAAAGAAATGCTCTGCATTTAAAAGAAAAAACAGCAAGAACTGAATGTCGGGCCCCAAAACTTCGTTTTCACTAGATACAAATAAAACATCGCATTCCTGGCCCACTATAATTGCAGCTGGCCCTAGTAATTTAAAAGACGCCAAAGAAATACTCCCAACCTATTCACCTGTGGTCTTCTGCGTTCAGTAAAAAATACTTGGGTACTAAACATAAGAACATGCTGAAAGAATACCAGGTCTTTCGCTGTGACCGAGAGCAGGCAAAAAGACTCTCTCTGGGCGTCGCCATAATTGTGCAAAATAGTATTGCAGCTCAAGAACACAAGCCTGAAACTCCGCTAGACGTAGTGGCTGCCACCCTGCTTGTATTCAAAGAAATGGCAGTGTGTTGTGTGTACCTGCAACCACAAATCGTGGCAACACTGCTTGATCTGGAAAACAAAGCAAATCAGTTAGCGGAACGGTTCCTATTTGTAGGTGATTATAATGCCAATTTATTTTTTTGGGAAAGTCAAAAACCTCACGTAAAAGCCATACGTTAGATATAATTTTGCCCAATTTTGTCTGCCTACTGAATTTTTAGCCAAGCGTACATACTGCTCTTGAAGATTAGCAAAAATGACCTGCCTAGATTTATGATTTAGTTAACCACCTGTTCTAACGATTTTAATACGGATATTATAGAGAACACCTTTTGGAGCGACCATCCACCTGTACTCTTAGCGTAACATCATTACCAACTATCATGCCGAAAAGACCAGGCTGGTGGAAAGTTCAGTTTGCCGACTGGGAACTTTTTAACTTTGCAAGCAAATTTAGAGCTAACTTTTTTCGGAGACTCGTGGTATAGACGGATGGATTGAAGTGTTTACATCCCACATTGTTTATGATGTACGCGTTGTTATCCCACAGACCACGTGAATTGTGAGGCAAAACTAGAAATTATGGTGGACCCAAGCATATAAAGACGCGAAAAACAGCAACATAAATAATGGGGGGTCTTTAGAAGGTAGCCAGCACAGGAAAATTTAATAAATTTTAAAAAGGTAAGAGCTAAAGCAAGGTACATAATTGCAATGCTGAGAAAGCCTGATGAAAAAATTATGTCTCGTGCACAAACAGCTGCGTAACCATGAATAATGTATGGGAACCAATCCAGAAGCTTAACGGGACTTACTCCACCTGCACACTTTCCCTTTTAACAGCACCGGATGTGCAAACAATCAGAGAAGAACAGGCAGACATTTTTGGTGAATACTTCGCCAAAGTATCATGCTCCACACACAACACACAAAGATTCTTGATGTATGAAAGCACAGCAGAGAAACAACGAATGCCTACATGCAGTGGCACAAACGAAACATGCAACACTATTGCACTCCAATAACTAAAAAGACCTCTATTGGCTGGTAAGAAGACCGCCCCCTGGCTTGATGATACACATTATGAAATGCTCGCTCATCCATCCCGTCCTGCTGTAGAAGCACTTCTGAAGTATTTTAACAAAATTAGGGTACCGGGAAAAATGCCGGGAGGGTAGAAAAAACCGTTTTTTGCAGAATTCCTTAAACACGGAAAGCCGCCAATCTCCTTTAGTAGATATAGACCCATAGGCCTTTCGAGCGGTCTAACCAAAAACTTGTGGTGAATACGTGGTTAGTTTTGTCCTGCAACAAATGGGCTTCCAGATATTCACCAGTGGGGTTTTAAAAAGCGTGTTTAACAAGTGGCGATCTGTTCCACCTCGCAAATACCGTACGAAAACTATTTATGCACAAACAAGACGGTCTGGCTGTTTTTTCCGATGTTGAGAAAGCTAACGACAAAACGTGGACGTTTGCAATCATGTGTTATCTAGTAGAATTAGGCATCCGGTGAAGAATGTTGAATTGCCTGAACGACTTCAGAGCAAACTGCTCGCTTCAGTCGCGCTTAGGTTCAACAATCTCAAGGATCTTTGCACCAGAAAATTGGGTGCCGTTGGGGTGCATTTTAAGCAAAATACTTTTTTGTGATAAAGCTAAATTCTATATAAAAATAATTCTAGATTATAAATATGTATTCCCTCTCGTAGATGATCATCATATTGCATGTATGTCCTCCAATGTAGTGACATGCTAGCGACGCGTACAGTTGACCCTGAACAGAGTAACTACATAGACAGACAGAAATGGTTTTCAGTTTTCACCACACAAAACAGTAGCTGTTCATTTCACACTGAAACGAGCTTTACAGACCAACATCTCACTACACCTAAAAGAAATCACTTTGCTAGTACAAAACAAACGCAAATTTCGAGGCATAACAGTTGAAAAAAAGCTCATTACGATGTATTACTTCATATAGTGAAAAAGAAATCATGCCGAGCTATAAACATACCTGAAGTGCTGTCACGCAAACACTAGGGTTCCGACAGGAATTCCCATTTACAAACTTACAGCTGTGCTGTACGCTCCTGCTTGGACTAAGTTTGCATTGTGTCTGGCTCAGCGAGGCAGTCCAGTGTGAAACGACTGCACAAAGTGCACAATGTGGGTTGGCGTCTTGCGTCTTGGGCATACAGAACATCACCCGTAAATAGCCTTTACGTATAAAGCAATGAACCCTCACTGGCAGACAGGAGAATCATGCTGAAATTCTCTTAGATCCTAAAAATCCGTACACTGTCAAAACATCTGTGTTACCCAATAATTATAAAATGCTCACCTAAGACGCTGTTAATTAAGAAAGCTAAAGCAATCAGGCCATTTGAAGAAAAATGCCAAGAACTAACAAATCTAGACACTTTACCTCAAGTTGCTAAAAGATGCGACCGACAACCACCTTGGTATAGCTTCTCTCCTCAGTTGGACATGACGTTTCCATGCGTTTAGAAAAGAAGACACCGCCTAACATATCATAGAGAAATTATTGGTCCTAAACAAAAATTA